>NC_067137.1:89280831-89634998 GCF_903995435.1 Acomys russatus
CAAGGAACTCTGGACATGTTGATGGAGTGAAATGGTGCCTATCTCTGGCAAATGGAATCAGAGCCTGGAGATACAGACTACACAATATTTGTAGCATTTCGGAATCCTGCATACTCTCCTGAAATGCAATGCCATTCATTTGGTCTGGAATCAGGCGAGGGTTGTACTAACTGTGCCATCATCTGCTTATCAGAAACTTGAGGCTTTTCTTTTTTTCTGTGGTAGGTAGGTTGTTGGTATTGTCAAGTGAAAATTTCATAAACCTTTAAAAATAGAGGTTGAGTATTAAATGGCATATTTATCAAAATGAGGGAATTACTTTTAGCTTTTGATATAGAATCCACTTTTTCACAAAGGATTATACCCTCTGGTTTCCAGGCTTGGATAGGGAGGAGTTGGAACATGGAGTCTGTTTGCTCTTGACCCTTCATGAGAAGGCAGCAGGAGTACTTCTTCACCATGGTGAGATTTTTGGGCTTGTCTGGATTTAGAACATATTTAACAGCACTCTCAGTAATTTATGTAAATAGCAGTTGACATTATGCTATCTGTCCTCCTGTTTTGTGAGGTGATCTCATGTGGTTTCTGAATTGTTTATGGTTTACCCTGAAGGTGCCTCATTGTCATAGGGCGTCTTTCATAGCTTACTGCTCATTTGCAAAATAGTGATACTTGCCTCTTGTTTTATTAAACTGATGGAACCATTTTCTAGCATATGGAAACATTTTCTTGTCCCTCATGTTCTTTTAACAAATAACCTCATGTGACTTGCAAACATTATGAAAGCAGTAGATATTTCCAAATGCTTTGTGAATGATTAAACTAATATATTCTTAGGTACCAAAAAAGGCTTCCTAGAGACTAAGAGGACCAGAATGAAAATATAGCCATGCTTTCAAAGAAGCCCAGGTCTTTCCATGTATGTTCCAGGCTTTTTATTGTTGTTGTTGTTGTTATTATTATTATTATTATTACATTGTTAGTATCACACCAACACTTTCACAAAAGGTTTGAGTTACCTTCTTAGGTAACCAGATTTTACATAACCTATGTGTGTAAATTTTCTTTAGTTTTACTTATTGAGAGAATGATTACTAGAAAAATCACTTCAAAACTTCTGAAATGTGGTAATATATTTTCAAGTATCATTGTCAGTATGAAGTACACAGGAGTAATATTTCACACAGTGACAAAATCTATGCCTAGAAAAGTAAATGAAGAGTGTCTGTAAAATTAATAAAGGGACATACAGGGAGAGAAGCAATGCTTGATTTTCTACACATTCTAATGATGTACCTGAACAAAGCAAGACCACTTATGATAAAGACCAGCATCGTTTTATTGATATTGGATGCATGCCCTGTGGTTTAAACTCGCTCCTAATGAAGTCTTGACATTTGGCTGTGCCCAAAATGTCTTTCGAAGGTCAGATTGTATAGTTGCTGTTCTCAAGGGGGGAAAGGTGAATGAAAATTACATTCACTTGCACTAGTGAAAAATTCACTTGCACTAGTTACATTTCAGGTGTTGAGTAACTGCATTGGGTTAGTGACTAGAATACTAGCCAGCATAAATATTAGATAGTACCAGTTAGTAGAAATCCCCACTGGGAAATGACATTCTTGAGGTGTATATCATATTTAATTGTGTCAGTCATATAACTGGCCTGTCATTCATCTATTCCACCAAACTCTATTAAATGGCTGCTGTGGTGGCTAGTGTTGCCAACATGATAGAGCAAGAATCACCTGTGAGGTTGGCCTCTGCACATGCTTATGGGGAATTATCTGGGTTATGTTCATTGAGATGGGAAGGCCTGCCCATTGTGGGTGTCACCGTTCTGTGGCTGGCATCCTGGACGGTAACTGGATACAGGGGAGTGAGCCACATGTGCACAGTCATTATTCTTTTCTCCTGAGTGTGGCTGTAATGTGGCCAGCTACTTCAGGGTCCTGCTGCCTTGACTTCCTGCACCCTGAATTAAAGCTAAAGAAACTCCTCTTCCTTAAGTTGTTTTTGTCAAGGTATTTTGTCACAGCAACAGAAGAAGAAACTTAAGACAGAAATTGGTATCAGAAGTGGGGTTGTTGCTGAACCTGACCATGCACTTCTTAGGCCTTTGGAACTGGTTTTCAGTAAGAATGTAAAAGACTTTGGAACTTGAGGCTAAAAAAGCTCATCAAATGCTACAAGCAGAGCATAATGGGCCATTTTAAGGGAATCTTGAAAGACAAGAACGCTGAGAGAATTGGGAATAGTGGAGGCGTGGCTCATGAGGTTTCAGAGGGAAAACAAGAACACTATCAGGAGCCATGCTGAAGGCCATCAGTGTGATATTTTGAGCAAGGACCTGATTTTATTCTGCCTGTGTCTTGAGGACTTAAGTGAGGTTGATTTTGAAGATAATGAGCTAATTTGTCAGGCAGAGAGAATTTCAAGCCAGTGCCAGGAAAGCAGTTGTCATTGTTAAAATGATCAGTACTATTAAAGAGAAACTTTAGCAAAGGTGTCTTGAGGGCAGAATCTCACTCCTTGATGACTTCATTTTGTAAAGATCCAGGTTTATTTAAAAGAAGAAAGCCTAAAATGAAGGAATTTCCTGCCTCTCAAAAGTAATTGCTGAGGAGAGTCTTTTTCCAGGGTCAGCTCAGAAACGGATGCATCTGTGATCCAAGGGGACCAGGCTCTATCCACAGCTGGCAGCAGGCTTGGGAAGATCATGTGTGTGTGCATGTGTGTGTGTGTGTGTGTGTGTGTGTGTGTGTGTGTGTACACGTATATACACACACATACACACATATATATATAGTGCTGGGGTTAATGGCGTGAAAGATGTAAGACTGAAGGAACCATAGTGAAAAGCTGAGGCCATGTGTGTCAGGGTCAGAGTCCCTACAGGTCTTGAGAGGAGACTGCATGAAGCTGCAGTGGTGATGGTGAAGATGTAATGGAGACCCCAAGGATGCTGGAGATGTCAGCACCACTGGACCTCTGCCTGGCAAGCTGCATTTGGTATGGAGAACTCAAAAGAGTGGTGTGTGCTGTAGTCACAGTGTGAGGGCGGGGCTTGCGGAGCTCTTTGAAGCGTCGCCAATTTCGTCAGGAGCCAGCCCTAGGTGTCAGATAAGGAGCTACAGGATTTGCTGTTTGCCCTGCTGGGTTATGGTTTTGCTTTGGTGTGATTGTTTTCTGCTATGCCCTGGTCCTTCCATTTTAGGATAGGAATGTTTACTCTGTGCCATTATATTTTTGAAGTTTGTAACTTGTCTTTGATTTTATAGGAGCTCACAGTTAAGAGGCCAAGGACTTTTAAAGTTGTTGGAACTGTTAATGACTATGGGTACTTTTTAACTAGGAATGTATTTTCTTTCATTATGACATGATGAACGTGAGACATGGGGACAAGGAGTGGAAGCTTATGGCTTACTACTGGTAAGTTTCAGTGTCAAGCTGATACGTGGTAGAGTTGTGATGGACAGTGCTATCAACTGACAGACTCTAGAATCACCTGGGAGTTGGCCTCTGGGTGTGCCCGCAGGGCATTATCTGTGTTATGCTAACTGAGCTGCCCACTGTAAGTACCACCATCCCTCGGATGGCATCCTAGACTGCGTAATTGGAGAAAGGAAATGGAGCAACATTCATTCATTCGTTGTTTTCTTCTGACTGCAGGTGCAGTATGGCCAGAGCTACTTTAAGCTTCTGCGGCCTTGACTTCCCTGCCATGGGGAACCGTGGGCAGGGCACCGTTTCCTTCTCAAAGTCGCTTTCCTTAGGGTATTCTACCACAGCGACAGAAAAAGAAGCTAAGACGTGTACCATGTGTCTTGTGTTTTGCTAGAGACGGGCGGAAGATTCCTTTCATTCCCCTGAGAGATTGAGATAAGGCCTTCGATGATAAAATAGGAGCTGGCAAGCAGCAGCCTCAAAGGGGAAGGGAAATCTAGCAAGGCTTGAGAAGTACAGAGGCAAGATTCAAAGTCCTGCCCCTAGGGAGTGTTGAGTAAGCTTTGGCTTGATTAAGTTGAGAGGGAGTGGGAGAAAGCGTGATTAAAGCAACGAAAAACACCTGGATGTGAAGACGTGGCATATTTGAGGGACTGAAATGCTTAGTGTGCCTGGAGTCCAGGCAGGCGCTAGTATCTCTACGCAAAGTGTTTCTTTGTTTTGGTGTTTTTCAAAACCAAGGGAAGCTTACAAGGAGAAGCCCCTGTACTCCCAGCTGCTTGGGCGGCTGGGTCAGGAGGATCACTTGAACCTCAGCATTGGTCAGCTGGCAAGCAACAGAGTGAAATTTAAAAACAAAGATGTTATGTCCTGAATGAAAAAAGGCCCTGGCTCCTCCCCACTATTTGGGAAGCTGCTTTAATTTTTAAAAATGTTTTATTTATTTCTGTGTATTTCTATTTGTGTATGTTGTGCATCATGGCGCACTGTACATGCCATGATAATGTGTGGAGGTCAGAGGACAACTTGTAGGGGTCCATTCTCTCCATCCACCATGTGGGTCATAGACCTTCACTCAGGTTATCAGGCTTGGTGGCAGGGGCCTGTACCTGCTGAACCAATTTAATTGCCCTTGCCGGGGTGGGGTGGGGTGGGGGAGATGGGGGGAAGAGTGGCTTAAATTTTTTTTCTTATATTTGTAGATCCCACAGTTAAAGAAGGAAAAAGTGAAAAGACAAAAGCTAAGGGGGCTGGAGAGATTGATTACTCAGTGGTTAAGAGGACTAGCGTTTGGTTCTCAGCTTCCAAATGAGATGGCTGTCAATCAGCGGGAACTCCAGCTCTAGAAAGCCCACTGCCCTTTCCTAGGACCTATAGGTACCTGCATGCTCTGTGTGTGCATGCGTGTGAGTGTGTGTGTGTTATATTGTATTTAGAATAATTTTAAAGATCTACTTGCTAGGCATTTTATTATAGTGAATTTTTTCATGAAAAAAAAAGTTGAGCTTTGTTCGTTATACTTCCTGGAATATTTCTGTCTATTCACAGTTAATGTGTCTTGAGTGAATAATCATTTAAAAATTAAATACTTCAACTTCATTTCAGTTTTGGTAGATTTCAAGTAAGATTAGGATTGATTTTTTTTTTTTTTAAAAAAGAGTGACTATAGTCTTTTCCAGAAGTAATTCATTTATTTCTGCATCCCTGGATAACTTTGTGTGCATATGAATAGCTGTCTGGAATGATTCAGTGATTGTTGGATATTTTCAGTGATGGGATTTTAGATGATTTGCTGCATTTTTATTACTTGAGTATCTGTAATGATGGCATTTAAAATTTATTTTTATTGGTGCTTTGCCTGCATGTCTACGTGAGGATGTTGGATCCTGGAATTACAGACAGTTGTGAGCTTCCATGTGGGTATTGGAAATTGAACTCGGGTCCTCTGGAAGAACAGTCAGTGTTCTTAACTACTGAGCCATCTTTCCAGCCCCTAAGGAGGCCATTTTAATGAAAATGTTATAGTGCCTTCATTATGATAAAATATGAGTTTGTGCTTGCACGGTTTTATGCCTCCATTTCTTTTAAAATCAACCATGACTTTCCTTTCTCTGTCACTTTTACCAGCAACATGGTATTTTAAGGCTGGGCTATGTTTCTTCCAGGCTTCTCTCTAAATGGTGGCATCTTTTTCATAAACAAAAACAATTCATAACTCTTGAGGAAGCAGCTCAAATAGAATACAGTCAAAAGCTATGCATATTAGAGACAGGTTTTGGCCAGATTCCCCATTTTTCTCCCATTTTTTTTTTTTTTTTTAATGAGCTAGGCATTGAACCCAGATCTTTTTGCTCAGTCAGTGAGTGCTCTGCCAGTGAGCTAAACTTCAATGCTTAGCTGCAGTATTTTAAAGTTAAAAGGGTCTAGCCGGGCGCGGTGGCGCACGCCTTTAATCCCAGCACTCGGGAGGCAGAGGCAGGAGGATCGCTGTGAGTTCGAGGCCAGCCTGGTCTACAAAGTGAGTCCAGGACAACCAAGGCTACACAGAGAAACCCTGTCTCGAAAAACCAAAAAAAAAAAAAAAAAAAAAAGAAAAAAAGTTAAAAGGGTCTTTAAAAACTACCAGATTTTCCCTAAGGCTATGTTCTTAACTAACGTCCTTCAGCCAACTGAAGTAAGCAAAACTGAGCCCAGGTCTCCTAGCTTCCTATGTTGTTGTTTCCTCGAAGATAAACATAAATACATTTTTTTTGATTAATGAAGAGAGAGGGATCAGTTGGTAAATGAACTTGCTGAATAAACCTGTATTTCTAGAATCCACATAAAATCTAGGTGTGGCCGTATCTGTAACCCCATGGCTCCTACTGCAAGATAGGAGTCCGATGGAGAAATTGCCTGGAAGCTCGTGGGCCGCCTAGCATAGTGTACTGAGCACAGAGATGGAAACAAGAGCCACCCTGCCTCACAATAAGGTGGATAGCCAAGAGCGGATGCCTTGGAGTTGTCCTTCGACTCCTGCAGGGCTGTCATGGCGCATGCACATATGCACACAGCGACACACAGATAAATGAGCAAACAGAAAAGTGAGAGAGGCAGACAGAGAAGATGCGAATCTTATAGCAGTCCGCTTCACATGCATAGTGCTGTGTAGATAACAAGGCTTGTACTTAATTTAAAAGCAGTTGGCCTGGCCCCTTAAATAAAAATGTATTGACTTTACCAAAAAAAAAAAAAAAAAAAAAAAGCAGTTTCTTCATCACAAAAAGAGACTAGCTGTTTGGCTCTTATTGGACCTTCAAGCTCCAGAAATTTGACAGGAAAGATATTGTGACTGTGATGAGGAGGACAGCAGTTACTTGTAAAAAGTTTGGGAATTTACTGTGGTTGCTGTTAAAAAGAGTTGCTCCCAAATGTGGCAGTCCTGGAGAGGATGCGCTGCTCACTTCTGCTCTGAAGCCGTCACTCACTCCTTCAAGGTGCAGGGGGCAGGGAATATCATTTCTCTGTTTCTGGAGCTGATTTATTTAGTTATGATTTCAACATGCCTACAAGGCAAACCCCAGAAAACATTGCACAACAGCGTAAACCACAGAGAATGGTGCTCCCTCCTCCCCCCATACCTCCTGCAAGGTCTTTAAAATAAAACAGCAGTGAGGTTTCCACCCCCTCCACTCCTTTTTCCCTCAAGTTGTTTAAATGGCTCTGGTTCTGTTTGACCAGCGGGTGTGGCAGGCTTTAGGATCCTAAGTGGTGGTACAGGTTCCTGAGCTAGAGAGAGGATTCAAGGTGGCATGCGTGGTTCCATCGTTGGCCTGTGTGGAATGTGAAGTAATGAGAGGCGCCGTGGCCTACACAGGCTGCTCTTACCAACAGATCTTCTTGTTAAAAACCGTATTGTTACTGCCCATTTATTTTGGAAAGCAAAAATAAATTTGACAGAAAAGCGAGGTTAACCATCTTGTCTCATGCTTTCTTTCCATACAGCCACTCTGAAGATAGATCTTAACCGCGTCAAGTCTTGATTCTCCTGGCCCAGGTTAGCATTATCACAGACTTGAGTTAAACACACGTGGCATTGCACTGGGTCCACAGCTCAGGGGAAATGAGCAAACAGGCGCCTTGTCCTTAGGACCAGAGTAAGAATTGGTATCCTAGCAAACAGTTGGATAAGTCTCAAGCTCATTTTTCCATGCACACATCAAATGCCAGCCCTTGCCCCATAGTCGCTGTCTTCCTTAATGACTTCCACATCCTCTCAGCTGGAAACCTCACATTCTTCCTGAGTCCTTCTGTTCCTTCAGTCTCCACTACCCATCTATCAAAAAAGTCCTGTCTCCGCTCTCTCAGAAGCTGCCTTTGGAAGTGTCCATTCTCCTCACCATTCCCTTGGCCAGTGTCCTGGACAATCCTTTCCATCATTCGCCGCTATTTTGTGACAAGCCTCTTATCTACGTTCAGTCTTTCAGCTTTCTAACCTATCTTTCATACAGCTGTCAGATTTCTTCTTCTTTCTTTAAAAAGATTTATTTATTTATTACATATACAGTGCTCTGCCTGCATGTACACCTGCACACCAGAAGAGGGCAGCAGATTTCATTATAGATGGTTGTGAGCCCCCATGTGGTTGCTGGGAATTGAACTCAGGACCTCTGGAAGAGCACACAGTGCTCTTAACCTCTGAGCCATCTCTCCAGCCCAGATTTCTTCTTTAGAGACACACATAATCATGTTCTTCGGCTTAAAAACCTTTGGTGAGTCTCTACTAATGCCCAAAAGAGATAAGGTAGAGAGAACTTGTCAGGCCATGCTTTCATAGCCTTAACCTGCTTATTCCTGCCTCATTTGCTACCATTATCGTCTTCCTACCTTGTGCTCAACACACATTTACTCTGGTCCCACCGACTTCCTCCTAGTTCTCTCATCTCTGTTTTCTTACTTCTTTGGCTCTGATGGTCCTTGCCCCATGCAGGGAGAGCCCTCTGCCCTGATAATCCATGCCTGCTAGAATTGGAAGAACTGAGGCAGCTGAGGAATACTATTAGCTGGGATTGAATGGCTTGTCTGTAACCCAACACTTGGCTTTGGCAGGAAGATTGCTTTGAAATTGGGGTCAGCCTGTATTACCTAGTCAGTGAGTTGAGTACCAGGCCAGCCTGGGCTACGTAGCAAGACTGTGTCTCAAAAACAAAAGCCAAATAGCAGCAATGAAATAATCACAGATAATGACAAAAGAAACAAGCCGTAGAGCATCAAAGGCAGGAGTAGAGTACTCAGCAGGGTTCAGACTAGCTTCAGACTTCGGGAGAATGGAGAAGCAGTTCTTATTTTTGTAGATAGAGATGAAAGAAAAGTGGCATGGCGATTCCTGGGGTGGTAGTTAGGTTCAGGAATTGAGAGAAAACTTGTATCCACACCGATCTACTGCTTCTACCAGATCTCACTTTTCAAGGGACCAAAGAATAGTTAAGAACCAGGACTTTTCACATTAATGCATTTTAAAAAACAACAGGCTTTGGGCCAGGGGCATAGCTCAGTGATCAAACATAAGCTTAGCCATGTGTGAGATCCTGGGTTCAGTTCCACCACAAAACAAAACAAAACAAACAAAAAACAACCCCGTTAAAAAAAAAAAAAAAAAAAAAAAAAAACTAAACTAAAAATAAAACCAAAACCAAACCACAAAGTGGGATGAAGTGGTTCACGTCTGCAGCCACAGTGTTTTGAAGGCTGAGGAGGGAGGAGTGCTATGATTTCTGGGCCTGAGTGAGTTCCAGTCTAGCCTGGGCTGCTCAGTGAGGACCCTGTCTCAAAAAAAAAAAAAAAAAAAAAAGCCACAACCAACCAAGCAAAACAATACCACCATCACCACTATACCAAAAAGAAAGCCCCAACGATGGTGACTTTGGAATAGAACCAGTGATGAGGAACGTCTTTACCGAGAGAGGAAGAGGACAGCTCGCACGCCTGTGCCCAGTCATGCTGCCTCACTCACAGCCAACGCTTCCTTTTTTACCCATGTCTTATTCTTTTGAGCAATTAGTTTTATTATAAAAATAGAATATTAAAATATGCAGATCTTCAGAATATCTCTAAAACTCCCCTCACCTCGTCATGACTATTGTCCCTGTTTCTTCCCCCACCCTCAGTTGAAGCCAGTGCCACTATCTCCATGGACCTTTTCTTGTGCATTACCTGGGGAGGATGTGCAAACGGATAGACAGGTTATTCGGGCAGTAATTCTGCCTTGCTGGGAGTGCTCTTCACAGACACATACTCTGGCTCGCATCCTGAAAACTTGCTTCCTTTGAATCTAGATTACAACTACATCATTTCCCATTACTGAAAAAAAATGCTTTAATCACATTTTTTTAATTTTTAAATTTCAGCTTCTGAAATAGTAGAATCTTTGGAGTTTCTTAACTCTGCCTTCTTTTCATAGTAATTGCACATGCACAATTAGAAGATCAAAATAGGAAAAATTTAGTAAGCAGGTATTAGGTGTGAGGCCAATTAAAATATGAAGAAAGTTATAATTGTTGGCTTGGGGAGAAATGTTTCTTTAAAAATTAGATCATCTTAGACACTGTTGGATTACATTTAGAGACCATCCCTTGTTTTAACACTGCTAGACAGCCCCCCCCCCCCCCCCAGTTACTGTTGGCGTTGAAAAGTAAGCAACCTGGGACTTGAGTGGCACATCAACAGTTGCTTCCCCCTTTCTGTATGCAGCGGGCTCTCCCCCTTCATTTGCTTCTGTTAACATGAAAATTCCCAACTTAATTCAAGAAGTAAACTTGAAGTCTGGGAAGTAAGAGGGCTTTTGTAATCTTTCCCAGTTCTAGGATGCTTGTAGGCTTTTGGAATACTTTCAGGGAATCAAGTTTGCTAAATGGAAACTATTTGTTGTTAATCTAGGTTGTGGCTAATTATGAACATAAATAATGAAGTTGATGAAACCTGTGCCACTTATTTGCCACGCTTTCTTGAAGAATATTAGTAAACCCGCTGAGTTATTTGATAATCGTCAATATTATTTCCAGTAAACTCTTGACTTACTTAAATCAGACTGCTAGTATCTATTGTTTTTATTATATAAAAACTAAAAAGTATAGTATCGTGAGTTTCTGAGAAAGCACTTGTAAAAGTTTGCACTTGGTATGCTTTTGAGTGTCAGACTGTTGGGAGGTGCCACAAGATACCAAAGCAGAGAACTGGGAGCCAGGTCACCACCCTTCCTTTGGGCTGTAACTAAAAGGGCTCCTTGTTTACTTGTAGCAATTAGTAGATTATTTTTCTTAACTGACCTGAGTGTGTTTGTGAAATGGTGAAGCCCATTGCTTTGTATTCTCTTCTGCTCCTCAGTAAAGATGCACTTCATTGGCAGTGGTAGATAATTGTTAAACTGTTTAACACCGTCCTTGAAAGCAAGGGAAGCACTCAGAGTAGGTGACTTACATTTTTATATTTTGGAGGCAAAGTGTGTTGTGTCAGGTAGAGCATTCCTGCAAACCTGCATAAAAGCTAACGTGTAAAGCCACTGCAGCAGTCAGTCTATGCTGTGTTATTTTATCCCCCAACTCTAACGTCCCCACTCATTTGCTGCTTTTACAGAAGTTAGCTGCCCACCCTTTGGCCTTCTATAAAGTTATATTTGTATGGTTACTTTTGAAAGAATTTTCATGAGTTCTGTTATTTAGGTACTCTCCAAATAGAAAGCCAGGTAAACTTCCCCCTTTGCTCAGGATAATGTGTTTTGTGTTAGAAATCCTGCCAGATTCTCTTTCTAATTTAATTTTCAATGTTTGTGATTGGTTGCTTGTTGTTATAAAAATATGAAAAAGACTCTTACTTTGTTAATGAAAAATAATCTAAAAAGAAAAACAGTTGTATGTAAATGTAGACTTTTTTTTTTTTTAGGGATCAGTTTAAAGAAATGCCTCTTTTTCTTTTTTTCACTTTCTTTTTTCCATATTGCTCTCACCCATTTAGTGTAGGGAGTCTTTCAATGTATGGTGTCAACTTGAGGAACAAAAGTGACACTTGATTGCTTGAAGTTCCATACCTTTGCTGTGTATTTTCTGCATCTGGGTCTATTCTCTTACCATATAAAAATATCAAACATTGCAAGTTAAAACTATATGCCCCACAATCAAGTATTTATAAACACATCTGAAACTTGTTGCAAGTATAACCTGTTCTGAGATGGATAGACCATGTTTATAACAGAGGATGTAAACCTTTCAGGAATGTTTCAGATCAGCTCAATAGCTCCAAGATATTTTGAACTGGTGTTGTAAGCAGGGTTTTGGGTCTGTTTTTTGCTTGTTTTTCTTATTCAGCAGTTTTATGTGAGCTAAAACTATAACTTGTGCTTGATTAGGTTGCAGCTTAAGTTTGTTGTACTTCTTACGCCAATAGAATTTTTCCTTCTGTCTGTATGATTGTGTGGGTAAAAAAAAAAAGTTACTGTTTTGATTTTTTTTCCCTCTTCAACTTTAGCAAGCCATCAGTCAAGTAGGCAGGAAGGCAGTTGGAGAGGACACCAGGGGCTTGCTTTGCTTCTTTGTATCTTCTTGGCTTGCAGATGTAAACTGACTAGAAGTTTTATGCGTACACATAAATTACTCTTAAGGACGATGGCGGTGCAGAGAGCATGGAAAGCCGTGGTTTGCAGTAGACGGTGCTTGAGTCTGAGCTGAGTCTTGAAGAACACCTGGTTCTTGATATTTTCCAGCTTGCTTCTGGGGGAGTTATTTCTCTTGTGATTGCTGGATGTCATGTGACTGCATCATTCTGTCTCAGCGAAAGACTTGGCTGGTTATTTGCTAACTGCAATGCAGTCTTACTTGCCTTGGATGAATCACGGCACTTTGCTTTGCCTCCGTTTCTCCATCTGTTAAGTGGCTGTGTAATTTCAGAGTCATTCAATTTATTGAAACCAAACTTTTTAAAGCCGTGTAGAACTGGCTTCGGTTTGAATTAATTTAAGATATAGGATAGTATTGCCCCACAGTGCATGCCTCTACCTTCCAGAAGTCTCCTGCTTGTTTCTCTATCTGGAATAAAAAGAATAGTTAGGCATCTAAGATTGCTTGTGTGCCCTATGCATGTCCTAGTAGTAATCTTCACCACTTTTATTTCAGCATCTGTTTTCTCTGTGAGACACCTGTCACTGACGAGCAGCACTTCTGAGTCTTGTATTTTATGAAGGTCCATCATATACTTTAGGTAATGTTAGACAGCAGGTGAAGGATTGAAGTCTCCCAACTATAAAAATGCTGTCTCTGCGATTTTGTTATCTCCACGATACCGTTATCTCCATTGATATTGTTAAAATAAAACTGTTTAAAAATTGACTTCCCCTGCTCATTTGACATTACCAATGGCAGTATTGCCTGAACAATCAAAGAAGCTAAAGTCTCTTTGATGTGGTCTTAGAAGTTTAAGACAGCTGGGAAGAGTGTGGCTTTCCAAGGGTCAGCTTGAAGGTACTCAGGGGTGCTGTGCAGAAGAAAATTATTAGGTTACCTGCTTTTCATGTGTGTAGTTGCCAACGTAAAAAAAAAAAAAAAATTAGAGACTACAGCTTGTCTCAGTAAAAGTATTTATATTTTCTCTTCCCAAGGACACAATGACTTTGTAATATAGGTAAAAATTCAAATACCTTATATGTAATATCAAATAAAGTGAGTCTGTTTCCTGATTAGCTTTCGAATTGGTACATATCCTTTGTGCATGTGTGTGCATGTCAGGGTGTGTGTGTGTGTGTGTGTGTGCGCGCGCGCGTGCACATGTGCGCATAGCTGAAGAACAAATCTATACTATGTGCATGCGAGAAAAACATTCTACTGCTGTGCTACATCCTCGGCCCTGATATGTGTTCTTATTTCTGTGTTTTGTTTAATTTTCATTTTTCAGAGAAATATTGTTAAATACAGTCATCTGAAGTGAAACTCAACAATCATGTTAGGCTCCTTTGGTTGGAATTACATCCACCACTCGGAAAACTCCATCTCAAAATTTGCCTAAAACCCATGACTTCTACTGGAAGGGTCATGCTGAAGGGCAACACTAAAATTTTAAGTGTAACTCTTCTCCTCAGAATCCCAGTGGCCAAATTGCTTTGTTTGGGAGCAGCATAAGGCAGGGAATTGGTTAATTTCTAGGCAGTTTATCTTAGTATTCTTCTAGGGCTAGGTTTATAATTGCTAGACCCGTAGAAAAAATATCAGCACAGTGATGACAATGCAGTTAGCTGTATCTGTCAGCAAGAGACAAGTCAGCCCTATCTGAGGCCACTGAAATGTTAGTTGTGAAAATTTTGGCACTATCCATGAGAATGAATGACCTTGAGATTGTTGGGTTAGAGCCTAGGAGTGGGTTTGAATTTGACCTGGAATCTCCTCCATACTTGTAAATAGTGTACTAAGTTATGAAACTGGATCACAGTGAAACTTACAGATAGGGCGCATGGTGAAAGAGTGAGGAATGGCCAGTAAGAAGTTTACACAGACAAATGCTTGCCCCTACCATACTTAACACAACAAACACAAAAAACTCTCCACACTGTTGAAGTCGAGTTTGTGTAAATTGCTCACGCTACACATTCAACTTATGTGTCTATTCCTTTGTACTTCAAATTTGATGAAAATTTCATACTGTGGTTTGGCAGAGAGGGGGGAGTAACCCCAAACCCAAACCACATAGGACAAATTGAATTACAAACCTGGTGTGGTCCTTTAACTCAATTACATCTAATTTGTGTTATTTTAGTCATCCTGTGTGGCAGCTGTTTTGTGTAAAAGCCCACAAACATTTTCAATGTAAGAATTTGTCCTGATTACAACTTCTTAAGATTGGTAGTGGCCTATTTATATTTTAAGTGGCAAAATTGTAGATTAATTTGGGACCATTTTAAAAATTGAAAATTTCGTTCTTTGATTAAGCTTAAAAATTGATCATGTGGTGTTCACTTTAAGTGTCAGTTTTTACACACTCCATTTTCTTATGCTTCTTGAGTCTCTAAAAACAGCTCCCGACTTACTTTAGGTAGTTATTGCTCAAAAGCCCTTTGATATCTTCACCCCCAATTTAGGGTGATTTGGAAAGAAAAACATGCAAGATTATGAATCTTGAATTGTATACATCAGTATATTTAAGATGGAGGACTGAGTTAGGATTAGGTATGGAGTGAGGCGAACATTTACAGAAGGAAAGCAGTTGAGTCCTGGTCCTGTAAAAGCACAAACAATTTATATAAAACCCACTCACACACTGGCTTCAGGGCAGCACTTCCCCGCTCCTCTCCTGCTTTCCTGACCTTATTCGGTGTCCCCTTGCCGCCTTTAGTCTCTATTAGTTATCTGTTGCTGTAACAAATGGCCTCAAAGTTAATCTTAAAACAAGGAACATTTGTTATCCCCTTCCTGGACCAGAAATAGCCCATTTGTCTTACGTGCTTGATAAAGTTGAGACAGTTAGTAAATGCTGACTGCTTGGTAAGTGGGCTCTCTTACTCAGTCTGAGGCTTTCAGTGCTACACACGTGTGCAGAGCTTCAGCAACTCCTTTGCTTGCTTCTGAGTTTTGTCACGTGTGTTGTTGGTTTTTTTTTTTTTTTTCTACCATCCTTTTGAAAGAGACTCATGTTGCTGCCTCCCTGGTAATAACCATTCATGACTTGCTGGTCTAATCTTTGCCTCCTTGACAGTTAAATCCTACCATAAGCCACACTTGTTCAACTCTGTTTCTTTTTTTAAAACTATATTTATTTATTAAAAACAGTTTATGCCTAGGAGTAAAATTTGGGTTCAGGTGTGGATGTGTACCACATATGTGCCTGGTGCCCAAGAAGGACAGAAGAGGGCTTCGATCTCCTGGAACTAGAGTTAATGGGCAGCTGTGAACCACCATGTCGGTGCTAGGAACAAAATCTCGGTTCTTTTCACACAGCAGGAGCTATTGGTTCAGCCCGTCAACCACTTGTTTTTTAAGCAAACACTTACTTTACTTAACTGCTTCTCCCTTAGACTAAACTCCATCTTAATCCCTAGGACCGCATGCGGAAGCTTTACTTTGCTGCTTTATTCCTTTCCTTACACCCTCCTGTCTACCCTCCTGTCCACCCTGCTGTCTACCCTCCTGTCCACCCTGCTGTCTACCCTCCTGTCCACCCTCCTGTTCACCCTCCTGTCTACCCTCCTGTCCACCCTGCTGTCTACCCTCCTGTCCACCCTCCTGTCTTTTCAACTCTTACTGAGTCTGTCTGCTCAAATCACATTATGTTCTTTCCATTCCCATAAAAGCCACTTTAGACTTTTCTGGTCCAACTGGTGCTTAAACTTCAAATTCCTGTTGTATTAACATGTAAGGCCAACACAGTTTATTTCTCTATTTTTAATTAATTTAAGTTGGTTAGTTAATTTCTCTTTCCAAAGTGAATTCCAATTTTCCGAAAGCAATATCCTTTCCTTCCCGTGCGCCTTCTGCAGGGCGCTCTGAGTGCACACTGGATGATTGAGACGTGAGGAACCTTGGCTTGGCTGTAAAAACTTGGCTCTGCGCTGCTGGGGGATGACGGATAACTCCAGAGCCGTTCTTGGGATTAGCTGATTTCAGGACAGTGTGGGGCTACATTTCTGCAGTTTCCTGATGGATTGCTGTAGGGAGAGACCCATTAAAGAAAACCTTGTTCCTCTGCCTAACCATCAGAATTGGCATTTACCTGTGAATTGTTAAAGCAAAAATGTACAAGTTGCCCAGAGCAGGGCAGATGCTAACTAAGAAGCAGCTCGATGGCTCTGCCCCCGTCCTACCGCAGTGTGCGCCATCCTAGCTTCTTGGCTGAGATACACAGAACTTGCTAGGATAAACAATGAATTTATTCCTGTCTGTCTTCTCTTGAGAGTTTCATGAGTTTGATGCACATACACGCAAAAAGGGCAAATAACTGAAATTTAGTTTCAGCATCTTCTCATTCAATGAGAAAGGTTAAAATAAAGTAGTAATAATGATATGAATTTACAAACTGAAACTGCCTGTAAATAATGTGGCTAATTGTGTTCCATAACCTTCTTGGTATTTTTAGTGCAGACCTGAAGAATGAACCCAGAGAGGAAACCAGTGGGAAAGAAGGCCCAAGCTCTTTTGGTGACTAAGTTCTGTGCTTTAGCTAAGACATAGCTCTTTTCACATTATTAGTTCTGCTAATGCTCTCTGGTTTTCCTCCTCTTCCACCCTCACTGTCTTCTTTTCTGTTCTTCTGCTTTTCATCCCTAAAGACATAGGAAGAATGTTTGGTTAAAGTGAGAGAACAGAGGCATGCTTGACTTTTTTTTTTTTTTAATTTAAATTAAGATTTTTTTTCACACAGTATATTTTGATCATGTGTTTTTTCTTCCCCATCTCTTCCCCATCTCTCCATTCATCCAGCTTCATGGCTTCTCTCTTTCTCATTAGAAAACAAACAGGAAAGAACAAGTAAATACCCCAAAGAAACTAGAATTTAAAAAGAAAAAGAGAAGAAAACACACACACACACCCACACACACCATAAAAATACAAAATCAGAAACCGTAATATACAAGCAAAAGACCAGATAATAAAAAATTGCCCAAACAAAACAATGTGAGGCACAAAATCTACAAAAATTCCGCTGAGTACTTTTGTCTTGGCCATCTACTCCTGGGCAATAGGCCTGCCCTGAGGTGTGGTTTATATATTTAGTGAGACTCCATTGGAGCAAACTGATTTTTGAAAAATGGTCTCAAGGCTGGGACCTCATCTGGCTTGAACCCATGCAAGGCCCTGAGCATGCGGCAGCAGCCTCCGTGAGCTCCTGTGAGTCAGTCCTCCTGTGTCAGGAAGGCACTGTTCCCTTGGTGTCGGTCTTCCCCGCTGACTCTTACGCTCCTGTGCCTCATCTTCTGCAGTGTTCCCTGGGCCCTGAGGGGAGGGCTTTGATGAAGACTGAGGCGTGCTCCAGGCTCTTCCTCTGCACTTGTCACATTGTGCGTCTCTGTTTAGTTCCCATCTGCTTCAAGAGGAAGCTTTTCCGATGAAGCCGGAGTGAGACCCTGATCCGACATCGTTTTCCCTTATAGCCATCTCACATTGTGTTTAGACTTGGTTTTAGGAGTACTTATAATTTGAGTCTGTGATTCAGGTTATTATTTGAACATTTTTGGTTTCCTTGTGGCTAAATTACTGGAGTTTATACAAAACTAAAAAACCAACAAAACAAAACAAGAACCAATCTCTCCGTCTTATTTATGCATATGTGTGTTTAAGGAAGAAAAAACTCCTTACTTTATTGCAGAAATACTCGAATTAGAGAAATTCAAGGGCTAGAAACGGTTACATCTTTTGAATCTTACGTTTGATTTTTTACAGCTAGTGATTTGGGGTGGGGGGAGCATGTCTTTGAGAAAGCAAGGCCTGCCAGATATGTGCTTACCTGTTAACTGTCAAGATTGCCCCAGTTAGGACCTCCTGTTTGCAGCCTGTCCTTTGGTAGAACACCCTGGTGACACCCACCCTATGGTGTCTCCTGGCTGGCTCTCTTCCTGTTTGTCCCACCCTCCACACAGGTCCCCCTCCCTGGCTGATGGGAAGGAGGAGGAGCAGCAGGCGTGGAGAGTGTCAGGAGGAAGCTGCAGCTGCTTGTGAGGATTTGACTTCTCCTCCACCTGCTGCCCCTGCGCAACCTCATTCCTTCCCCCCTCCTTGACCCCCGACACTTTGGACGAGGAATTTAAAATAAAAATTAGCCCCTAAAATTTCAGACTGTTTCTTTAAAAATCTTCATGTCCTGAAGAATCTTACTATTTTTTGTTTTTTGTTCTTTGTTTTGTTTTTTTTTTTTTTTACTCAATTTCCATCTTCCGTGATCACTCTGTTGCGTTCTACACAGATTTGAACATTCTCTTCCCGACAAGAGGGAAAGGATGCAGTGAATGCAGCGTTTGCCACATGAACCAGTGTCTAATCAGGCTTACTTGAAAGTGTACATTTCACCGAATGGCATTTGCAAATTGTTTTCCTCCCTACCCCACCAGAGCTAACAATATTAAAATGCTTCCATATGTTGAAAGTTGGTCAATTTATCTTGCTAGAAGGGTGTGTGTGTGTGTGTGTGTGTGTGTGTGTGTGTGTGATGACGATGACAGTGTACTTTACTCCCTAGTTATCATACAAACATTAAACTGCAAAGTGGGGAGATTTTGCAGTGAAAGCCCTAACGAGATCACTGTGAGCATCTAGAGCCCCTGAGGCTTCACTACTGTTCCTGAGTGTGGGGAGTTGTTTTTACTCCACAAGAGTAAAATTTGAAAGTGCAATTATGATTTGCATATGTCTTGAAAATATTTAATTGAGTGCAGTTAGAACAGAACATTAAACTCTAATTTTGAACAGGCCCGAACATTTTAAGTAAATGAATACTTTTGCTTGACTACCTCAAGGCATTTCAGAACCGCCATTGGAGGCTCCTTCCTTGTGATTTTCCTAGCCTTAGCCGTTACCCCTCTGCACTTGCCCGGCCTGGGGTCACTATCGTAGACTCAATGCCATGCTTTTTATTTCCATTGGTTCCATTTGTCCTATTCTCATCACCAGTCCTCTCCAAGCCTGACTTAGAATTTCAGGCTTTAGAGCAGCAGTTCTCACTCAACCTGTGGGTCGTAACCCCTTTAGGGGTTGCATATCAGATATCCTGCATGCCAGAGATTTACATTATGACTCATAACAGTAGCAAAATTATAGCTATGAAGTAACAACAAAATAACTTTATGGTTGGGGGTCACCACCACACGAGGAGCTGTTTGGAATGGCTGCAGCACTGGGAAGGTTGAGAACCATTGCTGTGCGGAGGCTTTATAATGGTCCTCCTGGTCTTATTTTTCCATAGTCCTTGTGGATCGTGTATTTCATTTGTTATGTTGAGTTACTGACTTTTGTAAAGTTAATTTCTATCTGTACTTTACTTCTTGTAAAGCAGTCTTGCCAAAAATCTGCACTTTTTGTGCTTTAAAAATTTGTTGTTTATGTGTAGTTTTTAGGTTGATGTTTGTTTCTGAAATAGAAAAACAGGTTTGAGGTTTATGTGCTATAAAAAGAAATTTCATTATTTAATTTTTTTTACTATAGCAACTGACCAAAACTTGGGTTTTTGTTTGTTTGTTTGCTTGTTTGTTTTCATAAAGAACAACTTTAAATTCAGGTATGGTGGTACATGTCCTAGCACTCTGTAAAGGACGGAGGCAGGAGGCTTGCCATGGATTCAAGAGCAGTCAAGACTATGTAGTGAGCACCAGGTGAGAGAGAAAAGATGGATGAAGCAAGAGCAACCAAGGCAGGGTACAGGATGTCTATAAAGGCCAAGGAACAATCAGCAGAGTGTGGAAAGTCTACAACGAGATGCACATGTAGATGGGTCGTGTAGTGTTTACCAAAGTATAATTAACTGCAGAAAGACTGATCTTGTAAAATTTAAGAGATGGTACTGAAATAATTGGATATTTATGTGAAAGAATTATTCAAATCACTTTTTGAATGATATGTAAAGATTAGCTCAAAATATAGATAAACTATAAAATTTATAAAAAGGCTACATAAAAATTTTTGTTGCCTTGAGGCACAGATTTCTTATATGTGCACAACCTATAAAAGGACCAGTAGATACTCTGTGCATAAAAGTAAACATTTTATCTTTCTAAAAAAGAATGTTAAAACAAACTACAAACTGGGGAGAATATTTCCAATACTTATAAGGAATGTGCATAGATAAGATGGAGATTTAGAATCAGCTTACAGGGTTCTCAAAACTAAAAAGGAAATCAAACCAACAACAAAATTACGTGCATGCCTGATGTAAATAATTTGAGAACGTGCAGAAGAGTTTAGTAGTTGTGCCACTGAAGGTGTATGGGTGACAAACATGAAAAGAAGCTCAGTGTCATTATCATAGAAATGTAAATTAAAAGTACAGTGAAATGTCACACCTATTTAAAGCTAAAATTAAAAAGACTGACCATACAAAGTGCTGGTGAATGTGTGAAGGGGCAAAATTCCCCCTCTCTTGGAGACAATGTAAATCGGCTCAGTGAATTTGAAAACCTGTTTGGCCCTGTTTTAAAATGTCAAACATGCACCTAGCATGTGATTTAGACATCCTGCTTCTTTTTTTTTTTTTTTAATTAAAGAAAGTTGGAAACGTACATTTGTTCAGGCTGGTATATGATTGCCACAGCAGCTTCATTTGGTAGAGCCAAGAGCTGTAAGTTACCCAAAGACCCACAAACAGAGAATATAAGCTATATTTCACATATAAAGCTTCTAGAAAATGAAAAATAATCTATTGCAATGAGACAGAGGAGGAAGGATTACAGAAAGACACAAGAAAACTTTGGGGTTAAAGATGTTTAATCTTAACTGTGATTATTAACTTTCAGGCACATACATAATTCAAAGCTATTGTGAATTTAAATTATGTACAGCTTTTTATAATGCAATAAAATTATACCTCAAAATACTGCAAAGGGCCAGGTATGGTGACACATTCCTTTAATCCCAGCACTCTGGGAGGCAGAGGCAGAGTACAGAGTGCAGAGGTGAGTTCGAGGCCAGCCTGGTCTACAAAGTGAGTCCAGAACAGCCAAGGCTACGCAGAGAAACTCTGTCTCGAAAAATAAAATAAAATAAAATAAAACAAACAAAAACTGCAGAGAGACTTACAGTTTATCCATAAAAGCAACATTATTTAGCATTTATGATACTATTTGGTTTTTTGGTTTGTTTTAATTTAAGGACTATTAGCTCTGCCACCTCATCATAGACAAATCATTACAGAACTTTTAAATAAGTACAAATCTCTCTGACATACACTTATGTCCTTACAATGCTACTGATGATGATGAGGAGGAGGAGGAGGGTCAAACCCATACCTGTATGTGCTGAGTAAACAGTGTACCACTGAGCTCTATGTCTCCAGCCCCCATAATATTCACTAAATACCATTGTATGCAGAAAATAATCACTTGCAAATAGTTGCAACAAAAAAGAGTAAAATTGCCTGACTTTGCTATAATGTGATACATTAATGGGGAGCTGTCCATTGTTGTCACTGGGCATAAATACACTATCTCCTTTCATCATCACTGGCATAAGACGCCTCCACAGTACTCTTTTTCCTTTTTTGTTTTTTGTTTTGAATATATATAAAGAGGCCAATGGTATCTAAGTTTACTTTCTTGATGGCTAAATTAGGCACAATATACGAAATACATTAAGAATCCTGACATTCTACTCGGCTTAACAGTTCCTCATTATAACCACTGCATTACTTTGGATGAGTCCTCACTTGTGGTATATTGCAAATATTTCTTTCTCCAACTTATATTGCAAATGAGTAACTTAACCAATACAGTATAATAGCAATCTATGGTTCCTACAGATTTGCCTCTGGTTTAATAAGGATTTTTGTGAAGAAAACCCCCTTAGAAATAGAAAGTACAAGGCTTTCAAGAAAGTACAAAATGAATACATATTTAGATGGTCTACCATAATTTTAAAAATATAGTTACAACCTGTTCTATATTATATAGAGGTACAAATCCTCTATACAAAATAAAAGATGAAGTGCCGAATGACCAGGGTGTAATAAATTATTTTGTAAATAATCATCTCTAACAATATTCTTACAACACTATGAAATAAAAACTCATAAGTGGCCCTCAGACTTCATCCATGTTGGTATAGACCAGTTAAATGCTAATTTTATGTGTATAACATGTTTATAAAACAGTATCATAAATGCTAAATAATGTTTCTAAAATGCACATATATGTGCGTGAGTGCATGCATAGCGATGTACCATTTTTTGAACCACTTGTTGGTGAATTGCAGAGGTTATGAGTCTTTGCTATAAATTCTTTAATGTGTATCTCTCTCTTTGATGCAGAGCAGCCCATAGCGGGTTGACGAGCCCTTCGAATATCAGAATGTCCGCAGCCGTCCAGCAACAATGGAAGCGCTGTAGTCACAGGGCTTTGAGTATTGAAGGGAATTGGGTAGTTCATAGCATAAGCATGGGCCGCGCACAGAGCACCGAGCATGCAGAGCTCACAGACATGCGCTGTTGCTCTGCCTTCTTCCCTTGAAGAAACCCTTCGCCATGTAGCGTTTGAGCGCCTTCCCATATGCAGGCTCCGAGAGCATTTCCAGGTGACCCAGCATTTTAGTGGGCAGTGAAGTTCGCATGAAAGACCTTTGACTTTTAAAATATATTTCTCAAGAGTGAAAATATCTTAAGTTCTCAGGGGAAAGGCTTTTTTTTTTTTAATTATCCTTTTGTTATCAAGTAAACACAAGGAAGTGACTCATTCAAACTTTTAAGGACGATTTCAAGATGTTTTCCATATTGAAGTCAGCATCTGAGAAGATTCTTGTGGGAGGCCCTGATGGTTCTGAAGACATTCCCTTGCTTATTACTTAAGACTATTTACAATTTTAAGTCTAAGTATTCAGAAACCCTTAAAACATTGTTTTTCTTGTTTTAATGAGGAACATTTAATACCCAGGTTTTTTGCCTTTTGCAGCAGTCCTCTGGGAAACATTTTCTTTTAAACCTCCGTTGAGTATTTTTTTTTTTTTTTCTGTCTTGACTCCACATCCATCTCTGCTTACCGGAGAGCTCCTCATTACTCAGCACATAGCTCCGCGGAGAGTCCGAGGAGCAGAGGCTGACGTTCGCCATATTGTGGTTTGTCTGTGTGCATGTGCCTGTGGATAACTTGGCAGCCGCTCCCCCAGGGAAGTAACAGCCAGTGCGGTTCAGCCAAAGTTTAGAGGAATAAAGTAACTGAAGTGGGAGTCTACTTATTTATTTATTTCAAGAATGCCAAGTGACACTACCCTTGGCTGTTTATCGCTGAAGTGTGGAGTCTACTTACTTATTTGGATAACGCCGACTGATACCACCATTGACTGCTTTTCTCTGAGGCACTTAGGTGGTAGGTACTGTTTCATGGATATGGCAGCTATTAAAACCAAAGCAAGCAAAGAAAGAAAACACTAACAAATGGAAGAAACTGGGAAACTCAGATGTCTGTTCTCTTGCTGTGCCATGAAGCTGCGGACCTTCCTGTGGCTCAGACACTCAGTCAGATCAGAATCTCGTGTAAAAAAATGAAAAAGAACGTCCTATCCCCGCCCCCCCACCCCCAGAGTTAAATTTAATAGAAAACTATTTTTCACAGCTGTGACTTGAGAACATTTTATATGCTTGTGATTTTTCTTAAGTAGGCTTCTTTGGGCCTTATTTCAGCTGTAGCAGAAGAGGCCCTGTGATTCACCAAATTGTGTGAATTAAAGACATGATCAAGGAACAGGCCATTGCAAATGATGGCCTCGCCATAGTAAAAGCGCTTTGATCTTGTGTTTTGACACGTTGAATTTATCTTTAATTATATGTGATGACATTTGATTGCCGTACCCTTAGATTATTATGACGTGGCTTGTAAAATATAGTTTATAGTCTGTAATAACTTCAGTACTCATTTTTCTATACTTACGAGTTTTCAGAGTGATGTTTTAGTTTTGTTTACATGAAAACTATTACTCCTGAGTTAGCAGAGTTTTAAAATGCAAGATCCTCAGCACCCAGGCAAAGTACGATTCCTGTATACTAATGGTTCTGCCGGTGTCCTGTGGCACCCAGGCTTTACTTACAGAGGCAACAGAATTATTTGTGGTGGTTTCCTGGTGTGTCCAGTAATTGCCTGCTTTACTTCAGGAAAATCACTTAAGTCCCATGAACCTTTGAAAACTGAAAACCTTAGTCTCGATGACATCCATAGTTTTAGTTAGGAAATTCTTTGATTCTCCTTTGATTTCTTTGGTAGACATACCGTCTCCACGTATGATAGGTATTTCAGACACATTTTGTAGAAGGATATTTTTAAAATAGTGCAGAAGTTAATGATTTTTTACTCTGTGTTTGGTAGAGAAATGAGATCCTTAAAAAAAAAAAAAAAAAGGCAAAGAGCCCTTTTTTTAATGGTTCCTTCAAATGAGGGGCTGTGCAGTGGGCGGCCCCCATAGGCTCCACTGTAGAGAACCTTCACTTGGAATTTTCTGTGTTATGCCAGTACCATAGCCTGGAGGACTTGGAGTTGTTCTTTGAAATGTGCTTTGCATGCATTTACTTGCTCAGCTTTGGATTTGTCCCAGTTTTGGCACTTGTATGTCCTACCTGTGATGAGTCCTTTTAAGAGTTTAGGTTTGATCCTAATTAACTAGGGGATTACCAAGTTATTCTTCCTTTGCAAACAGTGCTCATATGGGTGATGTGACTTTTAACATTATGTAATAAATTTTGCTTATTTTTCTTTATTTTTTTTTCCATTTTTGTTTTTGTTTCAAAGAAGATGTTTCTATGTAACTGTGCTGGAATTCATTCCCTGTATAGACCAGGTTGGTCTTGAACTCACAGAGATCTGCTTGCTTTTGAAAGTGGTGGGATTAAAGGCATGTGCTGCTATAGCTGGCTTTCTCATGTTTCTTATAAGGAAGTCAGTCAAAAGAAAAAAAATAAAATTAAAACAATTAAGAACATTCTACGAGTTGAGCAGCTTTTTACTGAATCCTGTCAGCGGTCAGACTAGTCCGTCTGTGCGCTTTCACCTGAACTTCACTCTCCTCTCCTTACAAGCAGACATTTTGCTTGCTCAGGGAGCTGTCTTTTATTGTCAGAAGTCTGTTCCACAAATGGATTGAGTGTCCTTTTTCACTACCTACCAGCCAGGCAGTGCTGCTTTGAGCGTCTTCACTGAGTCGGCTCAGCATGTTGCAGTGTAATCAGTACTTGTCTGTGATAGTGAGTTGACAGTGGGGAAAGCCCACCCTCTCTAAGTGTCCTGCAGCCGCAGAGGGAGCCACTCTAGTGATTCAGATTAAGGAGATGCTAAGGTTTGAACATCTAGGGTTCTGTTAGGGCAAGGAAGGGAATCCTTGCTAAAAACCACTCTCGCGTGCTAACTCTATGCAATGTACTAAGGGAGAAGAAAAGCAGCTCAAATGGAACCAGAGCCTTAGCTAACTGTCGTTCCTCTGGTCTGTTATAGAAACGCGAGGAAATGCAATTGGCAATAAGAACTGGGGGCTTAAATCTGGAAACTCCATTTTTCTTAGCATATGTTACTTGTATGAAATAATGGGTCACAGCCTGACGTTTTCATTTTCATGTTGCATGTAAGGTACTTCCATAGTAACTAGCCCCTGTTATCCGCAATTACGTGTTCTTCCCACCTGCTGCTAGCTCCTTCTTGTTCCTTCAGACTCCTTCCACTTTCATGTCTTTTTCTTTTCCTTTTTAAGTATTTAATTTATGAAGGAAATCATTTATTCATGTTTTTCTGCATTTGGCCTATTTTACTTTAACATGATAGTATCTCGTCATATCTGTTTTCCTGACATGATTTCATTCCTTATGGCTGAATAATACTCCCCTGTACGCATATATCAATCTTCCTGATCTGCTCTTGTATCAGAGGACACGTAGGCTGATCCTGTGACTTAGCAATTGTGAGTAGGGTGGCAGTAAACATGGCTGTACACACACATCTGTTGAAAGCTGCTCTTGATCCTTTAGCTACATACCTAGGATAATTATGGGGTTCTATTTTTTAATATTTTTGAGGAACCTCCATTCTAATTTCTGTAGTAGCTATACTAATTTATAATCCACAAATAGTGGGTTTTCCTGAATCTTTAATATTTGTTGGAGTTTTTTGATTGTTTTGTTTTGATGCTAGCCATTCTGACTGGGGTGAGACGAACTCTCATTGTAGGTCGGGTGTGGTGGCACACACTTAATCTCAGTGCTTGGGAGGCAGAGGCAGATAGATCTCTTTGAGCTCAAGGCTAGCCTGCTCTCATAGTGAGTTCCAAGACAGCCAGGGCTAATTAGAGAGAGAGATTGCCTCAAGAAAACCAATAAGTAAAAAATAAAAAGAAATCCCAGTGTAGTTTTAAAAACATTTGAGTGTGTGTGTGTGTGTGTGTGTAAAGCCTGTGGTTGTGTATGTACACATACGCCAGAGATCCACATCAGTTGGCTTCTACAATTGTTCCCACCTTATTTGTTGAGACAAGATCTCTTGCTGAGTCTGAAAATCATTAAATCTTTTTTGTCACTGCATCTAACTCATATCTCCCCAGTTCCCAAATCACAGAATTAGTTACTGCTTTATAAACCTGTCCTTAGTAAAATTTATTATATTGCTCAAGCCAGGTCTTGTTCAACTAGAATTGGCTTGGACAGAATCCCATTAGCTTGAGGTGGAAAGATGGCGGGGAAAGGAGAGCAGGGCATGGACGGAAGGCAGCAGCCTCTGTGTGGTGCCCGTCTTGCTCCCTACAGCTAGTGAATCGGAAATGAATCTTCAGTAAAACTCTGATTCGGTGATTTTGAAGATATTTGCTAAGCACTTAGAAGCAGCAAATGATGGTCTCTAGGAGCCAACTTGCATTTAAGAAAAAAGATATTAGGCTTATTATATTCTTTTTAAAAAAAGTTTTCTGACATTTGGGTTTTTTTTAGTGTGCATGAGCGTTTTGCCAGCATGTGTGTCTGCGCACCATGGTGTCTGCCTGAGTTCACAGAGACCAGAGGAGGGCATCAGATCCCAGAGCTAGACTTGCAGATGCTTAGTAGCTGCCACATCTGTGCTGAGAGCCAACCTGGGCCCTCTTAACTGCTGAGCCATCTCTTTAGTCTCTGATTTTATTCTTTAAAACAATATTATTTTAAAGTGTGTGTGTCCGTCAGAATGACTAAGACCAAAACCTCAAGTGACAGCACATTCTGGCAAAGATGTGGAGAAAGGAGAGCACTCCTCCATTGCTGGTGGGAGTGCTAACATGTACAACCACTTTGGAAATCAATCTGGCGCTTTCTCAGAAAACTGGGAATAGTGCTGCCTCGAGACCCAGCTATATCACTCCTGGGCATATACCTGAAAGATGCTCCACCATACAACAAGGGCATTTGTTCAACTATGTTCATAGCCAGAATCTGGAAACAACTTATATGTCCCTCAACCAAAGAATAGATAAAGAAACTGTGGTACATTTACACAATGGAATACTATTCAACTATTTAAAAAAGGGAAATCTTGAAATTTGCAGGCAAATGGCTAGAACTAGAAATAATCATTCTGAGTGAGGTAACCCAGACCCAGAAAGACACCCATGGTATATACTCACTTATAAGTGGATATTAGCCCAACATAGATGTCCTCTGAGAGACTCCACCCAGTGGGGGATCAGGACAGATGCAGGGACTCTCTGTTGGACTCTGGTTGGAAGGAACCAGAGGGTTCAGGAGCCCCACAAGGAGACCATCAAGCCTGGTGATCTGGTGCACAAACTGTTGCACCAACCAAGGACATTGCATGCAGCAAACCTAGGCCCCCTGTTCAGATCCAGCCAGTGGACAGCTCATTCTCCACAGTTGTAGGGAAAGTGGAGACTGCTTCTAACATGAACTCTGGTGCCCCCAATTTGATCACTCCCTTTGGTGTGGAGGGCAAGTGGGCACACAGAGGGACAGGAAGCAGGCTATCCAGATGAGACCTGATAGACCGTGATCATATGGTGGGGGAGGAGGTCGCCTTCTGTCAGAGGTCCAGGGGAGGGGAATAGAATGGAAGAGGGGGGGAGGGTAGGAACGGGAAGATACAAGTCAGGGGATAATATTTGGGATGTGATCTGAATAAATATAAAGTGTGTGTGTTTGTGTGTTTGTCTGTCTGTCTGTCTGTCTGTCTGTCTTTGTGCATATGAGTGCAGGCATGCACCTGCAGAGAGATATCAGTGATGTTGGAACTTTCTGGAACCAGAGGTGTTGTAAGCTGTTGTGTGTTGTCTTAAATCAAAATCCCAAACATTCTATTTTACCAGTAGAGACTCAGGAGCCAGATGCTGGAGTGAAAACTTACTAGTTTAAAGAAGCAGAGAAAGTACCCAGCTGACCTTCCTACTCAGCTCATGTCCCAATGGAAAAGGACCAAAAGGCTCACTAGCTCAGCTGACACTCCAGGAGGAAATCCCCCCCAAAAACCCCAAGGCCAAATGCTTGCTAACTCAAAGCTCAAAAGGCCCAAAAAGCCAAAGTCCAAGGAGCTGAAGAGCTCAAGACTAAACACTAAAATCTAAGAGCTCCTTCTACTTCTACACGCTATCTTAAATACCCTTCAACTCAAAGTCCCTCCTATATTTTAATCCCTGCCAGCTGGTGTCTTGCTCTGCCTCTTGACTTAGGGTTAACTTTGTGAAATTCTATGTACAGAAATCTCTTGGATTAAAGGTGTGTGTTAGGGCTCAATACACCAAGCAAAAGATAGGTTCTTACAGTTCACAACCTCAGGGACCTCAATGGGATCAAATATCCTGCAACAGTTGTGAGCTACCAGATGTGGGGGTTGGGAACCAAACTTGGGTCTTCTGCAAGAGCAGTGTGACCCTTAACTGCAGAGCCATCTCTCAATCCTCTAGCAGTTTTATTCTTCTCTAGATTTGCTCACAATCTCTAAGAATCTGTTTGACTTGGTCTATTATAACATCATTGAGGCTGATAAGAGAAATTAGGGTAATATAGTTTTACTTGATGTGTAAGTGACTGAATACCATATGAAAGCAATAAATGATTCATGTTAGCCTAGAAAGAGAACCTAGAGAGTGTACAGCAATCTCTCTCCATTTTCCTGTTACAGAATATATGAATAAGGAGTTAGGAAAATATAGCAGGCATGTTGGTCAGATTTGTAGTTGATACATAGTTGGGAGAGATGGCTAAAATTTTAGGTGATGGGTATGATAAAATTTAATTAAGATGGGCTTATAATCAAATATATAGTGTTATGTGTTTTGCAGCAGGGGGATATGGCTTAGATGTAGGGGCACAAAAAAAGATCTAATGTCCTTCCCTTAACTAAAGACTCAATATTAACAACTTTGTCAAGCTTTTTAAAATTGTGATCTTGGACTACCTTAAGAGTGTCTAGAGTAGCCGGGCATGGTGGTGCACACCTTTAATCCCAGAACTAGGGAGGCAGAGGCAGGTGGATCACCTTGTTCGTGGATTGGGAAAATTAACATTGTAAAAATGGCCATCTTACTAAAAGCAATTTACAGGTTCAATGCAATCCCTATCAAAATACCTACACAATTTTTAAAAGATATTGAAAGATCAATTCTCAACTTCATATGGAAAAACAAAAAACGCAGAATAGCTAAAATAATCCTATACAATAAAAGATCCTCAGGAGGAGTCTCCATACCCGATCTCAAGCTGTACTATAGAGTAATAGTAATTAATACAGCTTGGTACTGGCACAGCAATAGGCTGGTTGATCAATGGAATCGAATCGAAGACCCAGAAATGAATCCACACACATATAATCACTTGATTTTTGACAAAGAAGCCAAATCTATTCAGTGGAAAAAGGACAGCATCTTCAACAAATGGTGCTGGTCTAACTGGAGGTCTACATGTAGAAAAATGCAATTAGACCATATTTGTCACCATGCACAAAACTCAAGTCCAAGTGGATTAAAGACTTCAACATAAAACCAAAGACACTAAATCAGTTAGAAGAAAAAGTGGGGAAGAGCCTGAAACACATTGGCAAAGGAGACAACTTCCTGAACAAAACACCTACAGCCCAGGCCTTAAGGTCAACAATTAATAAATAGGACCTCATGAGGCTGAGAAGCTTCTGTAAGGCAGGAAACCCTGTCAGCAGAACAAAGTGACAGCCTACAGACTAGGAAAAGATCTTCACCAACCCTACATCTGACAAAGGTCTAATATCCAAAATATATAAAGAACTCAAGAAATTAAACACCACCAAACCAAATAACCCAATTGAGAAATGGGGCTCAGAACTAAACAGAGAATTCTCAACAGAGGAATATCGAGTGTATGAGAAACACTTAAAGAAATGCTCAATGTCGTTAGTCATCAGAGAAGTGCAAATCAAAATGACTCTGAGATTCCATCTTATACCCATCAGAATGACTAAGATAAAAAATTCAACTGACATCACATGCTGGCGAGGATGTGGAGAGAGAGGAACACTGCTTCGTTGTTGGTGGGAATGCAAACTTATGCAACCACTTTGGAAATCTATCTGGTGCTAGCTCAGAAAACTGGGAATAGGGCTTCCTCAAGATCCAGCTATTCCACTCCTTGGAATATACCCAGAAAATGCTCCACCACACAACAAGGACATATGCTCAACCATGTTCATAGCAGCCTTATTCGTAATAGCCAGAACCTGGAAACAGCCTAAATGTCCCTCAGTTGAAGAATGGATAAAGAAACTGTGGCACATTTACACTGTGGCATACTACTCAGCTATAAAAAAACAAGGAAATCCCGAAATTTGTGGACAAATGGATTGAACTAGAAATGATCATACTGAGTGAGTTAACCCAGAAGCAGAAAGACTCACATGGTATACACTCACTTATAATTGGGCACTAGCCCAAAAGACATGTCTCCATGAAAATCTTCACTTACCAGGAGATTGGGATAGATGTGAGGACATCACACTGGGACTCTAGGTAAGCCAAATATAGGAGATGGGGAAATAGAAGGACCCAGAGGGTCCTAGAAACCTACAAGAAGAACATCGTGGCGGGTGGATCGGGGCCCAGGGGACTCTGCTCAAACTATTGCACTAACCAAGGACAATACAAGTAGTAAACATCAAACCCCTACTCTGATCTACCCAATGGACAGAACATTCTCCACAGTTATGTGAAGAGTGGGGACTGACTCTGACATGAGCTCTGGTGCTCCATATTTGACCACCTCCACTTAGTAGGGCTGCTTAATGGCATTCAAAAAAAGAATAAGCAGGCTACCAAGATGAGACTTGATAGCCTATGACCATATAGTGGGGGAGGAGGTCCCCCTCGGTCATAGACCTAGGGGAGGGTAATAGGGTGAAAGCGGAGGGAGGGAGGAATGGGAGGATACAAGTGAGGGCATAACAATTGAGTTGTAATCTGAATACATTAATAAAATAAAAAAATCTGTATCATATTATTCTAATCAGAACATATTAAGAGTGATGAGCTTCAAGCACATCTAATAAGACAATGGCTAAGACAACAGGGGAATTTCTCCCCAAATGGCCACCCCAAAGAATGAAGGACTTGCCTATAGATGATCATTAATGACTATCTCCAAACACTGAATAATTAAGAAAGAGAGGGAGAATAAGATTGTGATATCCCAGAGGCAAATTGATGACCAGCAGACATAGTTTTTTTCTCCATATAAATACGATTGTTCTGTTTCATTGAACTTAAAAAAAAAAAAAAAAAAGCCAGGCAGTGGTAGTGCAGGCCTTTAATTCCAGTACTTGGGAGGCAAAGACAGCTGGGTTTCTGAGTTCTAAGGCAGCCTGAGTGAGAGGAGAGCCAGGGCCACGCAGAGAAACCAACTACCTCTGGGCACGAAGCAATAAAAGACATTTACTCCTCAAATAATAGCAAGTCAAACTAGTTGAGTTCTAAGTTTTAGCCTTGTTCTTTCTGGTAGTGGGTTCTTTACTTGTTTACAGTTAATCAGATTGTCTGTCATTCTGCTAAGAGTTAGAGAATGTCTATGGCCAAAAATTAATCAATAGGAATCATTTGTGTATGTTGCTATTAAAATATGTCTCTCAATGTTGCAAGGAACTATTCCTGACTACTCAGTTCTACCATCAAAGGGAGTTTAGAAAGGACAGAAATTTCAGGAAATGTTATTCATATTTTACAGAGTTCACTAAAACCGGGCTGATCATATTGCAGCCATGAGAAGAAGATGATGCTGTGAAATCAAGTAGACATGTCAGAAGAACCAAGTTTGTCGTTTTACTCATTAGATATATTTTACCCATTCATTAATGTGTAGATGTTGTTGGCTTATCTGGTTAGCTTCAGTCATTCCGCTGGATATTAGGGAAGGTGATATTTTCTCTATTTTCTTTGAAGGCTTATTTAAAAATCTTTTATTAGGCTTGTTTCTCATATTCTGCCAAGAATTTTTTTATCAAAATAATAACTACTGCTTTTTATTTGTACTTTTAAATGATATAAAGTATTATGTATAAAATAAAGACCAGAAATTTTTATTTTAATTCTGCATGGCAACTATTATATATGTTCACACAAAAATCCACACTCAATGTGTATCTTTAGTATTATGTTAATTTTTAAAGTGAATTCTAAAGTAGATCTTTTTCATTGTAGTTGCAAAGGAAAAATTAAATGTTGGTTATGATTTTTTTTTTCCAGTTTTTTGAGATAGGGTTTCTCTATGTTATCTTGGCTTTCCTAGACTTGCTTTGTAGACTAGGCTGGCCTCAAACTCACAGCCATCCGCCTGCCTCTCCCTCCCAAGTGCTGGGATTAAAGGTGTGCACCACCACGCCTGGCCCACTAAATATGATTTTTAAGCAGATTAAATTTTAGTGTGCATCATTGCTAAGTGGACAAGGATCTTGAAATGAGACATTAAGCCAACAACAGCATTGCCTGCAGAATGTTAATAGTTGCACATATTCAATGGTTAGATGGTAAAGTTTTTTTTTTAAGATTTGTTTTTATTTTATATGTAGAGGTGTTTTGTCTACATGTATCCTGTGTACCACCTGTGTGCCCTGTGCCTGTGAGGCCAGAAGGAGGGCACAAATACCCTGGAACTGGAGTGTCACGGGCCTCTAAGCCACCATGTGGCTTGGACCAGAACCCCAGTCCTCTCCAAGAGCAATAAGTGCTTTTAACCACTGAGCCATCTTTCCAGCTACAAAAGTGTGAATTTTAATAAAGCATACGTTATTCTGTTGTACACCAAAATCTGAGATCACTCCTCGAGGTCCACGCAGGCCTTTCTATTAGGGTCTGTTTTCTGGAATCTTTGAGTGATGCTCTGGAGATGGAGTGAGGTCTCAGTCTTCGATGGCAAAATATCCTACAATCTTGAATGAGTTCTGAAAAATATTTTGTTTCTAATAAAAAATGTACCATTGGATTTGCCCAGTTTACTCTGTGAGTATGCAGTTTAGTTTTCACGCACAACTTCCCTTGTGCAGGTGGCATGAGCCCATCTCTGTATAGCTTCTTCCTTTTTAGTGTCCATCCGTCCCTTCCTACCCTTTACTCTGAGCTTTGCCACCCTGGCGTGACATGGCTTAGCATGCTGCCTGTGTCACCATTCTCTAGAAATTGGTGCTTAATGTTCATTCTTTTACACATCACACTTCTATACTTACTTTTGTCTTATGTGTGACAATTCTTTTTAATATTTTTCCAATTCTGTTATTTGCAGTAAAATGACAAATATGGCTTTAGTTAGACTGTTAATGCTAGAATTGTAGGTGCTGTGTGTGTGTGTGTGTGTGTGTGTGTGTGTGTGTGTTGGGGTTGTTACATATATGTGGGGGCATGTATGCATATATGTGAATGCCTGGGGTCTATGTCAGGTGTCGTCATCGGTCATTTCTCCATCTTAGTATTTGAGAAAGGGTCTCTTATTAACCCTAGGGGTCCTCTTGCCTCCACTTACATAGTGCTGTGATTATAGGTGTACAGTGCTGTACCAGGCTTTTCTTTTTCTTTCTTTTTTTCATGAGTGCTGGGGATTTGAACTCAGGTCCTCAGGCTTGATAGCAGGTGTGCCCAGTGAGCCATCTTAATAGCTCTGTGATCATGAAGTCTACAGAAGCTAATTATATGAGGGAATTAACATTATACTAATTTCTTCACATTGCTTCTGGCGTTACAAGAGCACTACACGGTGTGTGGTGCACACTGTTCTGACAGACAGCAGTGTTCAGACCCAGAGGGGGCTTTGTCTTCAAACAGCTCATAGCCTTCAAGATTAGACTGGTTTATAAACTCATTCTAATTGAGTTTATAACATAAAGACTCCAGATAAGAGCATAATGACAAAGATCATGGGCTCTCAAATAAGATAGGCTTCACTTAAATCTAAATTCTGCGTCAGTGCAGTTCTGTAACCTTTCCTCCTTAGTTTCTACCATGTATATAAATAATAATAATTTATGGAGCTATCAGGAAGATTAAGATGAACTTTTTTCCAGAGCCTTGGCATGTAGTAGAGATTCACTAATTACTGGTTTCTTTATCCTTATGGTACATTTAAGATGTAGAAGCTGTTAATTTTATTACTGTAATAATTGTCAGGATAGAATTGACATTTAAATTGTGCTTTGAATGTTGGATAGGATGTTGATATACATTACACAGGTTATGGGGATATTCACTTTATTTTTTCAAAAGATTTACTTTATTTTTAATTCTGTGTATGCATGTGTGTATATCTGTGTCGGGGCAGGTGTCTGGGGGAGACCAGATCAAGCTGTTGGATCCCCTGGAGGTGGAGTTGCAAGCCCCAGGTTGTGAGCCCCTCTACATGGGTGCTGGGAACTGAACTCCGGTCCTCTCTAAGAACAGTCCGTGCTCTTAACTGCTAAGCCATCTCTCCAACCCCATTCATTCTACTTTTAAGAAACTTCAATGAACAAGGGTTAAAAGATGTAACCAGTGGGAAGACTTTATATGTATTTATGACGTTAGCATGGCCTAGAACCTTAAGAAAAAGCAATTTGGCTGATATGGCAGTTTACACCTCTATTTCCAACACTTGGGAGGCAAAGGCCAGAGGACTGTCATGATGAGACCCTATCTAAACAAACCAACAAAAAACCAAACAAATAACAAAAGGATAACAGATATGTTTATATATTGAAAAAAATCAAGGAAGTGGGGGAAATAAAAATGAAAAACCGACTAAGCAGCTAAACCCGAGTAAAAGTGCACTTCTTGGACTGCCCCTGTTTACTGCCATGACTAATACATTTGGGAAGGCCTGTGGGAAATTCCTGCGAGCTGATGTTTTCTGAGCTACCTTTCAAGGCTGCTTTAAACTGGTGAGCTGGACTGACTGTTTCATTAATTTTCAACAGCCGAGCACTTTCCCACGTCTCCAAAACAATGTTGCTGAGTTGTTTCTCTCTCTCACCTGTTTCCTTCCTTGTTTTCCCCTCTTCCTCTATGATTGGTTCTCTAGGTTTTCTGAAAGGGACTGTGGGAACCTTCCAGAGTCCTTGCCTGACCTTGGCATGCTTACTTTTAGAACACGTGCTGTCATGGGCTTTGTAAAATTGTATCTAATGCCCTTTCTGCACTTCTTAGAGTATGGACTCCTAAACGTTGGCATCTAATTTCACTGAGGTTAAGATTTGCTTGAGGTTTTGTTTGTCTGTTTGGTCCTTAGAGGCTGTCATTCAGTGGTGGTACACTTGACTAGCAAGCACAAGGCCCTGGTTCAGTGTCCAGCACTGAAGAAAGAAGGAAAACAATTTTTCCCCTCGTTTAAGTTAATATATCTTGTACTATTGAGAATCAATGGCTTCTTGGCCTGTCTGGCCAATTTGTCCAGTGGGTAACTCATCTGACCTTTGGCTTACTGTCATTTGGGTTGTTCTAAGAAGCTCTATAGTAATTTAGAAGACACAACAGGGTGGGGTTTGTTTTCTCTGACATCAGTAAGGTCAGAAGTGGGATAAATAAAATTCACTTGCCACTCTTGAAATGTGGGATTTGGTGTTTGTCCATGTCTGGTACTGATCATTCAGGAACCCGTCCTCTGCTTCTCTGGTAAATGCTCACACCCCAAGTCCTCTTGGGCATATATTGGAGTTACTTTGAATTTATAAGCTGAGGAGATTAGGATATTCAGTCTTGAACATGGTTTATTTCTCCACTTAGGAATTTTATTTTTATTTATTTATTTTTTGTGCAGACCTCCATCACCAAAGACCTTGCACATTATTTTCTTGTTACATTTATTCTTGACTTTTACATATTCTTTTTTTTTTTAAGGCAGGGGTTATTTTTACTTCACAATCAAATTGATGTATCAGAAAGATTGTTTTTTATAGGTAGGTTTGGAGGCAGAAACCTTAGCTTTCCCAACTTGTTGCAGTGGTTTGTAAACTTTCTTATGTTTCCCATGGGGAGAATCACATGGTTCAGACCTCACACTTTATCATTTTAAGTACGTACAGTTATAATGGGGTCTTGTTTTATCTTGATGTGAAAAAGACTCCTAACATAGAGCTTTTCATGTTAGAAAGTTTTGTTGCTGGTAAAAGTTCTTTCTTTAAGTAATAAATCAGTGTGGGGTCTTTCTAGCCACAGTGATAAATCACATGGGCTTTTTGCTCCTATTCTATTAATGTATAAAATTTATTAATAGATTTTTTTAGCATTACAGCACTCATATTCCCAGATAAGGTGATTCATCGGTGGATTTCTGTTGTCATTAATTTTTAGCATGGTCTGTAGGTTTTCTCTCCAGCACTGTACCTTTCTAGATTGTAGGATAAGTTGGTAGCTGTGATGGCTGACATCAGTTGTCAGCTTGATAGGGTCTGATGTCACCTGGAGTGGAGTCTCAGTGAAGGTTTGATGCGGTGCAGTTGGCCTGTGGGGCACTTGTATTGATGGCTGTAGTTGACCTGTGCCATCCATCCTGGTTGGGAGCTGGATTCCAAGCTATATGGGGAGGTAAGCGAGCTGAGCACTAGCGCACATTTATTCTGGTTTTCTGACTGGGAACAAAAAGTGACAGTCCTTTTAGGCTGCTGCTTCTGTGACTTCCTGCCATGCAGCCCAAGCCTGCAACCTTGGGCTAAAAAAGGTCCTTTTCCTCTTGAATTTCTTTTGTTCAGGCATTTTATTACATGAAGGGGAAGAGCTTAATGTAGTAGCCTGTCCTCACTTTCTGTTCTTTGGAAAATTTCAAACAACAGAATGTATCTCTTCATGAAAATCCCACCTTTATGCTCATAGCTGGTGGAGTTTTAGGTGGGCATCCCCTTTCTTCTTAAAAGAAGTTTTGGTTGGCTATAACTCACACATGAAAAGCATATTCAAGCCATAGACACATGCGTTCTCAAGTTTTCTGGATAAGCCAAACAATTCTACGTAACCAGAATCACCATCAACAAAGTGAAAATTACCCAGAGGCCCCTGTTACATGCCTCTCCAGCCAGCCCTCCTTTCCCTCAAAGTGACCATAGAGTAGGATTTTTGTTTGTTCTTCAACTGTGCTCAACTAAGGCCATGCAGGATGGCTTTGCGTGCTGTCGCGTCCCCACAGCACTGCCTGTGAGCTTCATCCTGTTCTTTTAGTCGCTGTGGTGATAAGTTTGTGTATGCCCATCTTTGGTGACATTGCCAGGCCAGTTTTGAAACAATTTCTACGCCCTGACCAACAGCATTTGTATTTTCATGGTTCTACATTCTAGTTAGAACTTTATAACTATTTTAGCCACTTGAAGGGGTTTGTTGGATATCTGTCTTAGTTACTGTTCTATTGCTGTGAAGAGATACCATGACCAAAGCAACCTAAAAGTAAAATAAGAGACTGGGCGTAGTAGTAGCTCACATCTCTAATCCTAGCACTTGGGAGAGTGCGGTCTGAGATTGCCTAATTTACACTAGTGAACTCCAAGTCAGCCTGGATTGCCAAATGAGATCCTTTCTCAAACAAAACAGAAAAAAGTTGTAATGGCTATCCTATTAAGTGTGAATTTTTGTCTGAATTTTAATATTGATTGAGGTTGGCCAGAGTTCTAGGATCTTAATTTATGTATCTTCTCTGGAGAACTATTTATATAGATTGTTTGTCCATCTGTAGTTGATTCTTTTTTCTTTTTATTATTGAATTCAAAGCATTCTTTATAGAAATGTTTATAAGACGATGATAGACAAATACCTCTGTGAAGTGTCCTTTTAAGCCAGTGAGAAAATAATCCGAATTCTTTTTCCCTTTCCCCCTAATTCTTAATAGAAATATGGTCTCATGACATATTTTTAAAACCACACAATAGAGCTGGAAAATAGGAAAATAAGAAAAAAGGAAATTACACACATGAAGTAAATACAAATTAAAATGATGAGCTGTTGCTCTTGAGTCTCAGGTCTAAGGAACCTGGTGCTTTTCCCAGATGAGTATGAGGTGACATGCTCAGAGAACTTGATGGTAGGAAAGGAAGTGAGGACACTTGATGGGACTTTTTAATAGTAGAACATCTTTCCTTTATTAAAATTCATGGCTTAAAGCAGACAAGTTGTTTTCCACTGCTAATTGAAAAATAGCAAGATATAAGACTTTGTTAAAAGTATGATAACAAGTGAGCTGGCGTGATGTACCGAGGCAGGGGGATCATGATTTCAAAGCCAGCATGGAAAAAAGTAAGTTTGCAAAACATTTCTGAGAACATGTGAGATCCATCAAACATATATACAAAAATGAATGGAACCAAACACTTACCATATTGACAAACATAGCCTTTTGAAGATGCAGTAAGGCTGACACAGTCTTCTCTATATAGTTCTGAGTTTTCCTTTCTTTTCTTCTTCCTCTTTTCTAGATAATCAAAAACGAATGTATATTACTTGGTAATTAGTAAAAAAAAAAAAGCATCACATGAATGAAGAATATATTTTCATATAGATTAAACAGGTTATTATGGTATGATGAGAATTTTCCCATATGGTTCTGGCATTTTCTTTATTTGATAATGTGTTGGCAGTTGTAGACTAGATTGCTAAGTGATAGGAATCAGCTTTGGACTTTGCTAAATCTTTGCAAAGAGATTTAGGGGAGAGATCAAGATACATTTTGAAGAACAAGTGTTAGGACTCTGCTTCAGTCCACCTACCCATGATGTCATTGCCTACTGGCCACGGGGGCGTGGCCATGCTCAGTATATAAAGAGACAGACTTAAAGGGGGTGTGGCCATGCTCAGTATATAAAGAGACAGACCTACCTTGCCTCTCTTACCTCTTATCCCCTTTCTCTACTCATGATTTGGCACAATTCCACTGCTTTAATCATCACTCATCTTAAAATGTTCGGGCTTCCACTCAGGATTAACCATGTCATCTGCTGGACCTGTAACATGTTGTTTACACTTACATTATAATTTCCACTGTGGCTTCATTATTTTCATGGGCTTTGTCTGCCTGATGTATTAAGTCATGAGTACTTTAAGAACTGATTTTTTTTTTTAATTTTTCTAGTGCTTTGCACAAATTAATATCTTAAGTCTTTGTTGCCGAGTTAATCTTAGGCCATTCTTTCTAATGCTGATATTTAGTAAGTTCTCAACATTTTTGGTGCTTGTGTATGTGTAGTGCCTGAGCGTGCATGCATCCCTGTTTGTGGTAATATGTGTAGGTGTGTAGGCACATGTGTTTGTGGTAATATGTGTAGGTGTGTAGGCACATGTATTTTGTGTATATGGAGGCCTGAGGTCAACATCAGGTGTCAGTTCAAAATTACTCACACAAATGCTCGTTCTTTGACTGCTGACTGTTTGCAGACACTCTCAGTCCCCTGGGTTGTTTCTGGCCCATTCCTGCTTTTCTTTCCTCCCAGCTCAGGTGTAGGCCATTTTTTTTTCCCCAGCAACTGGGTAGTGACTATTATAACTTGGCTTTGTTTTTTGTCTAGATCCTCTAATCCATCCTGCCTAAAATATCTAGCATACTTTCTTTCAAGTGTTGCTATTGTAATTTCACTGTTTTCTAGTGGCTTCCAGTGGCTGGCCATATAGTTCACTTTAATCAAATGTCACTAAATGATCCTCCTTCCTCACTGGAGTGCTTCTGCAGTGCTGGGAGAATGGCAAGCAGGTTGGTGGCCCCTGTGGGACTTGTTTATAGGCAAGACCTTGCTGTGAGCTTAAAAAGATTTAAGAAACATGGCGGGGGTGGGGCTAGGCGGGAATAACAGTCACTTGCTCTACCAGGTGGTCCAGCCTGTAAGAGCTATAGAAGTAGAGAGACAAAAGCCATGGAGGCTTTGGGTTGTCTGAGGGTTGTTGCTGTTTACTTCCTGAATTGTTTACTCCTGTTATTCAGACCAAGTAGCTCCCTGTTTCAGTAACACAACAGTTTTACGGGCTTGGCTTTGTCAGTGTGCAGTATTTCTTCCTCTGGAAGACTTCAGACGCTTATATATTCTTGCTTAAATACCTGTAGGTCTTTTCTCAGCACTATGAAAGTGCGTCCCCCTACAGCATTTTCTTCTGGGTAGCTTCTGCTATTAGCACTTGGTCTAAAATCATATTGGATTAATTTAAGGAGAAGTGGAATTTGGCATATCTATAGCATTTGAGTATGCATTGTAAAATGTAGGTTTCAAACAAGGGATGGCCCAGTTTAAGCACAACTTACATATATTGTCTGTCAGCTAAATAGTAACGTAAGTCCAGAAAGAGTTAGTTGCGTGAGTGGTTAGATTTTTCTGTATGTTTAGTTGCTGTAATATCAGCTATGCTTCACATTTGGCATGATCTCTTGGGTGAAAAATTATAGATGTACAAAACGTAAAAATCCCCAGAAGGCCTGAATAATACTTTTTAATTTCCTATGTCTTTCTAAAATTGGAAGATGTATATTGGACAGTTGTGAATTTTCATTAATGGGTTCTTTATCTTCTGTTGATTTCTTTGATTAATTATCTGACTGCACTTCAGACAGCTTATGTTTATTAGCATGTCATATCTGCCTTACCAATAGCCAATGCCTATCTAGTCACAATCTGTAAGGAGGGCTGTGTCTAAACTTCAGCTTAGAATTTTTTACTTTAAACTTTATTTTTACATTCTTGAGCAAAGTGAGTAAAATATTTTTATACACATGAGTTCATTTCCTCACTCCCGTATTCGTTCCAGTTTCTAAGGGCCTTCTGATTTATAGGCTTTCAAAACACTTTTCCCTTCCAATTTAAATTTAAGTAATTAGCTTCTTCCTCATTTGGAACTTTAATATGAAAGCAGTTGTGTTTGGTTTGGCATTAGACTGGGCATCTGAGTGAGGTCATGCAGCTCAGGCCTTGGATGACCACAGCAGCAGGCCTGAGCAGCATCCTTTGCACACTGAGGGTGCAGAGAGCAACACTGCTATGAGGATTGAGTCTCCGTGGCATCTCTTTAACTGTAGATGTATTCTGGCTGTACCAATCCCAGTTTAAATAACTGGACTCTGAACCTGTGTTTGGCATGATTAAGAAGTTTATTTATGTCTAAGAGACAGAGGCTCAAACTGTTAACAGCTGTAAATGCTGTAAATTTAGTTGATTAAGTTGTATGTAGAGAAATTTCCAGTGGGAAGCAGTCCCCTAAAAATTCCGGCTCACTTACACATGAAGGTAGTCTGGCTCTTCCTTTCCATTTTCCGTACATTTCTGACAAGAATAATAAACATTTTCTTGCAAAGCGTGGACACTAAAGGTTAGAAGCAGTCAGTGTTTTATCATCAGTTACAGTGGGCTGTCATGAAGCTCAGTGAGCTAACAGATGTCTGCATACATGCCCAGAGAAACAGTTGGAGCCAACAGAGATGTTTTCTTTCAGAGAGTATTCTAGTGAGTGTCCCTACTGCAGAGTTGTGCTTTGTACCTGCATTTTCATTTATCAACACAACTCAGGGATGGTGAGCTTTTAGTGTATAATAATAGGCCAAAAAGAAAGAGGCAGAGAGGGAGAGAGAGATAACGGCTTGGTATATAGGTTCTGCTCTATTAATTATACTAGACACGAGTCCACTAACTTAAACATATTATCCAATATCTTCCTGGAATAGTTTCTTAGCTACGTTATGAATGGGAGAGGGGCGGGTTTTTGTGGCATCTGCAAGGTAAAAGTGGTTGTTCATTTTTAAAATGGTTGTAACAAATAAAACCCAAGAGGAATAAGCGAAAAAGACTACATAGAGGATAAGCTTGGCATGGTGGTGTAAACCTTTAATCCCAGCGCTTGGGAGGAAAAGACAGGTGGGTCCCTGAGTGTGAGGGCTGCCTGGATTACAGAGCTAGTTCCAGGATGGCCTGGAAACAGGATGACCAGGGAAACCTAGTCTTGAGGCAAAAAAAGAAAAGTAATAAAAAAAAAAAATAGACTTTGTATAAGAAATCTTTAAAGACTAAATTATTTTTTGTTTGGTCTTTAAGAAAATGCTCCCCTCCTCAATTTAACTCTGCCATATATTTTCAGTCTTGATAGTAGATTAGTGCATAAAAATATATTGGATAGTGATAGTATAAAGCCCAGTGTGACCCTCCATAGCTTCAGAATGGCTGTTCTAACTGTAGTGACATTCACTGATATGTATAGACTTTGGGTCTGGTTAATTTCAGTGTTTGGCTTTTTTGTGTGTGCAAGTTTTTAATTATAAAATTTATCAAAATAAAAAATTAAATACTTGATAGTATCTGTTTTTATTAGTAATAGTCACAAAGATGACTAGTTGTAAAAGGATACAGAATATGCCATCAATAAAGCAAGATGAAAATATGTTTCCAGCCAGGCATGGTGGTGCATGCCTTTAATCCCAGAGGCAGATTAATCTATGTGAGTTCAAGGCCAGCCTGGTCTACAAAGGGAGTCTAGGACAGCCAGGGCTGTTACACAGAGAGACTGTCTGAAAACGGCCTATTTCAAAGAAGAAGAAGAAGGAGGAGGAGGAGGAGAAGAAGAAAGAGAAGGAGAAGAAGAAAGTATATTTCCAAGGTGTCAGTGTTAGGGTAGCATTTCTTTTTTGTTGTTAGAGTTTTATGTTTCCTATTTATATGTGGCATATAGAATAACAATATCTTTATAGAATTGGCAGCATTAAATCTTGGCCTTTGTGTGCCTTATACAGGAAGAGCAGTGTCTAATAACTGTAGCTGTTATAATGGCTCCTTATCCCCTCTTTCATGCACACATGGTCACATACATATAAGTAAATAAAAGTAAAAAACATGTAAAATTTCTTCATGAAGTGCTCCAAATGAATAAGTATGGATATTATTTTATTTGACAGCAATCTTTGACTGACTTATGAAGCATTAGTACTGAATTGATTCTGTCCTTTTCTGAAAATCTACAGTAATAAATTTACTTAAAGGCTGTCCTTTCTTTTTTTGGCGTTGAAATTGAACTGTTGATTGTGAAGGTTGGTCATTTAGGTCATCGGTCAAGCTCCGAGATACTTACAGTATTTTGTCAGGGACAAAGTTTGCTCCTCCTCCCCACGTCACTGTTAGTTGATGGAGAATTACAACTCTTTATGAATGATTGTTGGGAATATTTAAAGGCATATTTATTTATTTTTGCATATGTTGAGTTAGTTTGGTGATTTATCCACTTTTGATCAAGTTGTTTGGAGTCTTTTCAATCTTCTTTTTTAAAAACTCCGTGTTCTATTTGAAGCACGGGCTGAAGTGACTTTTGTCCTCCTACATTTGTGACATATTCACACGTGTGTCTTCTCATCTTTGCATATGGCACAGTTCAGCATTCATAGCCCCGAAAACGGTATTCATGCTATGTTATATAAACTTAAGTGAATTGTCTAAAAAACCCTTTTAGAATATTCATGTGGTATTTCCTTTCTACTTAGAAACTTAAGGCTATTTCATAAAATCATTTTTATTAGGAGTAAATGGAAAGAAACTCATAGAATTGAAACCTGCTAACTGAGATGCACTCAGTTCATCTTATTTGCTTTACTTTGTGTTTCTAAGATAGCACTCTGTGAGCCTTTAACTGTGAGTGAGGCACAGGACTGTGATCTCAGCACTCAAGAGGCATAGGCAGGAGAGTCCTGAGTTCAAGGTCAGCTGGGGCTACCTCGTGAGGCTCTGCCTCAAAACTGAAACAGCAAAACAGTAAAAGGAAAGGAGATGAGCTTCTGAGCATGTGCGGCGTGCTAACCCAGCAGCATGCAGTGCAGGCCTCTCTGAGTGCTGAGGCTGGAGGGTCAGGCGCTTGTCGGTGAGGAAGGTGAGTGTGCAGAGCACGAGCACACGCGTGAGACAACTGAGTGCTGATCTGAATGTAGGTGTAGTATCCACTGCTTATACGTGTAACACTTGTGCTATACTTCAGTTATAAGAATGAATAAGGAAGACGAACTTCAGTGGATCGCTGTGAGTTCAAGGCCAGCCTGGTGTACAAAGTGAGTCCACGATAGCCAAGGCTACACAATGAAACCCTGTCTCAAAAAACAAACAAAAAAACAAAAAACAAAAACAAACAAACAAACAACCCCACCACCACCACCAAAAAAACCAGACAAACAAACAAACAAAAAAGGGAAAACAAACTTTAAAGATTAAATAAAAAATGAATATTTATGAAAGGACTTCTGCAATTTACTGCTCATTCATTTATTTGAAGGAATCAAATCCTAATCACTACCCCCCTTTGGACATTGTGCTTCTTTGAGAGATGGCGTGAGAGTTAGTTTTTGTCAACTTGTTAAGGACGAAGGAACACAACTGAGGAAATGCCTCCCTGAGACCAGCATGTGGGCACATCCCTGTGGCCTTCTCTTGGTTATTGGTTGATGTGGGGAAAGGGCAGGCAACCGTGCGTGATGTCACCCTTGGGCAGGAGGTGGTCCTGAGTTGTGTAAGAAAGCCAGCTAAGCAAGTCACAGAGCAAGCCGGTCAGCAGCATTTCTCTGCTTCTGTTCCTGCCTCCGTTTTCCCACCTTGAGTTCCTGCCTTGGCTTCTCTTGGTGATGGATTGTGGCCTGGTAGGAATAAGGTCAGGTAAACACTTTCCCCCAGGAGCTTTTGGTCAGTGTCTTATCACAGCAATGGAAACCAGGGCAAATGGTGTGGCCAAGAGTGAGAGCGGAGGCTCCATCCCGCCCTCCTACCGCCTCCTTGCTCTTAGACTAGTTTCCTACTCACTCTCTGCTTTGCTCCGCTTGTCTGTAGAGCAGCTGAGCTTTCTTCTTGATAAAAATGGCACTCACCTCGTGGTGTTATTGTTAAAAAGGAGTTCGGTATATGGAAAGTGCTCAGCATGTCAACAGCCCAGAGAGTTCAGGCCTTGTTTATCAGCCATTAAAGAGTTGTTGAACGTCCACTGTGACACAAAGGCGAGTGACTACTTAGGAGATGTGAGAGGTAGTGGGAGCAGGAAGAGGTCTCTTCTAGTCACTACAGCATGGGTGGAGGGGGTGCCCTGTGATGCGTGGCAGCGTATGAAGAGGATTGAGAACTGGTTTCTTTCCCCTCTGGTGCTGGGACCGGAACCCAGAGTCTACACATGCTGGGCCAGCTTCCTGCTACCGAGCTCCACCCCAGCCTCAAATAGGGAGCTTTTTTCTTCGCCTTAAACAATTATTTAACTTCTGTGTGATAGCATTTATAATTCTAAAGTTCTCTTATTTTTATAGATCTTTAAAATTTTTGCAACATGATGTACACCTTTCATTGCATCCTTACATTATTTTATGGCCTGACAATTCTCATTTCCTATCTTAAGTCATCTTTTTTGCCCATCTTAGACATTTCTGTATTTCTAACAGCTACTCAGCGCTGTCCTCTCAGAAAGCTGTATGGAGAGCCCAAGTGACAGGGAGCCAGACCAAAGCACTTAGATATCAGCTCCTGCTGCCTTCTTTTTAAAGTTTATTTTATTAATTTCTCTTTTTACATCATTTTAAATATCAATCAATTAATTAATCGATATTAATTAACGGGGAGGGCACACATGGCACTGCATGTGCGTGGAGGCCAGAGGACAAGCTGCAGGAGTCCGTTCTCTCTTTGTGCCACGTGGGCTCCAGTGATTGAATACAGCTTGTCAGATTTGGTGGCAAAAACCCTGTCTGATGAGCTGTCACATCACTTCTACTCTTAAAGGGACGTTAAAAGGCATAGATTGGTAGAAAAACAGTGAGAGGGTGAAATAAATCAAATGCCAGTGTAGCTCACCATGCCAGTGTAGCTCACCATGCAAGTATAGCTCACCATGCCAGTATAGCTCACCATGCGAGTGGTTAGGGCGATTTCTTGTGGTTACATGGGATAAGAAACCACACTGAGCAGCGTTTCCCACTTTCCAGAATATGAGTGTTCCCCAGGGACAGTTCAGGCCGTTGGCACGACATCACTGTGTATGCAGTTGGGAGGAGGTGCACAGAAGGACAGGATCATGTAGTATTCCCAACAAATAGATGCAATTGGTACAAATGCCCGCCAGCAAAAATAAAGGAAAGTGTAGTAGCGTAAGAAACAAGCGATGAGTTTATTATCTTTGGTTTAATGGCACTTATATAATTGTGCATTTATAGAATTTCATTTTTAGTGGTGTCTGTATTTAACAATTAACTTAGAAAGGTTTGAAAATGTAACAATTAGTAATTATGAGCCCAGTACAACTAACTACCCTTCATGTCTGTGTGACTCTGGCCAGTAATTTTAGTACTAGCAATTTTACTAAGGAAATTACCTACACATTGTACAAAGCACAAAGATATTCCAGATGGCATTATTAATAACAGCCAAGACATTGGAAATAACCCAATTATTTAAAGCGAATTGTGGTTAAATAAATTCATTGGAATGCTCCCTGTAATTAAAAGTGACTTCTTTGAAGACTTTGTAACAACAGGAAAATGCCATATGTTTAAGTGAAAATGGTAAAAATAAAAAAGAATGTTGAATATCTGCTTCATATAGAATGGCAACATTTAAAACATGTAAACATGCTAATAGCAGAAGCAAATGTTAGTGTTTAAAGATCACAAGAACATGGCATTGTCCTCTTTATTCACCTCATCAAAAATTTTAATAGTGTTCCTTATATATATAAAATGAAAAATAGTGTTTTTTTTGCTCATAAAACAAAATTCTAATATCCCTAGATTTTTGCTACATTTAAGGATGTTATCAAATATATTTTTTATTTTAGAAATTAAATATTTTAACCTAACACTCAGGAGAATGCATACACACTGAACTGGCATTTTAACAGATTAACATCCAACTCTTTTTTTGCCCCTAGATTTTATGTAAAAGTCACTGTGGATTTCCATGTATGATTTGGAATTTTTATAGAAATGCTACTTAAAATTAAAAAAATCTATAAGTGCCTATTTAAAATCTGTATTGTAAATAAATAGTTAGTTGTCACTTAAGAAAATTAAAGGTGTGTAGTTCCAAATCAGCCTGGGTCCTGAAAATCCTGCATACCTGTCTAATCCATGTGTTGTTAATTTTTTTATTTCATTTACAGTTTGTCTTACTTTGTGAAGGAATTTCTCAGATCTTTTCAAATTATCTTCAAATAGAGATAATCTAATTTCACACACTTCTAGAAGTTAGTTTAAACTATGTTCTCTGTCCCTTTTAGTCAGTAACGGGTTAATTTTGGCAGACAACCTAAGCTTCTGTGCAATTTTCCCCTTTGAGATTAAGCCGTGATGAAACAAATACCCACAGCACACCATGTGGAAGGAAATGCCTTCTTGATGACTTTTTAAAGGCACTAATTTAAACGTCAGAGCCAGCCCTGTGAGCTTTTCTTCATCCCAAAGCTGTGCTATCTTCCACTTTATTGACTTGCTGTGGACAGGTTTCAACAGGGATTTGATTTTAAAAGTAATTCTTAGTGTTTTTACAGAGAAGAGACAGGAGCATTCATGATCTTCCCCTAGTTCAGAGCCTCCTTCCCTCCTGGGAACTCCTGCTACATGTTTTTTGTTTTGTTTCATTTTTTAAATCAGATAGTGTTTATTAACTTTTACATTCACTTTTTGTTTGTCTTGATGGTCTCTCCCTGAAACACTGTCATCTCTTGAGAGATCTGTGTGTTAGGGGAACAGTAAGGAAAGGACTTTGAACTCATTTAGTAATATGTGAGAGTCCAATGGTTGGCCTATCCAGTCACCACTTGTGGATGATTATTTGAGCTTTAGACACATCTCTGAAATTAAGATAATTTTCCTTAGCTTGCTGAATCACCGAGAGGCCTAGAGACAAAACGGTCCTGACATATAGTATCTGGTAAAGGGCAACTTAATTATCAATCTTTTGTTTTTTGGTTGAGTGAATACCCGTTTGTGGGGAATGTTTTATTCCCCAAATCTTTAAGCTCTCCCCCCTCTCCCTCCCTCCCTCCCCCTCCCTTTCTCCCTCCCTCTCTCTTTCTCTCTTCCTCCCCCTCCCCCTATGTCTCATACATACACACACTCAGTTCTGATCAAAATAGTTTAGAGAGTTGGCTGCCAGACTGAAAAGGAGCCTTGAAAGGAATCTGAAAAAGAGTGAAGAGACATGAGAGAACACTTGACAGTGGGGTGACAATTGTGGAATATTGTAATGGGCGACATGGCTGATCCTATAGAGAAATCAAATTGGAAAAAAGGTTGAAAACTGATCATCTTTGGATTTAGTACTTTTACTAATTTCTTTTGGCATGATTTTTATGATCACTGTGTGTGTGTGTGTGTGTGTGTGTGTGTGTTTGCTCAGCTGAGGTCAACATGGCAGTTGCAATCTTCCCTATTTGTTTATTTATTTATTTTTATATAAAAGGATGTTTTTCTTTTTTCAGACTCATAGTTGGTTTTTAAAAAATTTTTATTTCTTCCCAAGTGTGCTACTGTTACATTAGAAGAACCAGAGCATAAGAAAAGTATACATGGTGTGTCACTGTTTGAGAAGCAGTTCCTTGGCACAAGCATCATGTCAATTGAGGCCTTGGCAAGGCACTTTCAGAACTATCCTCCCTGATTTGAGGGCTGGCTGTCCCCTGAGAGCCACTCTGAGAGCATGTGGAGAGGAATTTTAATCCAGCAACCTGGCTGCTCTGGAAAGGATCACATCCAGAGACCTGTGTGATCCAGCTGGAATGACATACCTTTAACGCCCTCGGCTTGAATGTAGACGCACCCTTAGTCCACACCTTTAATCCCAAACAATGAAGGTAAAGTTAACTTTGTAGAAGGAAGCATCCATGTTTGAAAAAAATGGCACCCAGTTGAGGGGCAGACAAAGTGATGAATCAGAGAAAGATTTTACAGAATGAATCAGAGATTGGACGTGCCCAACTCTTACGTTTACAAGGATGCTTGCTGTTTTCTGTCATCTTACTTACTGTCATGCTCTCTTTGTCTTCCCAAACCCTCCCTGCCACGTTTAGGTCATTGCTTTTTCCCCACGGTGTGAACTAGCAGTTACTTCTCTCCTGGCAGTTAAGCTGAACTCTGCAACTTCTCTCTACCCTTTGTCTTCTTGAACTTTCATTCTCCCTATGACTCCTCTAATACCCTTTTAATTAATTAATTAATTAATTTTTGGTCTTTTCTTAAAAGCCACATCTTTGATAATTTCTCCTTCTCTGATGCCTTTCCTCCTTAACTCCCTCTTTCTCTTACATGCTCTTGTTTTTGAATGTGTGGGCACTTTTCCCTTTCTGACCTTAACTTTCGTATCTTTTTAGCATATGCACTAGCTCTTCAACCTGAAGGGGTCTGGTGATCTCTTTTTGTTTGTTTGTTTGTTTTGTTGTTGTTGTTGTTTTAGTTTTTCCAAGACAGAGTTTCTTTGTGCCTGGCAGACCTTGTGACTTCCGAGGAACAGGTTGCTATCCCGCTGCCCGGCTTTATACTTCTTCACAGGCAGCAGCTCTGACATCTCCCTTGTCAACTGTAACTCTTACATGTGCCTGGTGTGCTCCCAGAAGTGGGTGGCATAGGTTCTTTTTGCCTTCGCTCCTGAGCTGCTTAGTTCATTGAAGAAAATTATAGAGTGAAATTAATTGTACTATATGGATACCCACCTCGTCTGGCCCCTCAGTGTTAATCAGTTGTCTTTTTTCATCCATTATGAATTTTATTCATTTCTCTATGACATATTTCAGACGGACTTCCACCAGTCCTGGCTTGTATCTACTTCCTCACACATACTTTTCCATATTACCTTGTGTAAGTCAGTTTTTTCCTGAACACTCAGTCTTATTGCCCATTTTATTTCTCCTTTTCTCGTATCATACAGCACAGTTATGTGTTTAATTGATCATTCTGGATGTTTCTCTACAAAATAGATCACAAGAAAGGAAGCTCTTCCCTCCCTCTCTCCCGGCTTTCTTCTTTTCTTTCTCTTTGCATTACTGGTATAACCTAGTCTTTCGCATAGTACCTAATGTATAGCAGGGACACCAAAAGTATTTGTTCAATGAATGAGTGAATTTCAATGTTCTAAACAGCTCACATGTCAATTTTGTGTTGATGGTCAACAAGCAACTAATTCCAAGTCACTGAAAAGATTTGGGGTCTAAAGATGGAAAACTTTTCCGTCTGCCATCAGGTCTACAAACCTCACACAAGTTTGTTTCTTTCTCTTTTCTTCCTATCTTTTCTCTATTTTCTTTGTTTCTCTCTTTTTCTTTTCTTTCTTCTTCTCCCCCTCCCCCACCTCCTTCTCCTACCTCCTCCTTCTCTTTCTGATTGTTTTTTAGACAGGGCTTCTCTGTTAAGTCATGGCTGTCCTGGAACTTGCTATGTAGGTCAGGCTAGCCTCTAAGTCAGAAATCCGTCTGCCTTTGCCTGCCAAGTGAATGCTGCGATTAAAGGTATGTGCCACCATGTTCAGTCCTTGCTCTGGTTCTAGTTTAAGGTCTGTTACTATTAAATTGGACAAGGTATATGAGATCCTTGGCCTTAGTTTCCTTGAGTTTTAGATTAAGATAATAACGCCTATGTCATGGAATATTGTGAATATTAAAAGTGATAAGACAGATTCTGAGAGATAGCTCAGTGTTTAAGAGCACTGGCTACTCCTCCAGAGGACCCAGATTTGGTTCCCAGCACCCACACGATGGCCTAAAGCTATAACTCTAGTTCTAGGAGACCTGATATTTTCTGCAGGCACCAGACATGCAAATGGTGCATAGATTCATGTATGCAGGCAAAAGTGATAAAACACACGAAACACTAAGCTCCGTGGCTGGCTTGTTGAAAGGTCTTGCGTTACGATCGCTGCTCTTCGTATTTTGCCCACCTTATTCTTTCACACTAAGAACATCTGTCCCACTTTCACTGTGGACTTGTCCCTCTCTTAACTTATCACAGCTCCTCTGAGCTCTTTGCATCCTACTAGTTTTAGGTCACTTCTGTCTGGTTTGGAGGCATTCCAGAACTCTACCCATGACCTCGTTGTTGCTCCACTCCTTCACCTCTAAGCCTAGTTTTCCTTTCCCAACCTTATTTCTCAGTGAACTCAAGTCTGAAGCCTAGGCGGCCCCCTGTGTTCTTTTTCTTTTGGCCTCCCTACAGTTCCTTGTCAAGCCGTTCTGATAATGTGATCTTCAGATAGTTCCTAACCTTTTCTCCATCTCTTTTCTAGACACCACTGTTCCAGTCCAAGGCCCCATGCCTCCACAGCGTGTGGCAGTAACCCTCTGCCGTGCATCCCCGTGTCACGCTATTGCAATACACCATGCAGTATTCTCACAAGTGCAAAGCTGTTAATGTTAACTCCTTTTCTAAATAGCCAAGGGAGTTCTTTCTCTTCTAAGGGCTCTGCTCACCTCTTAGCTTTGTCCTGTTTTCCTGTTGCCCTGTCTCCCTGTTGCCCTGTCTATGCCTTTGTTCCGTTGGGTTAGAGTGCTTTTTACTTCCCTCAGCTGTCGGTTGCCTATAAGCTGTCTACGTATTACTTTTTTGTGTCATTCACTGTCCATGCGTTTGCTCAATACCTGGCCTAAGCATCATCCTAAACGTTATTTGCTCACTTACGTGACTTTCTCTTAGGCTGTTGTCGCATGGCTGCCCCGCATTTCCCTATCATCACAGCGCTTATTTGGACTATATTGTTTCTTGTCTCCTCCCAAGATCCTGGAGAGCAGGAGCCATGACCTTTTTGGTTGTCAGTATTTCACTTGTTCTGCAGCCTGGAGCCTGGCTCCTAGTAAGGCATGCTGTTAAGTGTTGGTAAATTCTTCAGTCAGGAGGATCCTGTCTTACAGAAGAGCGTATGTTAGGAGTCAGAGCTACGTTTATCATTCCTGCATCTCATTTTGGATAGTTCTTTAAACACAAGTGTGGGGAAAATAATAATGCTTCTTTTCAACATACCCCCTTATTTTTTCTGTTTTCATGCATTCCCTTGCTTTAATGTTTTATGTTTATTTCCATTATGAATTACAGACACTTGAAGCTTTTTTCTTTTCCTATTTGGATGCTTTTGAGGGTAAAATGCCTTTTAACATTAGTGTTTCGGCCAGCTTTAGGCCAGTCTCCTTACTATATTTAGAAGACATTGACAAGGGTAAATTTATAAAAAATTTCAATTAAGGCATTAAATATATATCATGCAGTCTTCAGTTTAGCACATCATCAATGAGAATGAAACCCACTAACTGTCAGGTTCTACACAAAGCTGAGTAGAAAACACTGGGAGGCTAGCGAGCCGTGGATTGCTACGATCTGGCCACATCACTGCCTTTCCTACAAGCCTCTCTCTTCGTGGACACTGTTCAAGGAGGAACCTGTTGATGGATTAGCCGTCCTCTCCTTCCTACTCACTCCTGACAGGAAAAGCTCTGGCATGATCTGTGTAAATATAGATTGTTTTCCCTTGTCTGTGGTGTTGTTTTCTGTGCTGTCAGTTATTCATGATCAATTGCAGTATTAAAATACTAATGGGAAATTCCAGAAATAATAGATTTATTTAAAAATTTAAAAATTTAATTTATGTGCATTTTTCTTTGTAAATATATACCACTGGTGTGCAGGTACCAGGGGAGGACGTTGGCTACCTGGAGCTGGAGCAGTTGTGAGTTACCCCGTGTAGGTGCTAAGAACCAAACTCAGGTCCTCTGGGAAAGCATCAAGTCCTTTTAACTGCTGGACCATCTCTCCAGCCCCTCTAATAAGTTTCTAATAACACTTATAATGTTGTTGCCATTCTTCTATTTACCTGTTAGTTGTTGTTCTCTCACTGTGCCTACTCTGTAAATTAAAGATCATGATAAATAGGGTACGTAGGAAGAGCATAGTAAATGTACAGTTTATTACTGTCTTTAAGTAGCATCTTGCAGTACATCCTCCATGGGTAGGGAAGAGGATTAATGTACTTTAGCTGAGAAGCATTTTATTAGGCCTGGTGTGGTGGCGCATTTGAGGTCCTCTGAGTTCAAAGCCAACCTCAACTACATAGTGAGTTCCAGCCTAGAGTTACACAGTAAGACCTTGTCTCAACAACAAGAAGACAAACAAACAAACAAACAAAAAAGAAGCATTTTCTTTATTTTTGAAAGACTGATAATAGAAAAGCATTACTGATTGTAGTGATTATGTTGTTTCTTTAAAAGAAAAAGTCTTTTATTTATTTGTTTTTCAGTCTGAGATACAAAGGAATCACTCTATATTAGGTTTCCTTGTCTTTTTGTGTGTGTGACTCCTAGTATTTAAGTGTTTGGTACTGTAGTGTTGGGGAGTTGTTGTACACTTCTTGCTGTAATTTGAATGAAAAGAAATGCCTCTAGGTTCAAATCTATTGGAGGGTAGGCCTTGTCAGCACTCTTATTGACTCAAAGGTTAAACATTTTTGCTTTTAATTTTTTCCGTTTATTTTTATTTACTTAGCTTTGTTTCCTGAGAGGGAGGCTCGTTGTGCATCCCAGAGTGACTTTGCTCAGGCTCACGGTTCTGTTGACTGTAGGTCTGCGCCGCTGCACCTGACCGTTGGCTCCGTGTATTTAGCAACGAGAATGCTAAGAAAAGAGTTTATATAACCCTATCAGAATCAACATGAAAAAGAGATAAGTAAAGGAAATAATGAATGTGTGTCATGCGTAGTTTTAGGATAATGATATAATTTTTAGGCAAATGATAAATCTGCCATCTAAAAGTCCCTGGAGAGAGTTACTCAATCACTGTTGTCCACAGGGAAAGGACACATTATCCCATTTTCTCATGTTCTTCTCTGGTGAGAGTCTGCACTCTGAGAACCTGGAAGCCTCACATCTCAGCAGCCATCTTAAATATCTTGGGAATCTTAAAGACCAACAAGGCCAGGCCAAACCAAACCAAACCAAACCAAACAAAGCAAAATGGAACAAAGCCCATGAAAATACCTCTACGTTGTATGTGCTGGCCAACTACACAAGACCTGCACAGGTTCAAGCCACACAGGATTCCAGCACTGAAGGGGAAGTGGACACAACGTCCCACCTCTAACTAAGAAGCGAACAGCAGTTGAGACTGCCTGGGAAGGGGCAATCAGTTTTCCCCAATGTAAAATCACTGAGGGTATCACCAAGCTCCAGGGCAGGCTCCACGCCTAGGAGAAGTTGGGTGCCATTTTAATAACACCAATCAAACGGGGTGCTTCTGTTCTATCTACATACTCAACTCAAATACTTATAAAGAATGTAACTAATACAGGAAAACTATTTTGTTTTCAAAATGAACATATGAAAATGAAAAACTTCACAGGAGTACTAATATGAAGGAAGAGGCTTTCCGTATAATTACTTTACAATGCTAACATTCCAGAGAGGGAACCTAGCTGCCGTTTATAATCCTGCTTCTATGAGAAAAATATATCCACAGCTCTCCAGGGAATAGCAAGCAATCAACAGTTTCCCCATCTCCTCACTTCCTGTCAGTGCTGCGCCCTTGTCCTGTAGTAGCTTATTAAGTGTCTGGCGTTTAAGATGTGTGCAGTATTGTAACTTAGACTTTAGAGAACATAAGAGCTAAGCTGTTGCCATCATTATACCTTCATAGTTAAAAATGGAAATTATATGAATTACAGACCTGAGAGTCTTTAGAGAGAAGATCCAACGGAAAACACTGCACCAGCCCTTAATAACTTAAATGCGAATACTGGCATCTGTCCAGAAACTAAGTTTCAATTAAGTGTAATTGTTCCATCTTACAAAGTCTTGTTCCCACCAAGAAATCTTGGCAGATGTAGCGATGGCTTCTCATGAAAGAGGCAGAAAGGGGCTAGAGAGAGGCCTGATGGATCCCTAAGAGTAACTTTCCAATTCCTCTAATGTAAGGAGCTGGGTCTAGGAATCAAGCACCCTGGTTTTCCTCTGGGTTTCTAATCACGAGGCTAGTTTCTTTGCTTGTCTCCTACTTGTTCAGAGGTTGTAATTTGTAGCGAAAGCTTAAATGGATGTTATAGAAAGTGGAAATGAGATACGATCGAGATGGCTGTTTGTGGGTTTAGTTTCAAAGACCATATTTATCTAGAAAACAAGCAAGTAGGGTCAACAGGCATTTTCCCGTGAGCACTATCTGTTCCTGGCATTTTTCCTTGGCCACCATTGGTGTCTCCATAATCTCTCAAAGCTCCCTGCTTTGTGTCAGAATGCCGCACTGAGAGATCAAAGCTTTCCTGTGTGTTATTTATTGTAGCTTCACATTGTTCGGGTACCATGTGACTATTTTTAAAGCCAAGCTCAGACCAGGTGAATCTTCTCACTTGGGTCATACAATGAGACAGATGGAAGAGGCAGAAATAGACAGGGTAGTCAGACTCATCCCAGGCCTTAGGCTCAGGTACAGCCCACTGGCCTTCCTCTGCACAGGCGTTTGGCTTGTAGGGTGTATGAAAGTGTGTGCCCCAGGCAGAGTTGCTGTTTATTTATCTTTGTCTGTTACTGTAGAGGACTGAAGAAAACAGCACAGTGCCTCATTTCAGCAGCTCTGAGCCGAACTTTGGGCTTTTACTTCTTGGGAGTTTCTTCTATGACTTATGTTTAATTTGGGAATTTCCTTCCCCCCTCCAACCCCCGGCCCCCAGGTCATTACTGAGGAGAATTTGTGGAAGTTTGATTTCTTTTTCATTAAGCTTTTATGTGTGGAATCCAGACTTTTGAAATAATACATATTCCAAAACTAGGCCACAATGAAAGAGAGAATTCTAAGGCTACATATTAAAAAGTTGTTCTTGAGAATTTCTGACAGGAGCACTGTATCTATATCACCTCTTCCTCTCCCTCCCCCATTCTAAAATTGTACATTTTCAAGAGAATTTACATTACTCTTTCCATTTAGCAATGCGATCCTAAATACAAAATCTGAATTTTATTGCAAAAACAGATTAAATGTTAATTCATTAATCTACTTTGCTATAGATTAAAGTTTATAAAAATGCTAAATGGTTTGCCTTGTAGCATATTTTGTTATAAAACAGTTTCTACATATTTTATTTTTCACTCAAACAGCACTTTTTTATCTTAAAGTTGTTGTTTTTACTTTTGTGAAATAATTTTTTAGTTTCTTTCTTTCTTCTCTTTCTTTCTCTCTCTCTTTCTTTCTTTCTTTCTTTCTTATTTCTCAAACTGAGCCTATGCCTAAGCCTGTGTTATAATAGAAAAGAACCAATGGAACCTATTGGCTGCCTCCTTTTGTGAAGCCCAAATTATCACCATGTCCTGTGAGTGTGTCGTAAGTGTCGTAAGCTGCTCCTCAGGCACCATCCCTTTGTGCCTGCTTCTCACTGGGCTTCTCCCTGTTAGGTTCTTCCATACATTTGTTTTGCAGTGTAATAGCACTTGACAGCTGTAAATCTTTCCATATGTCCCATCTTGTAGAGATAAACATTTTCCTCAGCTTTGAAGACTTACTTTTGAAATAAACAACCCCAGTGGACTTTATAGTAGGTTTTGGAAAGCTGTCTCATAGGCATGCCCTCCATGAGATGAAGGTGGTTGACTTTCCACCCTCGTAATATAAACTAGGTAATTGAACTTTTCCCAGGCACTAGAGTTCCTTAATAGGTTTTTGTTTTTCAAAGGTTTGCCAAAGTGGTGCAGACCCATGTTTGAAAGTCTTTTAAAAGTACTAGTTAACATCATAAATGACTATTTTATGCAATATAAATTCTTTAATTCACTGAGTGATTTACTTTGGCTAAAAGGATTAGTGAAATGGCTTTGGATTTGCTTGTAATTTCCTCTTTTTATCTTTTACAAATTAAAAAGTTGGTATTGGTATATAATGACAATATCAAAAACACATTTTGGAAATTGTCTTAGAGAAAAACCTTTTTATATGATGTGTTTTAAGTAACTGCTTTTTAAATTTTTTGTTCTCTTAGCAAATCAAGACTTTCTAATAAATTTTATTTATTAAAATCAATGTAAATATCTTTAGTCTTAGCTTGATGTCCTCACTCCTCAGACCAGCGTGTTTTGCTCATGTTGCTCTTCTTCCAGATGTGAGGATGGGTACTTTTACTTTATTTGATTTCCTGAAAGCCTGAAGGTAGACATGTTTCATGAATTTTCTAGTTAACTATAAATTCAGGCACATAAACATGAATTATAATACCTGTAGGTTATCCTTGTTATTAATGTCATCTCTTTAGCACACAGAATTGACTGGATTCATTCAAGAGATTTTTTTTTGGTTAAGTAAGAAGTCAGAACTGGCATGTAAATCTGGGGTGTGGGACGTGGTTCGTGGCCGGGCTGTCTGTCTCTGGAAGCTAACAATTAGACGTACAGAATTTGTGTGAGCTGATTATCATTAGATATTAAAGTATAAAAACTTACCACTAAATAAATTATTCTAAAAAGTACCACAAAAATCAATATTTTGTAATTATCTTACTACCATTTATTTTTACTTGTTCATTTGAAGTAATTTGTGTCTATTGTGGGTATAGAATATTTATTGGAAATATATAATGATATTACGATTCTGCTTTTCTACACAGATTCATGTTCACCGACATGTTTTCATTTCAAAGCAACCTTGGAAATCAGCAAGCACAACAAATCAGGATTTGTTAGTTTTACGTTTCAGTCTTCAGACTAATGGGAGAACTGTTAAAAGAGTATATTAAACTTAAAAGGATGCCATGTCTATGTGGCAATTATCTTACGGATAGCACAAAAATTGAGAGAATAATTAAGTTGGGTTTTTTTTTCTCTCATCCCTAAGCTCCCAAAATAAAGACTTATGAGACTCAAAATATATTTACAAAAATACTTAGGCCATATAGCTAGGTTCTTCTCTGACTAGTTCATAACTTAAAATAATCCATTTATACTAATCTATATTCTGCCACGCGGCTTGTTACCTCTGCTCAGGTACCATGCATCTGTCCTCCTCACATCTTCCTGGGCAAATCTCTCTGCCTGGCTCAATCCCAGAATCTTGCCAGATGTCCTATCTTCTATTCTACCCTTTCTTTTAGACCACAGGTTGTTTTTTTTTTTTAATTGACAGTTAATGCACCAATACAGTACACAAGATATTCTCTCTACAATAGTATTTCAATGTTTGAAATCTATTTTGTTTTTAGTCATGAACATTATGGGCCATCTTATGACCAATTGAATGAATGAAGTTCTGACACACATTTGTTCTCATTTTCTTTCAACTAATCAGCTAGAGCAAGTCTTCAGCCACATATAAAAGACCTATATTAAGGGTGTTTCAGGCGGCTGAGATTATTAATATTATTATTTTGAATGCTGGGGATTGGATACAAGGCCTTGTGTAGGTAGGTAAGTGCTCTACCTCTGAGTAACCTCAGCCCTCTAGGAAGTTTTGACAGTACATATGTCATCCTCAGTTGGCCTTGTTCTGTCTCCCTCCAGTTCTCTGGCAGTCAGCTCTTGAATAAGTAACTGCCTTAGCATTCCTGAGGCCTGCTTTCATGTTGCCATGCGTCCTTCTGTCTTTTGCTTTCTCTGATTCTCTCATAATTGCATGTTTTATATAATCAGCAGCCTTGGGAGACCCTGTAAATGCAGTCTTCTGGAAATGGTCAAAGTTTGAGGAATCTGATGGTTAGAACCCCATAATGGCATTCTTCTGGAAGCAGTCACAGTGTTGGAAATGTGAAGGCTGCGTGTCCATGACGGATGAACTGGCTGCTGTTTCTAAAGCATTCTCGGGCACCACCAGTGTCCTATCTGTGCATTGTTTGTCTTTGTGGTTTCCTCATAGTTTTCCTTTGAATCCTGTATCCACAGAGTTTGTAGCCCTGTACCAGCCTTGTACAGCTAGAGGCCCTCTTTCTTGCTGTTTATTTAGTTGTTTGTTCTATTACAGAAATGATTTGGTATTTGAGAATAGAAATAAGGCCTCTTCCTAAGACCAGGGCTTACTTTGTTGGTAACTGGTGGCCAGATATATAGTATTTATAGTGTGTAGTGGTCATATATATTATATTTCATGTTTTAAAGTTTGAATGAAATTAAAGGGGAGTTAACTCATTTGAATTAGAAAAGAAGCACTGAAAGAAAACTGTATTCCTCATCAGAACAGTGGAGGGGAAAAAAACCCTCTATTATTCATTACATTTTGTAAAGCAAGAAACAAAGAAGTTTTTTTTCTTACTGCAGTCATTTCATACTCAAGAGGTTTGTTTATTAGCCAACTCCAGACACACCCCTCTCCCAAGCCCAGACTTCTTTTAATGGTCTTCAATTTTGCAATCATTTCGAAGTGAGTTTTTTCCTTTCCGCCACATTTTTCAGTACACACCCTCTTCCGTCCTTTTTGCCATACTTTTGTTTCCTTGAGAAAGGAGTATCCCCTTGAGGGCGTAGAATAAACATTTCTTTGTAAAGTGCGACTTATTTATGCTTCAGGGGTTGTCAATGTATGCACAATAGAGAAGGTGATGGAGGCTTCCAGGCATGCCAAGTCAGCACTTTGTACATGTCGGGGCCAAAGCGCTCTTTAAGAAGGCTGAAAAAAAATTTAACAAGTCAGAACATTTTTACAATTTCCATATTTATCAAACATGTCAGGGAATGGAACCGTAAAGCCTTCCAGGGATTAACTGGCTCTACGACTTGAATGGTTTTGTTAAGATGGAGGAAGCCATGTTCTCAGCACCAGTGGCTTGTTGTAATACCCACAGGAGTGAGAATGTGGATGAGCCCTGGTGGATGAAAGGTAATCCTGAGGCTAAAGTGCTCTTTGAATGGGGGGGAGGGGATCTTTCAACAGAGAACCGTGTGAGTCTTTCTGACAGAGCTCAGCAGGTTGGAGTTTATTTACCCAAAGCTTCATTTCTATTAATTCTCTGGTTGGTGGTTCTTGACCTTTGACACAGATTATGACATGAGTAAAAGGAACCAAGAAACAGGCAGGCGTTCCCAAACACAGGTGGCCGTTGGCTTTTGGGACTTGGCAAAACCTGCCAGAGTTCTTACTTGTTTTCAGATATTTAGGCTTTGGCAGACTCTGACTTGCGTTTTGCCAAGCACCTTCCTTTGAGTTTTAGTTCAGGAGTATATTGAGTGGAATTTAATTGGCAGTTCATTTGCATAATACCAGAATGCTGCCTTCCAAAGGATGTTTCACGATTGAGAAATATTAGGAGCCTTGCGTATGGTTGTGGATGCCTCCCTTTGCTAACATTGGGAGATTCAGGCCTCAGGTATTTTCGTAGATTTGGAAGTTTAGAGGCTTTAGCTATAGAGTAGTCTCCAAATCCATTGGGATAGTGCCACACGGCAAACCAGACCTTACCGATCTGTCATGTCTCTGAACCTTTACAAAAGTTGTTGGCTTGGTCTGCAACCCTGGGTCCATAGTTAATTTGAAAATTTGTGTTTAAAATGGTTTTCAACAGGCTAGATAGTGAGAGCAACCTCCTTCTAGAGAAGTAAAAAGAAATTAAAAAAAATAAGACGTTGGAGACATGGCTCTAAGGTTAATGTGATCTGATGTCTTCTTCTGGCCTGGAGGTGTACATGCAGGCAGAACACTGTATACATAATAATAAATAAATCAATCTTAGGGAAGTAGAGGCAGGTGGATCGCTGTGAGTTCGAGGCCAGCCTGGTCAGGACAGCAGCCAAGGCTACAGAGAAGAACCCTGTCTTGAAAAACCGAAAGAAAAAAAAAAGGAAAAAAGAAAAAAAGACAATATCCAAAGATGGCAAACATAATCATTTGTGACACCAAAAGCCTGGGAATGACCAAACCCTGATAGCACTGGTGTTAACGTAGAGTGACAGAGCTGACATTTCCAGGATGTTTGGTAGGAAAGGGGAACACGCTGCAACGTTATGAATGAGGATTAAAACATAGGCTTTAAACAAACAAACAAAAAAAAGGTGTGGTGAAATATGGTGCCCAACTTGTTACTGCCGCTCAGGTTGCAGGGAGCACGGTGACAAGCAGGTTTCTTCTTGTCCACCACCAGCTTCCTATCATTTGTAACCCTAGAGGAAGCAGTGCCACCAGCCCCAGTGACAGCGGCGGTCTCTGAGGAAACAGTTCACACGAGCCTCTAGCAGGAGGAAGTATTTTGAACAGATTCATGGGATTATTTTGAAACCAAACAGCAGGAAGTTTTGGGGAATTGGTCAGTTACAGAAGAGGGTGACACTGACTGTTCACATCTCTCGGTGAGGCAACGGTTATAGGCCTATCTGGGTCTGTCTTGAGGATTTTCTTCTTTGCGTCAATCAGCTGCTTAAAATGCCCCAGAGACAGAGTCTGTTTGAAGTCCTTGATCTTATCTCTGACTTAGCTGGTCAGAAGGGCAAGGTGATCTGTAGAGAGCTACACTGGCTTAGGTCTAAAACGCTGTGCATGCATTTTATTTTGGCATACAAAAAAATCCGTGGTTTTCTTTTTAAACTTTTCTCCCAGTTATACGTAAAAAGACAATTCAGTAAATAATGATAACCCCCACCTTCTCATTTCTTTCCCTAACCCGTGATCTTCTCTCTCTCTCTTCTTCCTTCCCTTTCTTACTAATTATAACCAGCCCTTGGTGGGAGCACTGCTGCGTTTCCGTGTTGAGCTGTAATCTGTTGTGTTAGGTGCAGCTTGCTGAGGTTGGAGGACAATGGCCGACCTATGAGTCAAATTTTAAAATGCTGAGTGGGCAGTCACCTGGTGAAGGAGCGCCTCAGGCTTAGGTTCGGGGGTGAGGAGCTCAGGGATGTTGTCAGTGTGGCTTTTGTCCTGCACTTCTCATCTGCCTTGGTGCCTTTTTAATAGGAGGGCTTGCTTAAATCATTTTTGCTTTTAGTTCAGTTAATGTATCTTTACTATATAATCCAGAATTTAATACGACTTTATACCAAAATCCATTAACTTTGTAGGAAGCAGAAACTAGTGAGGATTGTGTAAGTCAGGAGTGATTTCGTTTAGTTTTTGCATATTGAATTGGATATTTTGATTCATCTGCTTTTTAAATTAGAGTCAAGACATTAGCTCTATATTTGTTGCTATTCTAAATACATACTAGTGACTTGGGGATAAGCCTTGTGCCGCATGGACCTGGAGAAACAATAGCAAGACAGATGAACCCTCAGGAATGATGACATAGTATCCTTACAACACTTAGAAAAACGATTAGTTTAAGAAATATATAAATGTCTTATTTCTTTCTTGAAGTCTGGAAGTAGACTTCCTGTTTCTTTTCCTAGGTGATGGCGCAGTGCGAGCTTCACTGCCCCTTATGGTGGCTCCTGTGGAAACTGCAGCTCACACGTCTCATCACAAAGAAAACGATTCTGGGGAGATGCTGGTTTATCTTGTTGCTTTTTAGAGCATTGGTCTAAAAAACATTTAACGCCATCTGTACACTTTCTGTGGTTTTTAGTATAAAAATGGTACTACTGACAGTCCTCAGTGAATCAGGCCTATACCCAATCTGTGCTTTTCAGTTTTAAGATGGGCCTAAAGCATTGATATTTCTCAGCAAATCGGATGGCATGGTGCCAAGGCTCAACTTAAGCACAGTATTTATACTAAGTGCATTGCAACTTTTTGACAAAAGAAATTTGAGGATAATAGTATTATCCTCTCTGTGTCTCTTTCTTTTTCTGTCTCTGTCTTTTTCTTTTTCTATCTCTGTCTCTGTGTCTGTCTGTCTGTCTGTCTCTCATTCTCACTGTGTATGTGTGTATGATATTTAAAATTTCCTGTTTACTCACAGTATTAAAAGACACTTCACATCATATACCCACTAGTGGAGATTTTATTATAATATGTATCAACATAAAGGAGGGCTCCACTTAGAAGTAAGCCTAACATCTTTTTTGTGCGTGCAGTTTAAATGAGCATCCTCTAAGACCGTGAGGACTGGCAGTCAGGGAGCCTTTGAGGAAGCAGAAGGACCAAGCATTAGAGAAGGAAAATAAGGTGCAGGAGAGGAGCCTTGTCTTTGAGAGAGCCAAGACTTCAAACAGAGAATGTTCTGTCAGTCTACGCTTGCCAGGGCCGGAAATCCCCCTGCTGGCTTCTCGTATGTGTAAAGCCCTGAAAAAAAAAAATCAGTTATTCAAATAGTGATTATAAAAGAAAGGCATTTGCATTGTGGGAAATTTGAAAAGAACAAGGAAAAATAAAGAGCAATTACCTTATTCTGCCTCTCATAATGACGCCTAACTCTCATTGTTTCTTTTCCCTTCCTTTTCTTTAGTTATTATTACTACACATATACACACATACAAATATATAACTGCAGTATACCAAGTACATTTAGTGGTCTTTTCTTTTTAATTTGTGTCACTTGTCAAATTTCCAGACTTAAGATCTCTTCTGCATATGTAGAAAAGTAAGTTTACCACCTTTAAAAGGCGAGTATGACAAGCAGTCACACACTCAGGAAAGGGGCTCCTGAGACCGAGCAAACATGACGGAGTTCAGCCTCAGCACAGTGGTGGGTGTAGGGCAGTGGTGTGGACGGAGGTGAGCCTGACCTACCCACATCCTGGAACCCAAAGTAGTGGCTTTCTGTCTTGTACGCTGTGTTGTGAGGCTGTCAGGATGCAGCTCTGGTTAGAGTTTAGCTGTTGGTTACCCTAGCACTGGTCCACAGATCACCATGAGGAGTGTGTGTGTGTGTTGTGTGTGTGTATGCATGTATGTGTACCCACTGGAAGGCAACGTCTTAAACAAACACCTCACACGATCCTTTTTTTTTTTTTTTACCTTATCCAGCGTTAGGGTGACCATGCTACGGCCCATCCATGGTGATGTAGGACATTGAAACACTCCCACTAGCCTGATCCATATAGGTCTTCAAGTCCATTGATGCCCCCTCTGGTTCCACTGGTGAAGGCTCTAACAAGAGCATCTTTCCTCACTGTAGGGAACCATGGCCTGTGCTGAACTGGCTGTTCCACTGAGGAGCTGTCCTGAATGTTCCCAGATGACCTTGGCCTCTCTGTGTCCTCGGTCACTCTCTCAGACAAGGACCTGGAATAGCCACTCTTCTCTTGGTGTATTTCTTTCTAATCTTTAAATGGAAATTTTGTTTCAACCACTTGTGTGTGTGTGTGTGTGTGTGTGTGTGTGTGTGTGTGTGTGTGTGTGTGTGTTAGAGGACAGTGTCAGTTCTGCTTCTTTCTTCTTCATGTGGGTTCAATCAAGGAATCCAACTGGGGTCATCTGGACACAAATGCTTTTCCCCACTGGGCCACCTTGAGGGCTCTCTTTTTAATACCCATGTAAATATAACTAGTTGAAATAATGCTAAATAAAATTTCTTGTCCTGCTAAGTTTTTCTAGTATTTTTGCCTCTCCGTTTGAGTAAGTGCAGTGTGCCGTTAAGCATTTTACAAATACCATCTTCTCTCAGAGTGGAATGGGCACAGTAAAGTCTTGAGCTGGTGGTTCGGAGAACGTCTGTAAATGAGTCTTAAGTCCTGGAGAGAAAGCTAGACATTTTCTTGAGTTTTTGACGTTTAATATTGAAAGGTAAAAAGGAACAGTTGTCTTTAAATAATGGAATATTTTCAACTGAACCCCTATGTCAACACATTAAAAAAAATTCAGAGTGAAGGCTACTTTGAAAATGATAGGGAAATATTTCTTTGGTGTCTACTCCTCCAATGCCTAGATGCAAACATACAAGGGAGGAACCGAATGTTCTAGTATTTAGACAGTAAGTAACCACAGCATTCTTCAGGTATTTAATAGAGGTTTAAGTCCAGCCTTCCTAGAGCTTATATGTCAGAAGGAGGTCCAGAACCAGCACTCCTTCCCCCTGACCCCTGACCTCTGACCCCCAGCACCTGTTAGCTGAGAGGGACCCTGGGCTGCCTCCTGCCTCCCTGTGGTTGTGCTGCTCCACCTCAGGACTCTAGATCCTTTGCCAGTGCCCAGTGCTTCTCTCTTCCGTTTGTATTCTGACTCTAGATCTGTTGTTCAAGGCAGTTCTTTTCTCTGCCAAAGAATGCATAGGGCATCAGTTCTGAATTTCTCAGCTTGTTCCTCAAGGCCCTCTGTAAGCAGGGTGTGTCACCTCTTTTCTTCCTCTATCTGAAGCCCCTTTGCGCTCCCGTGGTGTGGGTTTTAACTTTGGTGCTTTTCGTGGCCTGGGGTTGGGAAAATCCCTACATTTTCCTGTATTCAAACATTTTAATCCTCTGGTCCTCTTTCCTCTGTGAAGCACTCCCCGACTCAGATCACTTAACTCATTCCATTCTTTCTACACCCCTCAGACGGTGTCCCATGGGAAGACACATTCTTCTGAAAATGATCTTCTCTGCTAGATTATGAATTTTATCACTGGAATGGCAGTGGTAGAAACAGGCACCCTTCTTAAGCACCCCCCTCCCCTGTTTTGTTTTTTTAGCACTAGCCTCATCCCCTTTGCTGTCCCTAATAATTCACATTGTTTTAGTCTATTTCTTTTCATTTTTTTCTTGTTCTTATGACTTAGTAAATTAACATACCTTGCCGTGTACCATATTTTTATTTTTAAAAAAGCTTATTTTTCTTTGTAATATTGCACAATGTATTTTCATGTAGAACATTTTTCTATTCTATGTAACAAACAACAAGGCATCATGTAAAGAATCCTACATTTAGGGCTGGGCAGATGACTCAGTGGTTAAGAGCATCCATTGCCCTTGTAGAGGACCTAGGTTTGGTTCCCAGCACACATATGATTGGTTACAACTGCCTTAACTTCAGTTCTAGGGGATCCACTGTCCTCTTTTGAAGTCTGTGGGTACCAGGCATGCACGTGGTGCAGATACATACATGCAGACAAAACACATGCACACAAAATAAGCAGATCTAAAAAAATAAATAAAGAGAATTCTTCATAGAGGTTAAGGCGCAGTTCATTGTTACGGTGCTTCCCCTCATGAATGATCCCCACTGCCCTCCTCAAAAGGAAAAAAAATCTGCTTCAAGAAATAAAGATCTTTGAAGTCATGTTGTAAAAGAAGTCCACTGTGAGCATTTTGCTTACCGTCCTCAGACTCCCTTCTTCACATGTCTACACATGTATGCCAGCACAAGAACAGTTTCCTATGTGTCTTTTCTTGCCCAAGACAGGGTTTCTCTATGTAGCCTTGGCTATCCTGGGCTTACTTTGTAGGCCAGGCTGGCCTTGAACTCACAGAGATCCACCAGCCTCTGCCTCCTAGAGTGCTGGGATTACAGGTGTGTGTCACCATGCCAGGCCCTGTATAACTTTTTTTAAATGTCCAATTTTAAATTACACTTATCTTCCCTCTTTTTTTTTTTTTTTCTTGCTACCATCCCTTTGGCCATCCATGATGACATATACATAAGGACATTTTATATAGTGATACCAACAGGGCAGGGAATTTGTTTTGTCAAAATGATGTCATACTTTATACATTTATATGTATCCTGTTTTTTTGTGATGTGTATACATTTGTGTACCTGCAGATGCATGTGTGTATGTGAGTGTGCACATGTGTGTATAACCAGAAGATAACCTTGGGTGCCATTCTTTGGGTGCTTTTCACCTTACTTTTTGAAACAGTGTTTCTCAAACAGTGATTCTCATTGGCCTGAGGCTCTCACTCATTTAGCTAGGCTGGGTGGCCAGCAGGCCTCAGGGATCTACCTGTTCTCCTCTCTGCCACTTATCACAGCACCCACAGAAACACACACGTACACACTTTTTTACCCTAAATTGTTTTTGGACCGGAGATATGCAATTTCTGTCCCCTAAATGTCTCCATGTGTCTTTAAAACAAGAGAATGACTCACTTTTTGAAAACTGGGAGTTATCATATGTACATATATCCCCCTACCTTAGGTGGCTTTATGAATGATTCCTCAACCTTGCAATGTTGCAAAAGTGATGTACTTCTGTTTTTTGAACTTTGATCTTTTCTTGGGCTAGTAGTATGAATGTGATCCTCCCCCCTCCATGTGGGCAACTGCAGTTTCCTGAGAAACGCACAATGGGTGGGTACTCAGCAGTGCCCTGTGTTGCTATGATGGGAGGCAGATTAGGATGTGTCTGTCAGCACACGGCAGGCACCAGACTCAGTCAGGAGTGGGAGCGCTGTTGCCTCTGCACCTCACCCAGCTTCTTCCGGCTTTCCAGTCATCCCTTATAAAGTTAAAAATCTCAGGTTAGGTGCTCTACATAGTTACCATGCCACCTAAAATTGACATCAATCTGCAACGACTTATTAGTCATTCTTGGTCTTCTACACCGTTAATGTTTTTGTTCAAGGCACAGGCTTTTTATGTAATGTCCAAAAGGCTTTCATTAGAGTGAGTTTGCTTGTGTGGCAATTCCAGTTTACAGTGTGTTGTTGCAGAGCAGGCACTTGAATAGCTAGTCCTGTCCTACCCAGAGCAAAAGCAGAGCGGAATGAAGTAATAATGCCTGCCTGCCTGCCAGTGTTCAGTGCACTTCCTCTGTGCTCAATCCAGGAGTCCCTGGCCAAGGAAGGGTGTGACCACCCCCCCCCCCCCCCCCAGCAAGTGGCTTTTTTCCTAAAGAAGACAGTTCCCTATAGGTGTGCCTACAGAGCAACCTGATCTGGATTCTCACAGAGACTCAAGTTTACAAAGCTAAGCCCAGAGGCTGCAGTGATGGGTCAGGGGTTAAGCAAACTAGTTGCTCTTGCAGAGGACCCAAGTTTGGTTTCCGGCCCTCACAGGGTGACTAACAACCATCCAAAACTCCTGTTCCGGGGGTTCTGATGCCCTCCTCTGACCTCTGCAGCACCAGGCACATTTGTGGGACACTTACATCATCATAGGAGTTCAGGAAGAATCCTACTACCTTGTATTCGGTATATATTTTTTAATGTTTTAAGGTTTTAGCTTTAATCATACACTATAAAACTTATGTTAAGTGTTACTGAGTGGGCAGGTTGTTGGCTCCCTGGGTAAAGCATTTACCTTATAAGCCTGAGAGGAGCTTTGGATCCTTGGATCCATGTAAAGGTGGAAGGAGAAGAGCAGCTTTACAGGGATGTCTTCTGACCTTCACACACGTACTGTGGCATGCATACTTACACATTTGCGTCATGCACACACAGCAATAATACATTTAATTTTTTTCTAATGATACTCAAGTTAGTTTTTATTTTCTCCTTTTCCCTTACAATGCTATTGGTGGTTCAGATCTGTAATCCCAGCTTTGGGGGAGGCTGGGGTGGAACATCACAAGTTCAAGGCTTGTGTGGGATACTCAGTGAGTTCAAGACCTCTTAGTGAAATCCTGTCTCAACATAAAAAAAAAGGTATGTGTGTGTGCTGGGGATAGGGGTGGTCAATAGCTGGGATGCAGTGTTTTGGGAGAGCCCTGGGTTCAAACTCTAGTTAAGAAAACAACACCACACTCCTGTCATGCATCTAATACAGAAAATATGAATGCATAAACATATTTTTCCTCATCTAGGAACAAGTTTGCCTTTAATGATAAAGAATTTTCCCATAATGTATATAGTAAATGATTTAAACTAATGTTGTTTATCTGTAAATCAGCAAGAATTATCAGGTTTCTCCAATGCTCATTCTTGTGTGAATAAATAAGTAAACAGATACTCTCTCCTTCCCAGAAGCATTTAATCAAGAGAGGCCATGTAGTACAGCCAGAATCAGTAAGCCACTCTAGATGTATGAATCTTTAAAAATGTAAGGATTTGTGTTTTGGCCCCGGTTTAAATGATCTACTGCATGCAAGAAATTATTTCACAATATGTTATTTAAACATGATGACAATACTTATGAACCCTCATATTTCGGGCCAGATGTTTCTGGCATTGGATCTTTGCTGCGTTGTGAGGTGGAGATTGCTTAGTCATCCACAGCTCTGCAGGTGGAAGGTCATGGGGACACACTGGTGCTAACTGGCAGCGCTGGCTCTGAAGGCTGCAAATGTCAAGAGGCCTTGGAAGCTCCACACCAGTGTCTGATCATACTGACGTGCAGATCAGTTTTGACCCAGTGTGGAGGAGGGCTACATAAGGGACTGCTGCAGAGTACCTTCAGCGACTTTTATTTATTTATTTTTCAAGACAGGGTTTCTCTGCATAGCCTTGGCTGTCCTGGACTTGCTTTATAGACCAGGCTAGCCTTGAGCTCACACTGATTTGTCTGCTCTGCCTCCTTATATTCAGGGTTTAAAAATGTGTGCTACCATGGCCAGCTCAATGACATTTTTTTTTCCTTTTGTGTCTTCTAGTGTTGTAGTCTTTTTCAATTAACAAAGTCTTTTCTTATTTTTCTTTCAGCTCAGTATTAATGCCTAGTGTTTGCTGAGGAAATATTGATTAATTTGAGTGGAGTAGGCTCAAAAGCATGAATGCTCTGAATGGCCCTAGGTTTGGGTGGGAACCATTTAAACTTATTTTACAACAAAAAGAGATAAGATTGCTGTTTAAAAGAGAGCAAGTGAAGAAAGGAGGCTTTCAAGGGAAGATGTAATCCTTCACCGGTGACCTCTGGATCTTTCATCATAATCAGCAGACCTGCCTTTCTGAGTTCTAGAGTGTGTTTATGGAAACTTGAGTAAACATGCTTTCAATGCCAGTTGCTGACTTTTAAACATACGCTTGCAGCCTTAATGAAGTTTAAAGTTGTGTATAATTTTCTGAAAAGTTTTACAAATTAGTTTGGATATAGGAGATAGGATTTGAAATCAAAATCATGTTATGAAGTTGAGCAGTCTTAAAATTTTCATCCAACACATAAAACATGTCAAACACTTTTATAGCCACTTGAAAAGTAAGTCTGAATATATTGTCCATTTAGTATTGAAGTTCTTTCAGGACCTTCCAGACGTGCTTTGCACTTAGTTCCCATTGGGTAGAAACACTGATGGTTACCGTGTTCAATTCTCCTCAATATGATTGATTAATCAGGCCTTCATGTTTATAAAAACACCAAGTCATGTAAATATAACCTACCACTTTCTCATCTTAAAAATTTGATTTCCTTTTAGATTTTGTCAAACAGCACTTTGTAGTTTTCCTCCTCCTCCTTCTTCTTCCTTCTTCCTTTTTTTCCCTCACCTTTGAGCCATCTCCTGTCTGGTGTAGCTCAGGCAGGCCACAGACACCTCCACATCTCAAGGGCTGGGATTCTACTTACCAAGCCTGCCTCTCAGAGGGGAAAGTGTGTGACACATTGTTGTGAAATTAGTCAAGACGCTTGTGTCTGTCTTGAGATGGTGCTGTGTAGCCCACACTGACCACAACCTTGTAATCTTCCTGCCTTGGCCTCCTGAGCACTGGTATTTAGAGGCATGAGCCATTGGTTATGCTTGGCTTTAAGCAAAAATTTTACTCCTATATTGTTGTATGGTACTCAGTTTTATTTACAGTACACTGAAAGCAAGACATTTGTTTGTCTCTAAAGTGAGATAATTAGAGCAGGTCAGAATTTTTTTAAAGATATATTTGATCAAAAGTACATGGCTTGTTGTATTGATCCATTTTCTTTTATAATAACAGAATGCCAGAGGCTTGGTACTAAATTGAGAAAAATTGGTTTGCTTAGCTAGCAGGTTTGGAGAGTGACCCCCTGAGATCAGATGGTCTGCTGATTTTGACTCTGGTGAGCATCTCTCTGGCTGTGTCACATGCTAGTAGCTGCCACAATGACAGAATGTGTTTAAAAGAGAGAGCTCGTGTGGTGGGACAGGAATCTAGAGAGAAAGGTAGAGCCTGTAGTCCTGCTTTAAGGTCACCCTCCCATGAGAGCTAATCAAGACTTGACAGTTTTATTTTGTAGTACTAGGATGGGACATTGTAATTCATGTTTCAGGCTACAAGCCTCTGACAAATGTGCCTTAGAGACATAAGTGATCACTTATAAAACATCTCTGTCTTCTAAGGGAATGTTCTTGTGTTCCTGTGATGCAGTCCCCACCCTGTCCCCAGACAACAATCAGATGGTTTTTTTTTTCTTTTTAAATAACAGTAGAATAGTTTTTCAGTTTTAGAATTTCCTGCAAATGGACTCAATAGTTTATATTCTTTTGTGTCTGGCTTTTGTTCAGGATAATGATCTTGTGGCATGTCTGAGCAGTTTGTTCCCTTTTATTTAAAAATCACTGAGTAGTACACTCGGTACAAGTATGCATTTATTTATCTCATCTCTTTCCTTATGTGCGAGCAGACACTTCGCCCATCTCCATTTTGGAATTACAAATAAAGGGTTCTTAATTTGTGAGCGTCTTTTATAAATGCATGTCTTAACTGTCTTAGGTGAGTGAGTGGGAGTAAGCTGCTGGGCCCTATGGTGAGTTACAATTAATTTATCATCAGCTGATGAACTGTTTCCACAGTGGCCTCTCTGGCTGTGAGGACTGCTGTATTCTTTTTATTTTTCATTCTAGTGTGTATAAAGTACCATCTCATTGAGGTTTAACCTGCATTTTCCTGTTGACTGATAATACTGACCCTTTTTCTGTGTTTATTGACCTTTTAGGCTTTTTTTTTTTTTTGGTGAGGTTCCAAATCTTTTGCCAGCTTGGATTATGATATTTGAAATCATACCTAGATATCACTTATGATGCTTTCTCTCATCCATTCATCTTTATTTTCTTGATGCGTCTGCTGAAGAACACCGTGTTCCAATTTTGATAAAGTCTGATTTATCAGTGCCTATATTTAAGGAGGCCTTAATGTCATGACATTCATTTTTTTTTATCAACAATAACAGTAAATTGAAAGTATGTGCATGTGTGTATATTTGGGGAATAAGTAGATTATATAGTCAGAAGATTCTGTTAATACCTTTGTTCTATGCTTGCGTAACTTTATTAAAAATTAAGCCTTTTAAAAATTATTTTGAAAAATTTATATTATTAGAGAGCTTTCCCCCTCTTCCTTTTCTCTGTTCTGTTCTTTCTGTATTTTTCTCTTACTTTTTGCTTTTCACTTCCTCAGTAAAACTTAACTCTGTGCTATTCTAAGCAGCGTGGCATTTGTCTTTGGTTTGGTTTGATGGTCTCGACAGGAGAAGCATCTGACAGTCCCACAAACTTAGAGCAGCTTTGACTCTGATGATACTTGTCAGTTTTGAGCACATATCCTTTATTTTAATTATTTCCTTTATTTTTATGTTTGTGGATTTTTGCTCCTATGTATGCTCGTGCACCATGTGAGTTCCGTGCCCTTGAAGGTCAAGAGAGCGTGTTGGAGCCTCTGAGCCTGAACTTACAGATGATAGTGAGCTACCATGTTGGTACCAGGAATCAAACCTGGGGCCTCTAGAAGAGCCACCAGTGTTCTTAACTGCTAGGCCAGCCCTAAAGCTCTGTTGAGCTTTTATATTTTTAAAAAGAAGTTTTGAATTTCTGTTGAAAAATTCCCTGTATAACACCTGTATCATTAGGCAAGAACTAGAAAAAACTCTAGTCAAACTAGCACAGTTCATAATAGCAAAGAATTTCCCAAGTCTAAGAGCAATGGTGAAAACAAAGTGAAATTTTAGTAGAAATATTTGCTAGTGTGTAAGACATTTACATCCAAAAGTCATTATTTTCAGATTTAAAAGGCACATGCAAAATTTACCTTTTAAAATTTTGTTTTGTTTAAAGTCAACACATGATTCTGTCTGTCTGGGTAGAAATATGAAATGGCAGAGCTGTGTTAAATGTGACTCAGTGCTGTAAAGTCCGAAGTCTAGAGTCAGCTTTGCGGTTGTTTGACTTCTTAATTCTACTATCAGAAACCGCAGAACTGTTTTGCATTAGTGTTCGCCAGTGAGAGGTTCAGCTTACACCTGCCTAACTGCCTTGGAGTTGAAATTCTCTAGTGCCTTGCTCTGGTTTTCTAAGTTTGACCTATGAGGCTGCCTTTCAGTTAGCTATGGTCAAAGTATAGAGCCATGCCACAGCAATAGGGCTAAAATGAGGGTAGGGATCTCTCAAAATTATTTTTATAATACTGTGTTTGCTTTTCAGTTTCTCTCTTAACCCAGCTATCACACAAATAATTGAGACTCATATTTGTTTAATAATAAGCTTCACAACGCAGTAACTGAGCAGTTATTACCCTATTCTTAACCCTCTAGGCTAATTTTGCTTCCTTCCTGCATGTATCATAGAGATACTAGCGCTTTGTAACCTTTCTTCTCCAGCTCCCTCTCCCTAATGTCTCTTGGACCTTTCCCGTGGCTGAATCCCCTACTTCCTCCTCTAACTCCTCCTCCCCTGGCTGGCAGGAAGTCCACCCCTATTCTCTCCTCTGCTCAGCAACTGGCTATAAGCTTCTTTATTGGCATACTAGGGGACAATTGGGGAGCAGTATTTGCACAACATTGAGACAGGAGATTCTCAGAACAAGGGTTGCAACCAGATAAGGGGGTGGGAGAGGTACATAAATCAGCATTTGAATTACACAATAACCTTATGCCTGTAGGGATCAGCTTATGTCTGAGAGTTAGTTAGCGTTTTTAATACGATAAATGGAATAAGCTATGGGCTACACCTTAAAAGGTGGTTATTATATTTCTTAAGATCCAGAGGTGGAGGTAGGGCTAGGCTAGGCGTTGGCTTGTTTGATTCTGTGTCAGATCACCAGTGTGTCCTAGTGGAACTGACCATAGCATGCAAGGCGCCATTCTGAATGATGAGAAGAGAGGAGTGGACGACCCATGCTTCCAGCTGTGTGTTTTCTCACAGTCCCTTTGTTGCATTGCGCATTCACTTCCTGGTTTCATCTGTCTTAGGCTCATATATGGGATGGACAGCCCACTGATTTTATTGTAAAGTGCCATTAAACTTTTGGAAAAGTTCAGTAGTAAGCACAATTGCCCTTTTAAAATGGTCTTTTTTAAAAAATTTAAATACATGTAATATTTGTATAGATCATTGTAAAAATTTTTAAAATTTAAATACATGTAATATTTGTATAGATCATTGTAAAAAGGCAATCATAAGCTTAAATAAAAATTCTAATATTCATCACTTTTTTCTTTTTCTTTTCTTTTTCTTTTTTTTTTTTTTTTGGAGACAAATTCTTACCATGTACCCTAGGCTTGCCCCGAACCCATTGGCTTTGAACTCATGGAAGTCTGCAGCCTCCTACCTGCTGGCTGCTGTGATCACAGAGGCACACCACTGCAACCAGCTCCAGCTTTCTCTTTTGAAACAAAGGGAAGGTTGAACTAACTATATGTTTTCATAATTACCTTTGTGTTGCTGTTACAAAATGCCTGAGGGAAATGAGTTATGGGAAGAAAGATTTATTTTAGTTTATGGTTTCAGAAGATTTAAGACCATCACGGCAGGGATGGCGTGGAGGCGCAGATCAGCCAGTGGTGGTAGAAGTGTGCAGCATAGGCTGTTTACAGGGCTGTGAACCAGGAGAAAGGGAGAGCGGGTTGGAATCAAGGGCGAGACAATAAGCTTCAAAGGCTTGGTCCTCCTGCATCCTTCTGTTAGCCAGTTCCCGTCAGTGAAAGAGTCCACAGCATCCGCAAATACCACAGCCGAATGGGGACTAAGCATTTAAAAAAAACGAGTCTAGGGCCTGCGGAGAGGCTCGGAGGCTAAGAACAAGCACTGCGCCTACAGAGGACCTGGAGTTAGGTTCCCAGCAACTGTGTTAGGCAACTCAGAGCCACCCGTAACTGCTGCTCTAGAAGGTCAGATGCCTCTGGTCTCCCCAGGTGCCTGCGTTCGTGTGCACAACTCCCTTTCCCCCACAGATACGTAATTAAAAGACATAAATCTTTTAAAAACTCAAACAAATGTGAACCTATAGGAGACATTTCAGATTTAAGGCATATATCTTGTGTTGCTTGGAATATGTCCCATCAACACACGCACTTGCTCTTCTTACTCATGAATAATATAAAAGTTAATAAACATTTTAAGTGTCCGTGAGCTGCCCATAGCCCAAGAATGCCGCAAAGGATCTGAAGACATTATATGTAGTGTTATGATTATGTAATCTAATTTATTTTTAGGATGCATTTGTTTTAACTGACTGAGAATTTCTTACTTCTGCATTCAAGATGTGTTTAGGTTTGAAAACTATCACTTCTGACTTGCTTCCAGCTCTAATTCTTTCTGTCGGTGGAATCATTTATCAACACTTGGTGACAAAGTAAAAATAGTATGACGTGTGTTGTGCTTTAACTCTCTCACCTTCCTTTCACCTTCCCAGAGAGAGGTGAAGAAAGTTGTCTTGTTGCAATGTCATGTGAGAACCCTTTAAAGATAATTAGTAGCTGACTCAGGGAATTGCTGGGATGTTTCCCAAGAGACTGGCTTTAGCTGTGATGCAAGACACACTTGATCTCGAGTTGAATAGGTCATTGGCTCTATCAAGGCTGTGCGTTTAACTATAACTTGGTCTATTTAAACTCCTGTGTTTGTTTAAAATGCTCATTAAACAACTTTGATATCACAAAGGAGTTATGTGCTATTTTTTTTTTTTTTTTTTTTTGCTTTGGCAATCTCTTTGGTTTTAGAAAATAGTCAGATTGGTAGCAAGAGTTTTCAAAACCTGTTCTTTGAAAACGATCATTTTCTTTTTTTAGAGTCTAATGTTTAGTTACATAGTTTCTCGCTGTTTACATAGTACTAACTTTCCACTGTGCTGATAGAATTTTAGGAAAGATCAATTCAGACATGTTTAATCGAAACATCTTTGGCTAAATTATGGTCTGTGTATCTTTTTAAAAAATCCCATGTGATCTTGGCCAATCATTACTAAACCATATTGAAAGTTTTATTAAAAATTAATTCTCCTATTGGTTTGCATAATGCTTCATCATTTAAACAAATGTATGCCAGTCCCACTGAGATTTTGAGTCTTTTGTGGCAGCATTTAGCATTTCCTATTTCGTTTTTCCATTGATGGGTTTCAGTGCCTCTTCAGGCGGTGTCTGAGTCATACAGTGGTGAGTTTGAGAAAGAGAGTTGCATGGTAGTGTTTTCACCTCTGTTATTTACTGAAAGATGATATACTGTTAGTTTGCAAACAAAAATTTAGAATTACAAAATTTGTATTTTTAAATGAGACATGGATTTTTAATATCACTATACCCAGTCAAAGTGCATTGAAAACATAAAAGGCAAGTGATTTTTCTTAAGGCTGGAGAGATGGCTCAGTGGTTAAAAGCACTTGTCCTTGCAGAGGACTCAGTTCAGTTCCTAGCACTCACATGGAGGACTCATTGCTGCCTGTAGCTCCAGTTCAAGGTGACCCAGCACTCTCCTCTGGCCTCCATGGACCAGGCACTCATAGCGCATAGAATACATGCAGGCAAACACTCATATACATAAGATAGGAATTAATCTTAAAATATTTTTTAAAATATATGTTTTTACATGTATGAATGTTTTGCCTATATGTATGTCTTTGCACTGTGTGCAGGGCCATCAGGAGCATCTCACTATATGTTCACAGTGCCATCAGGGGTGTCAGATCCCTTGGGACTGGAGTTACAGATGGTTGTGAACCACCCTGTGGGTTCTGGGAATTAAACCTGGGTCCTCTGGAAGAGCAGTTAATGGTCTTAACAACTGAGCCATCTCTCCATCTATTTAGATAATGATTTTATTCATTCCTCTCTATTTCCATAAATAGCTTAAGACATATGCAATATTTAAAATAGCATATATTGTCTTTTGCATTCACTTACATACTCTCTTTTTCCCTAACACAAACCTTCTGGAAGTCAAAGATTATGTTTTGTTTTGTTTGTTTGTTTGTTTGTTTTTTACCTATATGTTTTATCCCTGGCAAAAATTCTATTCTGTATGCATAAAAGTAATAATTATTTATAACCTGGTAGTTATTAGGAAGGCCAAAAATTTCCTGAACAACAGTTAGCAGCAACTAATGGGGTGCTTCTGTGGAGCAGGTGGGGACAGTAGAGAGTGAGTGATGTGTCCTTACTGCTCTTTCAGTCCTTCCCATGAAACCCTGGGCCCCCTTCCCTTTGTGTTGGCATTTTTTCCATTTTGTATCTAACTTTCTCATTTACAATTGAGGACAGAGAGTTGCTTTCTCATATAGTTCATGGGGATCTCCAGGATAAATGGGCTGGTGTTTCCATCCCCACGCGTGTCAACTTAATCTTGTTTATTTTCTGTCTGCACGTTTGATTCTATGATGTCCAATTGTGTATATATGTTTCCATTCCTTTATTTACATTCTTTTCCTTCTCTGGATTTTTTCAAAATCAAAGTATGTTAATCACATTTCATAATGTACTTGAGTAACCAAGATAATCTTCAGATATGGACAAATGTTTGAATAGCTGCATTTGCTTTGGAGTGTCTGAAAATCCCAGGCCCAGACTACCAAAGAGCATAGCAGGAGAGGTGTCCCCAGTCTGAGAGGGAGACCAGTTTTAAGGTTGAGTGCTCTCCAAAGATTTACTTTCAGAAAATGCCCACCCTTCCTGAAAGCTCTTTTGTCATCTGGTCAGATGCTGTCCTTTAACCTTGGTGCTCACTTTGAAATAGTGCCCAACTGACTATTGAATTTAATCAGGATAGGTTCTCTTTGACAGCATCAATTGAAAGTTTGATTTTTTTTTTAATCTGAAAAAAAAAAAAAAAAAAGAACAGATTTTTTTCTTTTGAGACAGGGTTTCTCTCTGTAGCCTTGACTATCTTGGACATGCTTTGTAGACCAGGTTGGCCTTGAACTCACAGAAATCCCCTTGCCTCTGCCTCCCGAGTGCTGGGAATACAGGTGTGTACTACCATACCCAGCGAAAACCAGATGTTTTTACCACCATCCTCATCATGTATGTACCTTTCCTGTCTGATAGTAGCTTAGTAGTTAGTATCTGGTATCTCCAGCAATTTCAGATAAACTATTAATAGTTAAACTTCAACATAAGAAAGGAGGACATTGAAATTTAAGACATATTACTCGTTAGAATCACACCAAAACTCAGAGCCAAAGTAATACATAGGCATTTGTAAGGCTGTCCATTACCCGTGGGCCTGATCTGATTTAGTATGACACAACAGGGACTTGGCTAAAGACCCAAAATTGTGTAGCATGGCCTGGAAGGAGTTATCCAGCTGGTTTTGAAGACAGTAGTTAGATGATTATAATTATAAATTAATGATAAAAAATTTGCCTCATAGAATATAAAGTTTTATCCCAGAAGAAGATACCCAAGGGGCACAATTGTTTAGTACTATTCATCAGAACACTAATCACTGTTTTCCATGGATGGGAAAATTTGGGCTAGATGACTGATGAGGCGTGTATGTGTGTGTGTGTGTGTGTGTGTGTGTGTGTGTGTGTGTGTGTGTGTGTGTGTTTGTGTGTTTGTTTGTTTGTTTCTGGTGGAAGGTGGACAGAAACTCAAATGCTGCCTGAGAGATGCATCTTAGAATGGTAACAGAACGTTACCTTCAACTTCTCATTACCTGTGGTTACAGGAAATGTGTCGAGGTCACACTGTTCTGTCATTAAGTAATAAAAGTGTCAATTAAAAGGAGAAGAGCTATGGCAGAGGCTTATTTTATGGAATTTAACTGTGTAACTATGTTTGTCCAAAAGGTAGGTATCTACTAACATTATAGACCCTGAACTGTAAAGGAAAGAAGCGTTATTTCCAAAGTCTTTGTGTTGCACCAGGCACCTGAGCATCTGAGTGACATCTGTGCTGACAGCTGTGGAAACCACAGATCCTTTGGGGAGTCTCAGAATCTAACAATGAACAGATAAGTCAGGGATAAAGCATCTTAAATTGCTTTCCTCTTTTGCAAGTTGGAAAAAAAAGCTCTATTAGCAACCTTTATCGTATTACACACTTTACTTGTTGCTGTGATCAAATACTGGGCAGAAGCAACTCAAGAAAAGAGAGATTTATTTTGCCTCACTGTTCAGGGAATCCAGTCCGCTGTGGTCACATTGTGGCAGGTCATAGTAGGTAGGGAGCTATGGTGAAGTGGGGCCAAGCTGTGACTCTTAGCCTATCCTGTAGCTAATGACTCTCCTCCAGCAGCAATGCTCCTGAGAGCAAAGCTCGTAGGCCTGCTGAAATAGTGCCATCTGCTGAAGACCAAGCGCCCAATCCCTGAACCTGTGGTGGATGCTTCACATCCAAACTGCAATCCTCTCAGTCTTAGCACTACCTTCTTCTCACTGTAAATACGGCTGTGATTGACAAAGAGAGTTTTCAAGAGGAGAAATCTGCCTCACTTGCCTTGCAAGTCAGTTATGTATTAGGTACTCTTGGACAGAATTTTAAATTTTTAAAAATTAAATTTCATATTTTAAAATTAAGAAATGTATTTACCTGACAAAATATCAGAGGCACGAGAAGAGAAATTTTACTCACTCTGGTTCTTACGTCAGTTTGTTAGTTTCCTTGTAGACAGCTCAAAGTACTGGTGTCTTGCATTTCATTTTGCACATGCTTCATGTATGTAGAAGATATGTGTGCTTTTAAATAAATATAAATTTCCCCCTTTTACACCACTGCTTGCTTATCATAACCTTGCTTATTTTCCCCTATACTATACTGTTTTTAATTAAACAGTAGAACTTGGAAATAAGATTGCTCCTCATTCTTCCTCAGGGTGTCTGTAGTATGAATGTAGCTCATTTTGCTTTAAAGGGCACCTCTTGATGTTCATCCAGTTATTAGCATTGCTATCTATTAGTTTTCCCTTCAGAATTAATTTTCTAGCCTTAGTCAGGGAGCACAGTATTAGCACCAAGAAATAAGATATTGGGCTAGGGACATGGCTCAGTGCTTAACAGTACCAGTTGCTTTTCCAGAGGACCAGAGTTCAGTTCCCACACCCACAAGTCAGTTTACAGCCATCTGTTACTTCAGTTTTAAGGAATCTTATGGTGTCTTCTGGCCTCTGAGGCCGTTGGGTACACATGTGTAGAGACATATATGCAAATAAAACACCTATATACATAAAATCATTTTTTAAAAAGGACATTTGTTCTGTTCTAACACCTCTGAAGTATTTGTGTGTAGACATCTGGCAACAGGGGACACTGTTGACCTTGCCAGCTCTCATCCCTTCCCTCAGAGAACTCATCTCAAGTGTTGCTTATTATTGGAATCCTTATGGGTTTCAGCACCTACTAGCAAAATAGGAAATCTCAACCTCTGACCTGTGACCGTGATTCCTCTTACATGGCTCTGTTTCAGTTAGAAGAAACAGCCCTCACTGGGTGAGCTGCAGGGAGTGATAAGGGAAACTGTCACTGAGTAGGCAGGACTAATCAGTGACAAGGCAGGAACCATCTCAGTGTGTAGGGGAAGGTGACCACAGACTGTCAAAACCCAAGTTTATTATTTCAGTCACGTCAAACAGCCCTGCAGAGGACACAGGTATATTTCATGACCTACATTCTTCTATGTGATTGGACGTAGAAGTCAGACAACACAGTCTTGCAAGAGACAGAGGCTGGCCTCTGGCAGGATGCTCTAATTGTGGACCATATAATAGGTAGGAAGTGCCCAAAGGAATATAGGCATACTGAGCAGGGGAGGTTGTGGTGTAAAGTCACTGAATTGGCACTTACTGTACTGTTAACTCCTGCTCTCTTAGCCCACTCTAATTTTGTACAACGAGCTTTATTTCTTAAAATGTAGTATTCTGGAAATTAAACTAATAGATGGAATATTCCTCTTTTATCATGGAGAAAAAACAGCATGAAAGAAGAGAATCTTGATTTAGGATTTTTGTTTTGTTTTTGTTTCCCCAGAAAAGCAGAAAGTTCTATATATTTACTTTTTTAAAAAATTAATTTATTCATATTACATCTCGATTGTTAGCCCTTCCCCTGTTTCCTCCCATTCTTTCCTCCCTCCCATTTCTCCCCTTCTCTCCTCCCCTATGTCTGTGACTGAGGGAGACCTCCTCCCCCTATATATGCTCTCAGAATATCAAGTCTCTTCTTGGTAACTAGCTATCCTTCCTCTGAGTGCCACCAGGTCTCCCCATCCGGGGGACATGGTCAGAAAAGGGGCACCAGAGTTCGTGTGAGAGTCAGATCTCACTCTCCACTCAACGGTGGAGAATATGATGTTCGTCGGCTAGGTCTTGGTAGGGGTTCGAAGCTTACTGCCTATATTCTCCTTGGCTGGTGCCTTAGTTTGAGGAGGACCCCAGGATCCAGATCTGCCTGTCATAAAGTTCTTCTTGTAGGTTTCCAGGACCCTGTGGGTCCTACTATTTCCTCTTTCTTCCATGCTACTCTTGCCTAAAGTCTCAATCGGATATCCTCTCCTCTGACCTACTTTCTTGGTAAGTAAAGATTTTCATGGTACGTATCCCTTGGACTAGTGTTTTGATATAAGTGAGTATATACCGTTTGTCTCTTTTTGCTTCTGGGTGAACTCACTCATTATGATAATTTCTAGATCAATCCATTTGTCCACAAATTTCGGGAATTCCTCGTTTTTAATTGCTGAGTAGTATTCCATCGTGTAAATATACCACAGTTTCTTAGTCCATTCTTCTACTGAGGGACACTTAGGCTGTTTCCATGTTCTGGCTATTATGTATAGAGCAGCTATGAGCATGGTTGAGCATATATATTTACTTTTAATCTTGGGAACAGAGATCCCGTGAAGTGCAGTAGAGTTTACCCCCTAGTCCTAAAAACAGTACAAATAGAAGCAAAAAGAAAAAACATTTTCCCCCCAAGGTATGAAAAGCAATGATAAAATACCGTATGTGTCTATGTGCCTTTTGAGGTCTTTGCTATTATGTATATTTTGGTGGCAGGGAAGTGTAGGTAGAGAAAGAAAGGAGCTACCCACAAAGAACTTATTATCAGAAGTTTTTATACCCTTCTTTATTCTGACTGTATAAACTGTAAGCCATTATTTAATGTTTCTTGTCTTCCTTTGTCATTGGAGACACTCACCATCCTTCACTCTGGAAAGAGGACCGGTCACTTCTCTCTGTACAGAGGAAATAAACAGGCTTGCTGTCCTGTGGTGACAACCCCATAGCACTTTTTGTTTAATTATTTTGATATAGAGTCTCACTATGTAGCCCACTCTGGTCTCAAACTTGTGATCCTCCTGCCTCAATTCCCCAAGCACTAGGATTATAAGCATGTGCCACCACATACAGGTTGTTGAGTGACATTTTGAAATACTGCTACAATGACAATGCCTTGCTTTGGGAGCTACAGAGTCTGGTGCTGTTGGCATGTTAGACTTGATCATTTCTTAGAGGGTCTGCTCTGGTGTTTAGCAGCCTTCCTGGCTTCTGCCCACTGGATGGCAGTAACAGCACCCCAGTGAGAGACAAAATCATCTCTACTTGACATATCTGATGGCTCTACATACTCAGCTGACAGGTCAAGTAAGATGAAAACTAAGAAGATGACATTGGATTTTCAACGAAAAAGCATCAGCAACTTTTTGAGAACCCTTTTGATACAAGGTGGTTGCAAGGATTTAATAAAGTTGGCTAAAGGTGAGTAAATGGAGGGGCATGGGTGGACACAGTGGGTGCAGGCTCTTGTGTATTTTGTCTATGGAGGAAGGATGGCGGTAGCATGTGACGTATGGGTTGAGGGAGTTCGTGTGGACTCAAATACATCCAGATGATAACTGGAAGGAGTCAAGGACACAGAGGTCCATGAGAGGAGAGCACAAAATGGACATGCGTCCAGTGCATGGGGAGAAACATGGATTTTAGGACTGCTACTCTATAAACTGGAAACGTTTTTATGCCAAGGAACGTCCATATTTTACTGCTGTGGTTGGCTTCTAATTTGGGGACCTCCAGAGGGTATAATAGGTCTAGGCTTTCTCATGACTCAGGACTTTCTAGCACAATCCACATAAATTATGGATGTCCTGGAACTCATTGCTCCCCAGGTCCCATGGCTCTGTGTGGGGTGTCAGGCTAGAATGCTGTGCTAGGACTGAGGGTCATGTTAGCATATGGGACCCACTTGTAGTCTCCAATTTTAGGAGAGTCCCCAGGTGTCACAGAACCTACCTGTGGCTCACCTGAAGCTAGCCTGCCTTATATTAACAAAGGTGCTGTTGTTGTTATGTTATAAAAATTCTTTATTACGTTTAATTACTTTATGGAGAGGGAAGGGAGGGAGTAGCTCACTAGAAAGAAGTGGGAGAAATGGGAGTGAGAACAGTGTCTTGGGAAATTGTGCTGGTGGGTTTTTAACCCCCTTCTTGAGAGATGTTCAGATTTCTGGCTCTGATTCAATTGCTCTGTGGGCGTAACTGAAGAAGGGGCCTAAGGAGGGGCAGAAGCAATTAAAACCTTGAACTTCCTAAGTGCCCTTCCTAATTAAGTGGGAAGGATGGAAAAGCAAGAGCTTCTTCGGCTGTGTTTCTGTTCTCTTAAAAGTTTGCTGAAAGGCCAGTTGTTTGTGTCTTTCAGAAAGGACAGAACTTTCAGCGTAACCCTGAGAAAAGTTTTTAAAGTTCTCTCGTTGTCTTACGCTTTTCCTTTCTTTCTTTCTTTTTTTCAAATGAACGTCCACATTTGATTTCCTTGGCCCCCTTACCTGTATCGTCCTGCCCACCTCATCAACACTCGAGGGTCGAAGCGCCAGACCCGAGTCTCTAGTGCGTACTAGTGGAGACAGTTCAACTACCTAACTGCTGTTTCCTTTGTTCAAGTTGCTTTTCGTCCTTGCTGGGAAATGCTCTGAAAACTGAACTGGGGACCGAACACAAAAGCCAGCTGATGTCCCTCCCAGTAAACTCACCGTGTGATTTGTTCCCACCTCCTGTTCACGACTCATTAGTCCCTCAGTGCCTACAAGGTCGCTTCTCTGGAATAAAGGGAATAGATGCAACTCGGAGTCCTTTTTCGCCCTTTCCTGTGTTTTATTTGGGTGCACTCACAGTTCTCCATCTTCATTAGTGACCCAGCAGGGGGCAGGCACAGTGCTGAGACTAGCCTTTGCTGGTTCCCTGGAGTGTATCAGAGACCTCAGAACTCAATACCCCACTATAAAAATAAAATACTGTGCTTCAAACGACCTTTTGATGGAACAAAGCCACACATCCCAATCTGTCTGGGCCTCTCAAATTGCATCCTTGCCAAAGCACCTTCTTTATATTTTGCAAATGCCCTCCCAGCCCCCATCTACCCCTCCTTGGGACATGGTTTTTCTGGTAGCCTGTATGTCAGGAAAATGAGTGAATGAGTGTGTGTGTATATGTGTGTGTGTGTGTGTGTGTGTGTGTGTGTGTGTGTGTGTGTGAATTTTATAATCCAGTGTGTTGCTGACATGAAAGTCATACTCCTTAGACCCTTCTAGGGAGTGTTTGGAGTCCCCAGAGCATTGTATCTTGTTAAATGTTTAGCGTTTGTATGCTACAGCTTTTGGAAACTGCGTGCAATGCTTATTTTAAGGTAGCATGAGAAAGTAAACACAGAGACCTTTTTGGGTTGAATGATCTACCTAACCTTGGAAAACGCACCTCTCCTACCCTCTAATTGTTATCCCTTTGTAGTTGCAGTGATAGACTCAGACAAATGGCCTTAAAATTGTTTTAAAGTCCTCAAGCAAAGTTTCAAAGTATTTCAGTAGTACTTACTTATTGGTTTGTATGTGTGCAGGTAGGTAGGTATGTAGGCACACATGTGCCGTGGTGCTCATATGGTTTGTATGTGTGTAGGTAGGTAGGTGGAGGTCAGAAGACAGCTTTCAGGAGTCAGTTCTCTTCTTTGACCATGTGGCTCCAAGAATTGAACTCAGGCTTGAGAGCAAATGCCCGTACCTGCTGAGCTATCTTACCAACTCCTAAATGTCATTTTTAAGAGTGTTTGAGATACTTAAGTTTTAGCTGGTATAAATTACTCAGCGATTTAGTGAAATAGTTCTGAGTCTATGAAAATATAATGTATGCCAATATGAAGTGCTGTTTTCTACATAACTTGTCTGGTAGGCTCTTTGGTTTGAGTCCTGGGGATCAAATCCAAGGCTTTGCTTGGGTTAAGCAGCTACATCCCTAACTCTAGACTCTTTTTAAAAGAAGTATCTGGAGATAAGAGAGAGAGAGATTTTTGTAGTCTATGTTTCTATCATTCATTTTATATTTTAAAGTAATTATCTGGTTTTCCTGACCCCACAAACGATGGCGTGATGATTGCTGGCTATTAGAGAAATGAGTCTCGACTGAGGAGCAGAATTGCACATCACTGATAATACGTTTGGAAGGTGAGGAACTATCACCGCTACTGCCAGATTGCTCCCTGGAGCAGGGGCACACAAAGTATAGGACTGTTTCCACTGGCACACTGGTCAACACTGTACTTTTAGACTTACTCATCTTACCAAATTAACTGGTGTTAATGGTATTTAATTTTAATTGCATTTCTGTGTTTACTAATGAAGTTGAGCACTTCTTTCTTTATATTAGTTTGCTATTTTATTTTGACCATTGTGAGTTAATGGAGACATATTTATAGGCCTTGATCTTAAGTTAGTTAAGCATCTTACCTTTTTAAAAATTAAATTAAAATTCTTAAATGTTTATTTATTTAATGTGAGCATATGTTGCATATGCGTGTGCAGGTGGCCCAGACAGAGGCCAGAACTTGATGTCAGATGTCTTTTCTCTATACTTGAGTACCTTATTTTTGAAGACGGGGTCTCTCAGTGAATCTGAGCTCAAACTGTGCCTGTCTTTCCATGCTGGGGTTGCAGGGAAATAGCTCTGTGAGCAGTTTTTATGTGCATGCTGAGGATCCACCTCAGGTCTTCTAGCTCACAGGGAGGCACTCCATCTCCCCAGGTCCATATGTCACTTTCTTTTAGCACTTATTCTTTTAGGCTCCAGGGCCACAAGGTTAATCAACTTACATTTAGGCTTTACTTCACCTGTAAGTTACCTGGGCCTATAGAGACATAGGAGAATCTTAGTTTGGAATAAGGTGCAACCGTTTAGTGTATACCAGAGGACCATACTATATTGCAGATATAGTTTGAAGACTTGTGCAAGTTTGAAAAAATATAGAAAAGATTATCCATAACACATGGCTATATATAAAGTTTAACACACACACACATACACACACACACACACACACACACACACACACACACACTTTTTATTTTCAGAGGAACAAATCCTAAGAAACAAATAGAGCATTTATTTAGTTAGTATATAGAGTAGGGGAGAATGAAATATGGAGACAAAGAAAAGAAAACCCACTAAATACCTAACAGGGGTCTTGTAGAGAATGGCTATAGCATGTTCTGGATAAAGGAGGGTTAACCATGAGTGTGGAGTAAGGTCAATATAATTTAGGAGAGGTGATACAGAAAGTATATCAGGCATAAGCTAAAAAACTAATTGAAGACAATGTGAAATAAAGTATTTTAAGTGTTATAATTCATTAATGAGCCATCTACAAGGAAGAAAAATGCTCCTAAATAGCTACACCTGGATTATTTTTTTTTTAACTGTTAAAGCATTTTTGTGGGAGAAATGGCAGTTTCTCTGGACTTGCATAGGTATCTATAACAGGGAAAGCAGATGTGTCTTCAAGCATGTGTGCACCTGCCTGAGACAAAATAAATAGTTACTTTTGAAAGCTGGCTCAGGTTGTTTTTTATGTTGCTTGTTAAATTAAAATTCTCTTCCTGGCAAGTATAGGTTTATAATTAAGTCATTTATCATACATGTCCTTTTGGCTACATTTGAAATTTGATGATATACAGAAGCAATCTGTGGGTGGTTTCTTAGAAATGAGAGGAATGAGTTATTTTATGAGCATTTATCATTTGATGTGTAGGTTCTTCCTGTTTATTCCAAACATGGAATGCTGACTAATTACGTGCAACTGAAGGAACAGAGAAGGTCTAGGTCCTGGAAATACATTGAGAGTTGTATTTTCAACCTACGAACCCTTGAGGAGTATGGTGCTAGAGTGATGCTAAGGAGCCCTCTTTGGAGCTATGGATTTCATATTGGTTACCTTTCGTTTCAAAGATGCTTTCTGAATTAGTTCTCCCACTGCCTACTTTGTCCTATCCTCCTTTATTTTTTATGTCCACATACTCAAAACTATACTCACTTAAAATTTTATCTTGTTTGGTACTCTTTCTATCCTGCATATTATAGGTAAAAATAAACAGATCCAGAAAGGCTAAACAAATTCTCACAATATTGATTAGGACTAGGATTTGGAACCAGGCCTTACTCCAAATCTTATCATTTTTCTCCCTGCATACCGTATTTTTTCATGGTCTATATCCTAAAATTCGTATTTGTGATTTGGTGTCCTTCATTAGGTACCTTAATTTTTGAAAAGGACATTGAAAGGGTATGAACAGAAGGATGTGTGCTTATCTGGACATGGTGGTACACATGTCCAGCACTCCTAGCACTCAGGAGGAGGGGCATACAGAGCTTTGTAAGCCTGAGGCCAGCCTGGTCTACATAGTCAGTTCCAGACCATCCAGGGCCACCTAGTGAGGCTATGTTTATGAAGAAAGAAAGAACAGAAGTAAGAAAGAAAAGGAAGGAAGGTAGGAAGGAAGGAACCTCTGCTCCTCATTTGCTCGTGACGAATGGTTCTTTATCTATGTCTTCAGATCGTCTGCAGTTTAGTTTTAGGTCAGGTCATAACATCAGAAAGCCATGTTCCTGGACTCAGCCATTCACTATTTTTGGAAATCTGTCTCTGTCTCCCACCCTCCATTCTCCCCTCCCATGCCTCTCTCCTTCCCTAGCTCCCTCCCTCCCATCTTCCTTCCTTCCTTTTTTTTTCTTCTTTGTTTCTTGATTTTTTTGTAGGGTGGGGCTTAAACCTTTGGTCTTCAAACATGGATTCTATAGGGAAGTTGAAATAAAAGACCCTCACTGTTCTCTGTGATTTATTTTTCTTGAGGGGGCCTCGTAGTGTATTGTACTGCACCACAGCACACTGCCAGTGAAATGGCCTGAAGGTGGAAACCTCCCCGGTCTGAGTGTCAGGAAACAATGAATCATGTGTGAAGCTTTGCAGTCACTGTGATCGCATGTGGTCATACTTCCTTCTTTGCTTTGGCTGCGTGGGAGGGCTATAGCCGCACTGCAGCTTCACCTCACAGTTACACAGGAGTTAAATTGCCTGTGTTCTTGTCTGTGCTAATCCCACCTCTGCTGTTATTTCCTTTGTGTTCTTCTGTAATCTTGTGCCTTATAATTGCGTATCTTACTTGTTTGTGTTGAATGAAGTTTTATAAGGCACCATAATTATTTTGCTGCTGATACATATAAATATGTAACAGGCATGCTAAGGACAATGAAATATTCCAGAGTTGATAACTAAATCACACTTTCCTATGGAGCTCATGTCTCTTTCTTTTTTAAAAGATATTTTTATTTTATGTGCATTGGTATGTAGGTGTCAGATCCCTCAGAACTGGAGTTACAGACAGTTGTGAGCTGCCATGTGGATGCTGTGGATGCTGCTCATCCTTTGGAAGAGCAGAAAGTGCTCTTAACCACTGAGCCATCTCCCCAGCCCCTCTCTTTCTTATTTTACATTGTTAATGTTGAATTTCTCTCTCAACTAGTGCACTCGGTTAGGATTGTATTTAAAGAACTGTTTTTCTAAAACACTGATCTTCTTTTAATTTGTGCTTTTTTTTAGTTCACACTTACTAAAGATACATGCTTGATTTTTATGAAAAAGTTTTGTTTTCCCAAAGAAATTTAACCAAATTGAATATGTTTTTGAATAGCGTAGAAATAGGGAAATTTGGAGTCTCAAAGGTAAGACAACTATAGAGGTTTGAGGAACTTATATATAACTAAATACATTTCAGCATGTTCTCATGAAGAAACTGAGCTGCTTGTCTGCTGTCTAGCTGGGTATTCCCACGGCACCTCAGCCTAGCTGAAGGTTCACAGACTGGTTTTCTCCAAGTTAGCCTTTCCCTGCCTCACACTATTTCCTGTTTTGGTAGCTGGCAGCACCTCTGAACCTACTCTTTAAAGTCATGTATGTGACAGTTCTGTCATTCTGTGCTACTTGCTCATCTGGTTTTCAATTTTTATATACATGTAGATTTGAAACTGACCCTTTTCCATTTTCTGCTGTTACCTTTCCCAGGTGTCTTTCTTCATTAAGAAAGCAATAAGAATTTTTGGTTGGAAAATGAAGAAATGAATGAATGAATTCAGAGATGGATGCTTTTAGTTTCTTATTTTCTGTCTGAACTACAACTAAAGCCTCCTTTTCTGTATTCTGCCCCTGTCCCGGGTGTGTGTGTGTGTGTGTGTGTGTGTGTGTGTGTGTGTGTGTGTATGTTTGTGTGTGTGTGGTGTATATGTGTGTGTGTTTGTGTGTGCACATACTGAAGATTGAACCCAGTTATTCTGTACGTTTGTAACCTGTGGCCATGTATTCACAGTATCTATAGTGTGCCCATGCGATCTGTCACTCCTCTGCTTAACCTGTCAGTACTTCCTCCTGGATCAGTTTGGCATCAAAGGTCTTACTTAACACTAAGTCTGTATCTTATTGTTTTCCCCCCATCCTTTTCTCTACTATCTTTCTTTCTGTTATATGCATGTGTATCTTCTTTTCTGTTCATTCTTCAAAACACCTGACTGACTATTTCCCTGGAAGACTTTACTGGCTGCAAGCTTGATCGAGATGTGTTTCTTCCTTGTCCTCAGACTCCTTTGTGCACAGTCACATGACTCATACTGGAATTCCTTACGTGAGTGCTTTCTCCCGATCAACATGGGTTCTTCTAGGCAGCAGCCAAAGTTTAGTGAATAACAGCCACTTGTTTACTGGCTGACTACATAAATGTGGACTAGAATAAAGTTGCTCTATAGCCACTTAAATGTACTTACTATGCGCCAGATATTGTTTGAGATGCTGGAGATACTGCAGTGGACAAAATAGTACTTTCCCAGACAATAATGAAGTAAGCAAATAAGACTGGGGCCATAGCTCAGAGGAGCACGCACAGCACATTCTTTGTATGTAGGAGACATCAGGGTTGAGTTACAGCAATACAAAAAGAAAAGAGGAGAAAAGCAGAGATGTATATAGAAATAAAAATAAATACGTTTTCTAAAAGCGAAACTCTAAAGTGTGTGTGTGTGTGTGTGTGTGTGTGTGTGTGTGTGTGTGTGTGTGTGTGTGAAAGCAGCTCTAAAGAGGAGAGCCTGCAGCAGAGACCTGAGTGAAGTGAGGCGCCATGTTCATGGTATGGTGTTGGGGAGGGATGGTTCTGGTTGGAGAGCAAAGCATTCCTATCTAGTTGTTATGTAGCAGAGGCTGTGTTCTAAGGGTTCTGGAGACGGCAGTGGACTAGACTGTTAAATATCACCATTGTTTACTGTTGAACTATACCATCTGCTCTTTTTCCACAGTGTGTACCAGGATTCAGACCCTTTGTTTCTTTATTTGCTTGATGTTTTTGAAGTTGGAAAACCCAACATGGGAAAGTCCCTTTGCTCTCCCTGATCGTCACTTCATAATCTTTTCTACTGGTTGGCCCTAGCATGAAGAATACTGGCACAGGCTGCAAATCCTCACTCTACCTGTATTTAATCATCATTCTTCAGGATATGTGAAAGAATCTTTAGGTTTTCAGTGCCTGGAGTTTGGTCTAGGCTGTAGGTACATATAAAATGCCCTCATCGTAATTAGATGCAGATACTATTTATTGCTGTTGCTTAGCCCCAAGCCCAACCCATGACCTGTTGTCTTCAGCAGTAGAAATTCACACACATGGTCATAGTTTGGGGCTCTGTTCCATCACCTTCTTACTGCAGTTAAGTAGGCTCTGTGGCAGTTGCTCAATAGCCAGAGGACATCCTTCTAGTTAGGTTGTAAAAATTCATGTTTAGTAAGTCTCCATGCCCTTGAAGGGTAAGAGCTATAGCAATGTGGAAATGTCTCTGTCATTTTTTTCATTTTGGAAGCTGCTAACCTGCACTTCACTTTTACTCAGGTAATTAAAAACTTGGGATAAAGTTGGTAAAAGATTGCAGCTCAAGGAAGGAGGTGGGAGGAGAGGAGGAAGAGAAGGAGAATGAAAGAAAGAAAAAGAGAAAGAACAAGAGACACGTGTGTGCAGGTTTGCAAGTTCGCTGTCCTCTGGTGGCAGCTGACAGGCGGAGTGACAGCCCAACACACAACACTAGAGCCTCTGTGATGGGAGAGAACCCAGGACTGTTATTGTTCTGCCCAGATGAAACTCTGGCAGAGAGAGGTTACCCAGCTCTCACGCTGAGATCACCCATTTGAGCAGGAGGAAGGGTTTGCTTTCTAAGTTTAGAGCTGCCACACAACAGAGGAAAACCGGTTAAATCTGGAAGAAGGCGGCTTACTCCCCAGGCTTCTCCAGGCACCCCAAGGAGAATCAAAGATAAATAAACACTGTTTTATGAGCAGAGTGTTGGGTGAGAGGGAGGGCCAGGTCAGGAGTTAAAATTTCAAAGGTGGGGGAAGTTCTCCGACTTTCTTCCTGATCAGACACTTGTCTTATGATTCTACTTACGAGTGGAATGGTTTGCCCGTGGAAATATGTGTAAGTTTGCTGGGCAAGGAGGAAGACAGAGTCCAGTGTTCTTAGCATAAAGGGAACCATGGTCAAATAGAGACCAAATACAGGGCTCTTTATTAGGAAACGGGGCGCTTCACAAAGCAGCTCACACCTGTAATAGCAACACTTGGAAGGTTGAGGCAGGGGTACTGCCAAGAGTTCAAGGCCATTGCTACAGAGAAAGCTGGCCAGCCAGGGGATATACAAAGCCTCCACCTTAAAAACAACCAAAATGCCCTATTTTTATCAATCTTAACTGATGTTTACTTACTTATAGATTCCATAGCATATCATATAGGAAAAATCTGGCCCATTGCACAGACGTTTCATTTTGGGAAGTCTATAGTGTTTTTAAGGCAGAGTTTGGACTTTTAGTATGGGTAGAGAGCTCAGTAAGTTTCCCCTCTCATTTCCTGGGTGTGGATCCTGGGCTCTCGTCCTAATGTTGGGCCTTGAAAATCTTTATAATTTTATTTAATGAATAAAGGTAACCCAGAGGGCTTAGTGGTATGTAGCTGGCTAAAAATAATTCATTATTGTCATAGATTTCTAGAGCCTTGGAGATCTGGTCCCCCCACTGCCCTGGTCCTTTTTCTCTTGCTGAGGGTAAACTGAAGAGCTAATGGTTTGAGGATGGCTTTCTGCTAGTGCTTAAGTACACAGGGGCTCCACCCACAGTCTGACCTCCACGCTGTCTTTTTCATACCAATGTGTGTCATTCGAACTGCTGAGAGCTCAATATTATGTACAGTGGAGGAAGTTACAGCAATTTGCTTTATTGACTTATAGAGACTAAGTTAATAAAAGAATGAAATGAATTCCCTTATAGTTCAAAAGCTCATGAGTCATCAAAATAGTTTCAGCCTTTTACCATTAAGCCTTTTATAAGAAACTAGGAAATAAATCTCCACATTGGGTTCTAATCTGTTGTGGGTTTGGAGCCTGCCATAGAGAGTAGGATGATTTTCTTTTTTTTTTTAAAAGCAAAACCGAGTGGCCCGACCTCACACAGCCAAAGGTGAGAAACAAAGGGACCTGTAAGGAGCTGCTCAACTCTTTTAAAATTTTTTTATTAATTTATTCAGATTACAACTCAACTGTTATCCCATCACTTGCATTTTCCCATTCCTCCCTCCCTCCCGCTTTCACTCTGTTCCCCTCCCCTAGGTCTATGACCGAGGGGAACCTTCTCCCCCACTATATGGTCATAGGCTATCAAGTCTCATCTTGGTAGCCTGCTTATTCTTTCTTTGAGTACCACCAGGCTTCCCCACCAAGGGGAGGTGGTCAAATATGGGGCACCAGAGTTCATGTCAGAGTCAGTCCCTGCTCTCCACATAACTGTGGAGAATGCACCGTCCATTGGGTAGATCAGAGTAGGGGTTCAATGTTTACTACTTGTATTGTCCTTGGTTAGTGCAATAGTTTGAGTAGACGCCCCCCCCCCTGGGCCCTGATCCACCCATCACGATGTTCTTCTTGTAGGTTTCTTGGACCCTCTGGGTCCTTCTATTTCCCCATCTCCTATATTTGTCTTACCTAGAGTGTCAGTAGGATGTCCTCACATCTATCTCAATCTCCTGGTAAGTGAAGACTTTCATGGGACGTGCCTTTTGAGCTAGTGCCCAATTATAAGTGAGTATATACCATGTGAGTCTTTCTGCTTCTGGGTTAGCTCACTCAGTATGATCATCTCTAGTCCCATCCATTTGTGTGACATTGGTGGTATAGAGGTGAGCATAGCTGCTCAACTCTTATTCCTCCTCAGAAGACAGGCTGGCTTACTGCGGCTGTGCTTACTGTCTGGCTCCACCCTTCACTCATTCCTCCCTCTTATTCCCAGTGTACAATTCAATTCAAAATACTAGTACAAAGGAAGGGAAGGGACAAAAGGAGAGGAGATTGTGTTGCTCATCGATTCATCCAGACCACTTCAGATAGGAGTCAGTTTGTAAAAATTACATTCAAGGGCCTAGAGAGATGGCTTGGTTAGAAAAGTGTTTGTCACACAAGTTTCAGGAACTGAGTTCAACCCCACCCTCCACCACACTTTCATAAAATGCAGACTCACCACTGGACACAGAATGCCAGTATGTCCTCCTGGTGCTGGGAGGCAGATGGACTGGTGAGATGCCCCAGTGGGTAAAGGCATTTGTTGCCTGACGATCTGAGATCAGTCCCTACAGCCCACATGGCAAAAGGAAAGAACCTTTTCCTGCCAGTTGATCTCTGACTTCCACATGAGCACAGAGGCAAGGGCACATCTACCCACTCAAAGTAAATAAATGGGACTTTAAACAAAAAAGCAAATGGAAAACAAGGTAGAGCATCATTAAGGAAGATGCTCAGTGTTGTATGCCAGTTCCTGGACGTACACTTGTACCTACACACAGAGGTGTGCACAGGCAACAGCACAGAGGAAAAAAGTTTAAACATTAAGTTAAAAATGTATTAGGATCATTGTTATATACGATCAATTATAGTTAATCAGTGCTGTAAAGGTGTAGGAGTTTCTAGAGCTTGGTGTGGTTTGTTCCCATGAGAAGTGCAAGTTGCCGTTTATCAGGATAAGCATTGGGACTTGGGATCCCTCCTTCTGTGTTCCTGTTAAGGAAGGGCTCACTCGGTCAGTTTGAGAAGGGCCAAAGGAACCTCCGCTGGTGTGACATTAATACTGTTTATCTTGGAAACAGTTCCCAGAAACCCAAGGGAATAGCATACATAGAGGGCGAGTTATATCTGGGAGATTTTTATTTGGCACTTTTACTGCTAACAATCTACAGAAGTTTAGACTGTCATGCCAGGCAGGATTAAGGGGTGGTTTTCAATTTCTGTAGGACTTTGAAAGGTTTGAAGACTCAGCAGACGATTGTATAACATGGATTGGAGAATGGCGACTCTGGCTTCTATAGAACTTCTCCAGGTTCTGCTTCAAGGTGCATTTCTGTTTGTCTTGAGAGAACCCAAAAAGTGTAGTAGTTCTTTGAACAAAGTCTTTGCTGTACAGACTTGGGAGCACTGCCACCCCAATACATATGGCCATGTCCAACTCAGAAAGCAGGTAAACTGAGAAGCAGTGCTTGGAAGGTCATCCTCAGATACACTGTAAAGTGCTACTGATTATTCAGCTCCCACACACTGCACAGCCTACCACGGGCTCTGAGCCCCCTGTCAGTACAGCAGAGCCGTAGCAAGCTCAGCCCTTGAGATCATCTCCAGATACCACTGACATCGTGTCTCTTCTCACGTGCCAACTGGGTGAAATCTGGCCCATTGGATTCCTGTAAGTGGATTATAGAAAATCCACCCCAGGTTTCATTCAGCTGAGAACTTTCCTTGCTCTTCTTAATGAGCTGTTCTTTTATTCTGCTATTCTTACAGCACACAGGCCTGCAGGTTGGGGCTTGTGAGCTCTCTGCATTCTTAAGGTTCTGAACTAAGAAAATCAAATCCATGCTTTTACTGTGCATGCACAAGAATTAGCTAAATTCATAAGGTTTATATCTGATTCTTACATGTTATCTTAAGAATACAGGTGTGAATACATCTGTTAAATATGCCCAGGAGGCTTAACTGTTGCTTTGGAAGAATCCAAATGACTCCCTCCCACCTCAAGCTACATGCAGTGATACATTAAAACAGTGAAAGAAGTTTAGCAGTTTGTCACTTCTTCAGTTAAATGCTCCCCGGCCACCCCCATTGAGAAAAGTATCCTGTCCACTCGTAATAAACAGCAATATCTTTGAGTCCATATAAGGAACATGCAGAGGGCTTTTGTAGCATTAGGATAGCGTTGAGAGTGCCTAGCTTGGCACACTTCTGTTAGTTACCAGAACTATTAATAGCCTGTAAATGGCCTAATGCTGCTTCTAGCTCTCAGGTTCTTGGATTCCTCTTTTAGGGTCAAACAGTGATAATAAAATGAATGATGTACATACTTTTATTTCGCTTTATGTTTGTTTAAGTTTCTAGGTATATGTCAGAATGACTGGCCGGTGTGCAAAATACTTAAATTTGCTAGTACTTAATATTGTTTTCTGGCCTGGAGAAATGGCTCAGTGGTAAAGAGCGAGAACTTGCGTTCAGTTTCCAGCACCTATATGGTGGTTAACAGCTGCCTGTAACTCCAGTTCCAGGGCCTCTGATACCCTCTTCTGGTCTTTGCAGGAACAGCACACATAATGCAGACACACAAGTAGGCAAAACACTCATAGACAGAAAATCAATACTTTTTTAAAAAACAATTTATTCTTCCTCTTATGTATTATATCCCGATATATATTACATATAGTTTTCTCTTCCTCCTCCCCTGCCAGGCTCCCACCCCATCCATCTGCCTTTGTTTCCCTTCAGAAAAGAGCAGTCCCCCCAGAGATATCAACCAAACATGGCATATCAGGTTATAATAAGACTAGGCGCCTCCCCTCATATTAAGGCTGTATGAGGCAGCCCAGTAGGAGGAAAAGGGTCCCAAAAGCAGGCAAATGAATAAGAGACAGCCATCCTCTCCCATTGTTAGGTGTCCCACAAGAACACGACGCTGCACAATCATGAGGCATATGCAGAGGGCCCAGGTCAGACCCACACAGGCTCCCCCCTTGTCAGTTCAGTCTCTGTAAGTCCAATGAGCCCTGGTTAGTTGATTCAATTTGGCCATTTTCTGGGAAAACATTCATAGACAAAACAAAACAAAACAAAAAAAACTAACAACAACAACAAACCAATAAATCTTAAAAATAAATAAATAAACAGTTGTTTCTTTGGGGAATGACTATAGGTCTGTAGACTCAGAAGAAAAATTTTACATTAATGTTATTCTTTTCATTGTTTATGAGTGACAGTTTAAGATTCGTCTTCCTTAGATTTGCATCATGAGAATGCAACAGAGGTGGGAAAAACGATCTTCAAACCAGTCAGCTAATAATTAGTAGAGGCGGATCTAGGGCATTTCAGAGTTTTCCTGATAGCAGCTCCCTCAATCTTTTTCAGAAGATGAAACTTGAGGACCTGGCAAAGTGGTCAGTTGAGACATGAGAAGGCATTTCTGTGTCTGCAAATGGTTATCTGGTCTTGAACTTTGCTTTGGGCACTGGCTGTGCTACTTTCTTCTAACAGTCAACATTTCTCTGAGGTTTTGAAAAGTTTAAGATCCTAGGAAGTGGATTGTCTGGCCAATTTCATTTGTAGATTTCTTTTTTTTTTTTAATTCTATTTTTCTTTTTGTGAACTTAAGAAAATTTACTAAAAATGACAACCTATGGGCCATTTGATTGTAATTTTGAAAAAAAAAAAAAACAAACGAGTATTTTCGCAGCACTACTAATGTAATTATGCCATTATAACCAATGAGAAGTAGATATAGTTGTTTTTTTGCTTTTTTTTGGTTTTTGAAGCTGCTCTGTGATCTCTTGTACGTTTCCCTTATCTAGCACAATAATCTCTAGCATCTCTCATATTCAGCAATATCCAGAAGGCTAAACCCAATCTAAAGATGACTTACAGTACTGATGTCACAGTGGAGTTGCTAACAATCTCATTTCTCCCAGATTTGCATTGCCTCTAGCTAAATTTATTTTCATTTACACATCTGTAGGATGGATATGTGTACACAAGGGCACACTTGTGGAGGTCAAAGGACAACTTTTAGAGATCACTTTTGTCCTTCTACCATTCAGGTTCCAGGAATTGAATCTAAGTCATCAGCCTTGGCAGTAAGCACCCTTACCCACTGAGGAATTTGGCTGACACTATTTTTTTTCATAGTGTGGGATCACTGTAGTTTATTTTAGTTATTACTTCACCAGAGAATCATGTCATTTATGCTTGAGAACTTGCTAGACCCAAGATGTCATGTAGGGGTTAGAGGCTAGGGCTGTAACCATGAATATGAGGAAGGATTGGCTCTTAAGAAGCTTTGCTGTGTTCTTTTTAATCAACATAATATTCTCAAGAGTAGATATTGTTATACTTTTATGGATAAGAAAGCAGAGACTTAAAAAAAAAAGAATGCAGAGGCTAAATGAGAATAGTTTCTAGGATTCTATAGCCTGTGGCTGACCAACTTTCAGTTTAACCTTTTATCTGATTCCAGTTTATACTCAGCTCTGTTCTGTCACTTCAGGGCAGACCAGTAGTCTATCTGTCTTCATTTAGGTGTTTGTTAAAGAGTCATCTAGACTATGTATATAGGTAAACTGGTAAGGATATAACATAGGCTATGAACCTCATAAAGAACATTTCGTCTTTAACCTTGGTGCAAGAGAGCCAGAAAGGACAACAGAACTTCTCATTCAGAACAGCAAAGTAAACAAACAAACAAACAATTCTTAGCAATAACACCAATTACACTGGAAATTGTAAAACATCTTTGAAAAAATTAGAGAGGCTAAGATGAATGGAAAGTTGTCTCTTGTTCACAGAAACACACTCCAAATTGATCTGCAGATCCAATACAATCTCTATCAAAATTTCAGCTACTACTAAAATTTGTTGAGATCCAGAATAGCCCAGGCAATCTTAATATCATCTTTTAAAAAGAATACCATTGGAAAAGGTATACATAGCATTTCAAACCCAGCATAAAGTATTAGCCATTCAGATAACGTGATGCTGACATACAAAAAAAGATGGATTAAAATGGAAAATTGAGATGTAAAGTCCTTTTATGGCTACCTGATTAAAAAAAATTGACAATTTAAAAAATTTTATGTCCATGGGTATTTTGCCTGCATCTATGTCTGTGTGCCATGTATATGCAGTGCTCACAGAGGGCAGAAGAAGGTGTTGGATCTCTTGGAACTGGCGTTACAGATAATTGTTGGGATCAAACCTGGATCCTCAGGAAGAACAGACAGTACTCTTAAACACTGAGCCATTTCTCTAGCCTGCCACTTGCTTTTTGATAAGAGTCCCAATGTGAGGAAAGAGTCGTCTCCTTAACAAATAACACTGATAGAATTACACAGCGACATGCCAAAGGATGGAGTGGAGCAGCTTCATACCATACACAAATGGCTCAGACACTGTAATAGGAGATCCACAGGTGTTGAAGGAAGTACAGATATAAACCTCATGATTTTGAACTAGGTAATAGGTTCCCAGATATGACATTAAAAGCAACCAACATGAAAATATGACTTCCTCAAAATTATTATTTTGTATTTTGCAGTATCTCATCAACACACTAGAAGTCAATCCATAGAAGAAAAGACTACAAATTTATATTTAATAAAGATTTAATATCCATATAATATAAAGAATTCTTATAATATATAAATGCAACGAAAATAATCCAATTAAAAACAGGCAAAATAGGGGCTTGGAGAGGTGGTTCAGTGGTTATAGGCACTAGCTGTTCTTCCAACGGACCAGGGTACAAATTCCAGCACCCATATGTCAGTAACAACAGTCTGTAACTCCAGTTCCAGAGGATCTGATGATACCCTCTCCCAGACATGCATGAAGACAAAACACAAATGTAAATAAAATAAAACAGCTAACTTTATGAAAGCAGGTAAAATATTTGAATAGATATTTTCCAAAGAAGAAATACAAATCACAAAACTGTACTTAATTGCCTTATTCATTGGCAGAATATACATTAAAGCCACAAAAAGTAGCTTATACTAGAAAATGGCTGTAATTTAAAAAGATAGGCAATACTAAATATTGTTAAGAGTGTATAAAAAACTTGAACCTTTAAACATTGCTTGTGGGGTGTAAAATGGTGCAGCCATAAAGAAACATTTTACCTTCTTTAAAAAGGCAGAGTTACAAGTCAGGTGTGGTGGCATATGTCTTTAAAGTGTGGTGGTACATGCCTTTAATCCCAGCACTCAGTGAGGCAGAGGTAGCTGAATCTTGTGAGTTTGAAGCCAGCCTGTTACACAAAATGAGTCCAGGACAGCCAAAGCTACACAGAGAAACCATGTCCCGAAAAACAAAACAAAGCAAAACAAAAGTCAGCATTAGTATATGACCCAGCAAGTCCACACCTAACATATGCCCTAGAGAACAGAAAGCATTTCCATACAAAACTTGTGTGGATTCACTGGAGCTTTGTTGTAGTCACAATGTTAAAAACAACTAAGGTATCTATTAGCTAACAAATGGATGGACAAGATGTGGTATTTCCATAATTTAATATTATTGGTGATGAAAGGAGTAAAGAACTGATACATGCTAGATGAAAACTGTAGTCATACATGACTACTGTATTGTGTACTTGCACACATATGAAATGTTCAGGTTAGGTAAATCTAATGGTTGGCATACTCAGGAGAAAGGGGAGGAGATGGAATGGCTTATTAGCAGACATGTTTGTTTTAATCGGGGCAGTGGAAATGTTCTGTAATTGGGTATTAGTGATGGCTGCAAAGCTCAACGTGTAGTAAAACACCAGATTGTATACTTCACAATGTTATGCAGCTATATATCTTATAAAACTGATGCATGTATTTTAAAATGCCTGTTACTTTGGCTTTGGGAATTTTGATTCAATTTACTCTTTCAAGTATTTGTTTATAAACGGATTACTTCAATAAACTGTAATCTCAACTTCTAGCATCAGGGACTCTAATTTTCTTTATTAGTTTAGTTTAGTTTAGTTTTTGGGTAGGCCTCACTATTCAGTCCAGGCTGACTGACCTTGGAACTGTGATCTTCTTGCCGCTCCCCTCCTGATGCTGGGATTACAGGCATGTGACGTTGTGCCTGGCTCTTAATTTTCACTATGCTTATCTGTACTCTTGTTGCCTTACTTTATACCTGCCGGCCTTACTGCATACAAGCAAAACCTGACAGAGGACAATATAATGTCACATTTCCTTCTTGACCTTTTAAACCTTAATGGTGCAAGAATAGGCCAATCACAGTGTCCTATTATGATTCCATTGTCTGCAAAAGTTATTTTCAAGAGTATACAATTGATCTAGAAACTGCTTTTTCTATATTTTCTGCTATTCATGGCACTCAATGACCACACTTGAAATAGTCCCTGGCTAGAGCACAAGCATCCTGGAGGTCAAGTGTAGACATTCCTGATGTGATAGAATGCAGTCAGGGTGAGTCTGACGTTTATAGTGTGGCTGCAAGCCCAGCTTATGATATGAATGCATACATTGCCTTTCTTTTGTAAACATGGTATTCAAATAGATTTTCCTTTTCCAGGGCTTTGGCACAGTGCTAGTGAGAAGTATGATGGTCCTACCCAAAGCATTCCAGAATAGGAAGCAGCATTTTCTGAGGGAAATGAAGAGTTTAGTAGACAGAAGATAAAAATCTCAACTGAAGACAGTTTTTTTCCATTGGTGATCCCAGGGGTGTGGCTGGAATACTCTGCTGTATGCCTCTCTATAGAGAGTGATTGGATAAAGAAACCAGCTATTTGGGGCCTGGTGTGTAGACAACAAGGAGCCAGTTCTGGATGTGGCGTTTGGCCCGGGCAGCCTTCCTAGTGATGGAAATTTGGGGCTGGAGGGGAAAGGGTGAGCAGCAGTACTTGATAACGCAAGGCTTTGGCCACTCCGCTTCGTTTCTGCTACTCCTGTTTCAAGCAGTTTTCATTTTAGATTCTTGCCAATTGAATGCTAAATTGTTGGCACACTTAGGGACAGTGCTATACCACAGCCTCAGTTTCTAGCAACATTCAAGTTGCTGGTTTTAATCAGCTGTTTTGCTTTTCCTAACCTTCCCTCTTAACAGCCTAGTCCTTCCTCCCAACTCCGTCAGTAGGATGGTCCAGTTTAGCTCCCTTAGTTCTAGACTCACCTTTTACCCATTGATTTCAGGTATTTTTTGTGTGGAGATGGCATTTTTCAAAATTGCTTTTACCTCTTATTATTTATATGAGTTTTTAATCTAGATGAATAGATAATCTGCTTCACCTTAAAAGGGCTAATCAGCCTTTAGTATTGGTAGGAGTGAGTGGTGCCATGGCTAGTCTTCCACTTGAATCTCTAAAGATGTTAAGGTCTCAAATTGGAAAATGTTTAATCATTACACCATCTTGCTCTTCCGTAGAATTGCGACTCTTCTTCCTAGTAGAATGTTCTGAAAATATCCTAAGGTAATAATAATCTAGTAATTTTAAAAAGATCTCTTCAGAGATAACTCATTCCTTTGCCATTTTCATACTTAGAGAAACTGCTTATAAATTCTTGCACTGATTTTCTTGTTATCATTTGTGCTTCCCTATTTTATTAGGTACAAATTAAATATGTGTACCCTCAATATGAAACAAGCTATTTCTTTATAGTTTGTGTTAGTTATTTCATCACTAAATAGGGAAAATTCTTTTGTACAAGACTCCATGCTCAAGATGGCATGATGGTACACGTCAGGACTCCCAGCACTTAGGAGACAAAAGTGGGACTGCTACACATTTGATGCTCACCTGGTTCCAGGTCATCCAGGGCTATGTAACAAAACTCTTTCTCAGTAACAAAAACACTCCATATTTATCCTTCAGATGTATGTTATTTGAGTTTAACTTGTGCTTGAATTGAGCAAAAGAAGGTCATACAGTTTGACCTAGTGTTACATGCCTGTAAGCCTATAATCCCCAAGGCTAAGGCAGGAAGATGACAATTTTGAGGACAGCCTGCCATATATAGAAAGACTCTGGTGAAAAGCAAAGCACAAGAGTAAAGGGAAAGAAAGGGCAGTCATCAGAACTCTTGGTTTTTGTTACCTGGAAAGACCAGCATATTATTAGAACTTGGGTACTCTAACCCTAATTCTGCCCAAGTTTCTAACTAGAAATCTGCCATCCAATTGGGCTGTTGTATTCAGGCACTACTTAGAAATTGTTGAAGAGGGGGCTGGAGAGATGGCTCAGTGGTTAGGAGCACTCACTGCTCTTCCAGACGTCCTGAGTTCAATTCCCAGCAACCATATGGTGGTTCATAACCATCTATAATGAGATCTGGTGCCCTCTTCTGGCCTGCAGGGGTACATGCAGGCAAAACATTGTATACATAATAAATAAATAAATAAATAAATCTTTAAAAAAGTGTTAGAGAAAGTTCATCAAAGATACATTTAGATCTTCTGTGAAGGGCAGAAATGTAAGATAGGGACAAACCTTGTCTATGAGGGGCACCACCAGCTCTGCTCTGTAAGGTACTCTGTGCCATTAAAAACTCAACACTGTACAATGTGCAGAAGGTGTCGGGGGGGGGGCTATGTGGGTAGGGGAGAAGCAGTAGAGGACAAGGCTGTTAGTTATAGAAAGAACCTGAGGTATCCACTTTGTTCCCTGGTCGCTTCTTACTATTGCTACATTGGTAGAGGGATGAACAAAACCTGTCAGGTCCATCTCACGGTTGCCTCTGCATCTTGGGGAAGGGAAACAATATGCTTTTTACGTCTTCGGATTCAGAGCTTTATTAATGGGAAATTTTGTTTTCCATGACCATAAATGAAAATGATAAATAGTAATATCTATTGTATCTATTGAGCATAAGAAATGTACCAAACCCTTTAAGGACTTTATTTTAATCTATACAATTCTATTGTATAATAATTTGTATACCAGTTAAAATATTTAAAGAAGTTTGAATAGTATCTGGACTATGGTAAGTATGCAAGAAATAATGCTGATGGAAACACATGAATACTACTTTTGGTCTGACTATGACATGGTATTATGTCTCTTTTTCAAGAAGCCAGTGCCTTTATCAAAGCCTTCCTTGTTATTCTCCTGTACGTTCTATGGCCAGACTTGTTTAATTCTATTATCTGACTAGTTCAATTTTCTAAGTCCTAAACTCTGTGGTTGTCACACCCCCATCCTAGGGAAGTTCATTTTTCAGATTATCAAGGTCTGGACCAAATTTATTTAGTGTGATTGTGGATTTTTGTTTTTTTGGTTTTTTTTAATTTATAAAAGGCAAGTAAGATAACTGAATAAAAGGATTTGCTCAGGCTCCTTTGGTGTTGTGGCAGTGGCAGTGGCAGTGGCAGCGTGGTGGTGGTGGTAGCAGTGGTGATGGTGGACCAGACAACCTTGGTTAACAACACAACTTGTCTAACTCACCATTCTGACAGGAAAGCTATATGTCAGGCCAAAGTTCAGCTTTTTTCTTTTTAATTATTAAATTCTTTCATCATCACCAGGAAACTAGAGAAAATGAATTCTTCACAGTATGCTCAGGCATGCAACTTGAAACGGCTTGCACACTGAGAGAAAGTCAATGAAACCCAGGTGTGTGGGAAAGTGCCGTCAGGAACTGATGGGGTTCTGTTAAAGGACACTTGCCTGGGAATACGCTCTCAGAAACAGGATAGCAGTGGTAGAAAAAGCTCGTACATTTACAAACTCAAACTCTTGTGTGATACATACACTGCTATATGTCTTTTCAGTCCCTTCATCTTAAACTATTACTTGTTCTTGGGTGGGTGTCTGCTTTCAAGGCTTCTTTTCACGTGTCAAATGTGTGGCAGTTCTTTTTCTGAGAAGTAAATACAATCCAACCCTACTACAGCGTCCTAAGTACTTTGATGTTGGTCAAATTGGAAAACCAGTAATGCTGACCAAACCCCTTCCTTAACCCAGTGTCTCTCTGTTCCCGCCAACTACACCCAGGGAAGGATCACTTTGGGCAGGTTGCCAGAGGTACCACCCAGGTCTCCTGAAATGGTTGCCAGTAAGAAGGGAACAATTATATTCTAGAACAGACTCAAAGCAAATGGCTGTCGGTGGTGATGAAGTCACATCAGGAAGCCTTTGACTTGTGGTTGTTCTTTGTATTTCTTGAGTACTTAATTTATGTTACCTGTGTGATGTGGCTTCCCTGCTCCCCGGGCCTTGCTGCCCATTGTATAGGTGTATGTTAAACCATCTCTTGCTAAAAGCGTCATCCAGATCTTCTAACCCTGCTTGCATAGTGGCTAGCTCATGATAGGAACCGCTGTCAGGGCCGTCGGCAGTACCTATGGGTTATACGTGGCCCTGCCTTTAAAGGAAATTTTAGAAAAGCCTTTTAGGGTTTTATGTTTAAAGCATAATATATCCACTCAGGAAATTTGGTTAGCACCCAGAGTTAGGAATCCTAGGGTAATGTTTTACTCAGGCAGCTTTTATCTCTGGAGCATCTCCTTATATGTAGACTTTTTCTGTTTTCAACCCCATTTAGCAATAGTGTGCGTAACTCACTAGAGCCTAGTCTCAGCTGCCTTCCTTTGCTTGATTTTTCCCTCAGCATCTTACTTATCTCTTTTATTTAGAATGCTAATCCACAGTCCCTCTTTGGACTAACATTGGAAGTCACATGATAAGGTGCCTGTTTGCAACTCCTGTTGCAGTGTGGATCCTGAGGTGTCTTGTAGTGGAAGTTTTGGGTTTCCTTAAAACTCAGTTACATGTTACATGTTTTGTTTTAATCCCAAGTGTGGGATATGGGGTTGTCTTACTTTATCCACAGCTGTTAGCTAATTGCCTCATGCAGCTTGGAGAAGATTGTGGCCTCTGCCAGCTGAGGCAGTTGAATTCTGAGGACTCTGAGAGGGTATAAAGATGAGAGCAGAGAGAGAGAGAGAGAGAGAGAGACAGACAGACAGACAGACACAGACAGAGACAGAGAGAGAGACAGAGAGACAGAGAGAGAGAGAGAGACAGAGAGAAAGAGAGAGACAGAGACAGAGACAGAGAGACATTTCCAGGAACAGTTGGAGGAGATGGTGGAGAAAGAAAGAAGGCTGCTGGTTTGTTTGCTGGACTGCTAGATCCCCTGACAACTGAGATTGGTATTGTCCCAAAGAGCCTGAGGACCCTGGTGAAGTAGAGGCATAAGAAACCAAATAAAGCAGCACCAACAGTTTCTAGCAAACTGGCAAATGGCACCAAGAACAGGGGTGTGTTTTCAGACTGAGCCTTAGGAACATCCCCAGAATCCCACAGTTTCCCATTTGTAAAGCCATATCTAGAAATGAGAACAAGAGACTGAAGTGTCAGTAGTTCTTACTTTAGACCCAGGCTTTTCTTCACCCATGACATCAGGGCTAGTGGTGAAAATGTGTCTTTACCTCTTCTCCGCCTCTCTGCTATGACTACACGTATCTATGCCAGTGGCCCCATGCTGGCTGTTTCTCTGTCCCTACACTCTTCAGGTGAGTTTCACCCTCACAGAGTGAGTGGGCCGGCTGGGTCAGAGGCACCTGCATTCCTCTCCATCTTTACACAGATGTCCTCCGAAGCAGGGAGGCATTGACTGAAAGTAAGCTGATGATTTACCAGTGGTGATGTTGGAATGGATGCCTGCTTCTGAGTTCTGGAACTGCTTCTGGTAACTTCTCTGAGCATCTTCCCTTTTTCTCTCAGTTCTACTTCATAGTAGACTCTCAGAGTATTCTTCCTAGTAATCAGGGTACCCTGATGTCCTCATTCTGTGTGTGGTAGTTTGAGTAAGAGTGGCCGCCATAGGCTCAGATGACTCACGTGATGAGTGAGTCATCAGAGAATGGCATCACTTGGGAGGGATTAGCAATGTGGCCTTGTTGGAGTAGGTGTGTCACTGGGAGTGGGCTTTGAGCCTGGCCCAGTGGCTTTCTTCCTGTCTGCAGAACTGGATGTAGGGCTCTCAACTACTCTAGCACTGTGTCTGCTTGCCTGCCGCCATGTTCCCCACCATGATAAAAATGGACTAAGGCTTTGAAACGGAAAGCAAGCCCCAATTAAATGCTTTCTTTTATAAGAGTTGCCGTGGTCATGGTGTCTCTCTTCACAGCAGAAGACCGATGGAGACACCGTGAGAAGGTGAATAGTCTGTTGATTTCTCTGTGTCACAGAATTCAGTCCACTTTGCTCCACTGTCACCTAGAGAGTGGTTTCTATCACATACTATACCTCATTTCTTGTCATTCAGAACACTTATATTGTGCACTTGTTATGTGCAAGAAGTTGTGCAAGGACTGCTGTCAGAAAACTGATAAGCTCTGGCCCCTGTTCTTGAGAAGCTTATGATCTGATCCAGGTGACATGCAAGGACGTGTTTTCCTGAATGCCACTGTCAGCATTTCCTGCACTCTCCACCCATCCCAGTATCAGCAGTGCTTTTTAGTAAGAGATGACAAAATGTACGCGGAGGAAGTGATGACAGCCTTAAATGCTCTTCTTTAGCCGTAGTCTTTCCGAGTTCTTGGCACATGAACATGGTGATCCTTGGCTGTAATAATTTGGATTTCATTCTCATGTGCTTAAGTGAGGGTGATTGTTTTTAGCTCAACCATATGAAATCAAAGCCAGCAGCTAGGCTGCAGCTGTGTCCCAGCTGGTTGCATCTGAGAAGAATTCAGGAGGAAGGGTGGCGATGGCACCCCCAGCTGCAGGCCATAATCTTTGGTCAGACCAGGTCATGCGTCCTAGGTGCTTTTGAAGCCAGTGCAGTTAGCACGCCAGAAGTGGGCCTTCAGTAAAAGCTGTTAAAAATTATAGTGTGTGTTCAGAGCGTGTAATATTGTTTTATTTACAGTTTAAAAAAATATTTGTGTGTGTGTGTGTGTGTGTCTGTCAGTCTGTCTGTGTGACAGTATGTGCCCTTGAATACAGGTGCCCACTGAGTCCAGAAGAGGCCACTGAGTCTTTGAAGCTGGAGTTACAGGCGGTTGTGAGCCACCCAGTGTAGGTGCTGGGATTCGATTTTAGGTCCTCTGCAAGAGCAGCAAGTGCTCTTAACTACCGAGTCTTCTCTCCAGTCTTAATCAAATGATGTTGTTAAGTATTTGATTTCCTAGCAAAAGGTGCCCCGCATATACTGCATTAGATATTCTGTGCAGAACATGTTTAATGGATAATGAACTCACACTCTGTGCAAGGCCCCGGAATGAAGGACCAACAAAGATTTAATCTGGCAATCAGTTTTTGTTTTTTTTTTTTCCTTTCCCGTCTTGGGTACATATATACTCTTTACTCCTTGATGTAGTAGGAGTTATGGCACCTACTTGTTTTATTATTTTATCTGAAATATCTGTGATAAGTAGTAGTGAAAACCATCCACTTCTGAATGGTGGTGTGCCCTACGCCCAGACTACCTATTTGCTTTATACCTACATATGTGTGTGGTACTTGCCCATAGGCTCAGTGTGTCAATGACCACTGCTCAGCTTTGGCTCAGTCCTTATGTGTTTTCCTGGTTCCACATCCTATTGAATTGGACTGTGTTTATATAAGGAAAGCCTGTAGAGCCACAGACAAGGAAAGCTGCAATTTATTACTTGGGGAAATCTCCAATGTAGAGTTATAAGCAAATATTAAGGTTCAAAGTAGGCAACATAATGAGTACATTCAAGGAAGGAGCAAGTGCTTATGTAACATTTTGTGCTTGGAAAATGTTTTACAACTCTATTATTAATTTCCTTAAATTTCCTGGAAGGTAACAATGTTATTACATCTATTTTATATGCAAGACAGGCAAAATAAGTGGCAAAAAGGAAGCGAGCATCGGACATTGATTTTTAAGGTCTGGATCTATATCCTAAGCTACACTGCTTCATCAGGGAAATAAAGAAATTAAATGTTTCTGTTTAGATCTAGGCTTGGGAGTGGTGTCCATCTGGGCAGTTGTTTCTGTGTATTTAAACAGTGGCTCAGTGACGTCTAACGTGTGTTCCAGTGACTGACTAGCTGAACATTTAAACTAATGGTCCTAAGTTCTCAATAACATGTGGCAGATGGTGTGGGTTTGGTCTAGCTGGAGTCACCATGTGACCAACAAAGGTGTGGCTTGGAAGAGCTCACACTAGTGGCTGTCCACTGCCTGTAAGCGCCCCCCCCCCCCCCCGTCTCCCTTTCTCTACACATAGAAAAGCAAACTTTTATTAAAAAGTAATAAAATTTCTCAAAGCCCCCAAAGCATAAAATGTATACATTTTCCATAACAGAAGAAATTGAAAATAACTCAGACCTGTACCTTAAAAGGCAGAGGGAGACATGATAAATTATTGCCTTCAGTTAACTTTTTTTTTCATTTACAAAGTATCCAAAAACTGCTTTCACACCCTGAGGTGTGACCAGACGGTAATGAAGAGTGATTTTTAAAAATAAATATTTCATACAGTACCCTGGTTTAAATGAGAACCGCTCTTTAACAAAGTCACACTTTAACTGATCCAATGATGTTGTCATTACAAAAAATATTTTTAGAAGTTGTCTTTTGAATGCCTTTAAAAATCCATTTATGAACTGTAAAAGAAAACAGTCTTGTGTATTTTTAATCAGCCCCTCTTTTGCAAAGAAATTTATTACTCAGATACATTACTGACTTTATTTTTAGCCTTTATTCTACATCAAAATTTCTTTTCTTGTTTTGTTTCCAAAATTGAGTCTGTAATTTAAAAAAAGATGAGAATTTGAAAGCAATGAAGCTATTTCATTTTAGCTTTCTACTTTGAAATACTTTGTACTTACATAAAAGTTATGTAAATAGTAGTTTCTGTATATCCTTCATCAGGCATCCCCTGATTTGCTACTGAACTTCTTGTTAATTTCTTTAAAATGTAAATTTTCTACATTTTAGAAGCCTTTAAATGTCTGCCTTCTATTTTGAAGTGTAAAATTGTTATCAGCTAAAGTTATCCTGAGCTGATATAAAGGCTAATTTACTCATTAAATCACACACACACACACACACACACACACACACACACACACACACACACACACACCACACGTGCGCACAGACTGTATTCTGTAAGTACAAATATGACATCAATTAAAAAATTTTAAAAATGAGGCTAAAGAGATGGCTCAGCGGTTGAAAACGTGTACTGTTCTTGCAAAAGACCCACGTTTGATTCTCCACATCCACGCTGGGTAGCTGTGACTTCAGCTTCAAAGGACCTGATGCCTCTGCCTCCTAGAGCACCTCTCAGGCACATTCCATTCCAAGCCCATTTTAAAATAATAAAGATCAATGCTAACAAATGAAGAAAGTATTCATGTTTAAAAGTATATAAACTTAAAAATCTGTACCTTCTCACTCTCAATTAAACGAGAAATTTGTCAATTTTATTAGTTTAGTCAAGAATAAATTCTTAGCCTTTTGTTTTCCTAGTGCTATGGATCACATGCAAGGTTTTACACATGTCAGTACTATACTTTTGGGTTTTTAAAAATTCTCCCTTTTTTTTTTTTTTTTTTTTTGCCCTATTTCATTAATGCTGCTTTTATTCCTTTGGCCTTTTTCGTATTAAGTGTTTTATCTTCTGTTCTTCTAACTTCTTGCTTCTTTGTTTTAAATTATTTTTGTTCTTTAACGTAAACCACATAAGACTATATACATTTTCTTCTGTCTACTATTGTCGCTACACTGTCAAAAAGAAGAATATATAGCAGTGTCTCTTCTTGGTGACCTATTATCTCTCCTCTGAGTGCCACCAGGCGTCCCCATCCAAGGGACACGGCCAAATATGGGGCACCAGAGTTTGTGTGAAAGTCAGATCTCCTTCTCCACTTAACGGTGGAGAATGTCCTGTCCATCGGCTAGTCTGGGTAGGGGTTCGAGTTTACTGCCTATATTTTCCTTGGCTGGTGCCATAGTTTGAGGAGGACCCCAGGGCCCAGACCCGCCTGTAGTTTTCCAGGACCCTCTGGATCCTTCTATTTCCTCATTCTCCCAGGCTTCTCACATCTAAAGTCTCAATAGGATGTCCTCCCCTCTGACCCACTTTCCTGGTAGGTAAAGTTTTTCATGGGGACGTACCCCTTGGACTAGTGTCTCGATGTAAGTGAGTATATTTGCTAGTGGGAATGCAAACTAGTACAACCACTTTGGAAATCTATCTGGCGCTTTCTCAGAAAAATGGGAATAGAGCTTCCTGAAGACCCAGCTATTCCACTCCTTGGAATATACCCAGAAGATGCTCCAGCACACAACAGGGACATATGCTCAGTCATGTTCATAGCTGCCTTATTCATAATAGCCAGAACATGGAAACAGCCTAAGTGTCCATCAGTAGAAGAATGGATAAAGAAACTGTGGTACATTTACACTATGGAATACTACTCAGCTATTAAAAACAAGGAATTTCCGAAATTTGTGGACAAATGGATTGAACTAGAAATTATCATAATGAGTGAGTTCACCCAGAAGCAAAAAGAGTTAAATGGTATATACTCACTTATATTGAGACACTAAATAACATCTTAATAAAATAAATTCAGCATCTTGAAGACTAAGTAATGTGGCCAAATGAGATTCATTCTAGGAATGAGAGGATAATTCAATATTAAGAAATCTCAGGCTACCTTACCACGTTGAAACATAGAAATAAAATTTATATTTTACCTCTATGTTAAAGGCATTCTATTTTTTAATTTTTAAATAAAATTAATTTGTTAGTTCTTTTAGATTTATTCATTTATTTAAACGAGAGTTCCCAGCATGAAAGTGAGGGTCAGAGGACCATCCGCGCTTCTCTCCTACCATGAGGGTTTCTTGGGATTCCGTTTAGGACCTCAAGCTTGGCTGCATACCCTCCTCTTAATGAGCTAGCTGAAAAGCCCATTAAAAAATATTTTATGAACTGTATTCCATGTAAGTCATATATGTGTGATGTGCATGTGTGTTGTGTACACATACATGTGGAAGGCCAAAGTTGATTTCAGTCCTCTCTGCTATATTGAGGCAGGGTCTCTCTGAACCCTGAGCTTATTGAGTCAAGTTAGTGTAGCTATCTAGTTTGATCTGAGGATTCTTTCTCTCTGACTCAGGATTGCTGGGATTAAAAGCCAGCCACCAACTTGCTTGGCTTAAGACTTATTTTAAGTATGTTTTGGTATGTATACATGTACAGGTGCCCTTTGTATGTCTGAACAAGACCTTGGATCCCTGGAGCTGGAGTTACAGGCAGTTGTGAACCTGGTGTGGGTTCTGGGAACTGAACTCTGATCCTCCAGAAGAGCAGCAACAGCTCTTAACTGCTGCACCATCTCTCAGCCCCTGCCTAGCTGTTATGTAGATTCTGGCAGCTGAAACTCTGAGCCCCATGCTTGCTGGGTGAGAGCTTTATTCTTAGAGCAACTCCTAGTCTTGATTAAAACTTGTATGATCCAGGCATCAGAGTGTGCACCCCAGTCCCAGCACTTAGATGGCAGGGCAGGAAGCTCAGCAGTTCCAGGCTGTCCTCCACTAATGAGTTCAGGCCTGTAGCAGGCTACATGAGATCCCTTCTCAATCTTCTTGCTCCCTTCCCCCAATTCATGAATAACATTATGGGTTTTAATAACCGCTCGTCACATTTTGATTACTCCTCTAAGTACTGTATGGGCCCTAACTCCTCTAACCCTCCAGAAACCCAGAGTTTCCACTTAACTGCAGTAATATTAATTCCTTCAGAAAGACCACACATTTTATGTGTAGAACAAGTCCATTCCAGAGTCTTCTGTTAATCACTGCTGTGTTATCTTTCATGTAGGATACTGACAGACAGCCTTATCCTCAAACAGCAGAGGGGAATAATTATTTAATTATAAAAAATATAATCAAGTATTTTAGGAAAAAAAAAACAGACCGTTTAAGATAATCTCTGTGTGAGAAAGGCTTTTCAACATACAATACAAAACCTACACACCATAAAACACAGTATAATCAAATACTTAAAAAGATTAATGTATAGCTAGAAAATCCATTATAAGCTGAGTCAAATGGCAAGTCAAAATCTGGAGAAAATATCTCATGCCATGGACTTCTTTTTTAATGTATAGGGAACATCTACAAATAAGCAAGAAATCAGTGACCAACAACATAGACAAAAAATTGGTAAAAAGCAGAGACAAATCACAGAAAAATAAACACAAATGTATTTTAAACTTTTGAAAAAGAGATGCTGCCTCCTCTCATAGAGACAAAAATTCAAACATTTGACTATAAATAAATATTCAGCTATTATGTTACTGCAGATACTTTCACTCAAGACTGGGCTGGTTTAAGTTTAGTGCCACATTATTGATGGAAGGCTAAATTGTTTTATCTTTTGTAGACATTTTGTTAACTTTAAATGCATGTATCCTTTCACTAAATCATTCTCCTTTAAGGAATTTTTCTTCATTTTGCTCTCACTTAAATACTATACCTGACATCATCATACACATTGCATCACTGCATGGACTAGCAGAGAATGGATGGGGTGTGACCATCTACTTGGGATTGACTAAATAGACGGGGCGCATCCTGGAATAGTAGAGAGAAACTTATTAAAATAACATGGGATTTTTATAATGGTATTGAAACAAAATCCAAGATGCATCATAACTAAAGCATAGCAAAAGCGAGGTGCCCACATGCTAGCATTTGCATAAGTTGCACAGTTTCTTACAAATAAATGCTGGTCTTTGTTAAAGATGATTTCAGATGGGGAAATGGTATCTGGAGACAAATGACAGCAGAGGCTTCTTTTCACTGCCCGTCTCCTTACAGTTTATAGCATGTTCAGGCATTGCCGGTTCCACTACAATAAAAGTAACCACATACATGCAAACAATTTAACCTTATGAAAAGTAGGATTATAATCAATTCATGGTGGCATCTGAAAGGACCCTTGCACACAGGAAGCAGTGTGGGGTTTCCTTTATCTTTCTTGGACAAGCAGCTAAATTGGCCCTGTTGGGATCTGACTCAGTGTTTCTACAGGCCCTGAGTATTTCAAAGTGATGCATTAGGTCCTCGGTTCCATGCATCGGGGACCTGTACCATGGTATTTAAGTTATCTGGCATGAGTAGATGGTTGGAGAGTGGATGTCCTTTTCTCAAGTTTAGAAGAAGGTGTAATTTTTAGTGGAGGCGCATCTTATAATAAGCTTATACAGGCTGGAGAGATGGCTCAGTGGTTAAGAGCACTGGCTGCTCTTCCAGAGACCCTGGTTCAATTCCCATACCCACATGGCAGCTCACAACTGTCTATAACTCAAATTCTAGTGTATCTGACTCACTCACACAGACATATATGTAGGCCAAATACTAAATGTACAAAAAATTAAATATTTGTTTTGTTTTGTTTTCTGAAACAGGGTTTCTCTGTGTAGCCTTGGCTGTCCTGGACTCACTTTGTAGACTAGGCTGGCCTCAAAGTCACAGCAATCTGCCTGCTCTGCCTCCCTGAATTCTGGGATTAAAGGCGTGCACCACCATACCCAGCAAAAATAAATAAAATTTTAAGAAAAGGATTTATAATATGCATATACAAAGAGCGATGCCTTCATTTTGGAAATGCCTTAATGGAAGGAGGGAATTGCACCTGGAAATCCCACCTGACAATGTAGATTCATCCTTGTTTTTCCATTCTTACCACAGAGCTGTGAGGTAAGTGAATAAGCAGTGTCATCCCATTTAGCCAAGCCCCCGCATTCCTAGTGACAGAGCAGAAGTGTTGGTACCCTTTTTATTCAGTGTCAGATTGATGAGATGCAGTGAGTTCCGGTTTCTAAGGAGACACAGAAGGCCTCTGTGTACAAGATGGTGTTTTTTTTTTTTGTTGTTTGTTTTTGTTTTGTTTTGTTTTTTTACTTAAATAGTTCATGTAACCCTTTTCTTCTTTAAGAATTATTTTTCCTGTGGTGGATGAGTAAACTCGTTTCATGGTGTGCACTGAATTTGCAAGTTTTATTTATTTATTTTTTTTGTTGTTTATTTTAAATGATGAATAGGCCTTTTAAGTCAGTAATAATAATAAGGAAAAAAAGAAGTCAGGTTTTCCTAGTCTCGTTTTAAAGATGAGATTGAGGTACAGTCGAAAGAGATTATGCAACTTTCCCAAGCACTCAGGAAAAGCAGGTGACAACGCTAAATTTTCCCACATAATGTCATATCGCGATGAGAAATGTGTCCTTACTTAGGGCATTACATCAGTGAGTCACATGCTTTGTGGAACACTCAGGCCAGCGGGAACATCGCTGAATCTTATTCCAGGCACACAAGAAAGTGGTCTGAATCTAGGACGGTGAGTAGGGTTCATTTACACAGTATTCAAAACAAAATTAATCCTGCATCGGGCACTTGGAGTCGCAGACCATCAGGGAGTGAGAAATCGATTGTCCTCTGTTTACTTCTTCTTCTTTTTTTTTTAATCCTCTCATTTTCTCTGGTTGATGTTCTTCTTAGATGCCAGAGGCCAGTCGTCATTGCCAGATGACTGGGCTCCGCTGGCTCATCAAGGGGCTGTGGCAGCGTTTGTTTCCATGAGAGCTGGAAGAACAGATGCAATGGAAAAAGCACTGGCCATTTGTTTCTAAGTAGCTGGCAGTGTGATTCCCGGGACCCTGGATAATGTGAATGGAATTCGATAGCTCTTGGAACCAGGCTTCAAGAGTAAAGTTACCACGCGGGCAAGCCAAGCAGAGGCCGAGCACCTGGTTAACATGCTCACAACCAGGCTTTCAGGGATGGTCTGTGCAGTTTAACTTCAGATTAGTTGGTTTTCTGAATAGACTAAATATTCCTGGAAGGGCTATTTCCTAATTTCCAAGAGCATTTAAGAGATGAGATTTTGAAGGCAAATCCTTTTTTGGGTGACAAGCAAATTAACCTTAAACATCTTGTAATCTGCCAGGAAATTTGACCGTAGGTTGTTCTTGGGACCCCACTTCCCTACTATGGGTGAGGCAGGATGGCCCAGGATAAACCTAGGCAACATAGCAAGTCCTTGTCTCAACAAAGCAAAGAAAGCAACAGTGAGCCCCTCTGCTTCTACTGAAGCCCATTTCCAGAGTCATTTAAAAGGTGTAAGAAATAGAATAGGCCCCGGGGCCTCATGGGGTCATATTAAAATAGAGTTGGCAAAGTAGTTGATAAACTACCAATGGAATAAAAGCAGCATAATAATTCATAAATAATTCAGGTGTTTTCCTAGGGATTTCATGATGCTAGCTCTGACTTTGACACAATAATTTTAAATAAATGAATGGCGGCTAATTATATACACGTGTGTTTTATAGTCATATAGTTTCTTTATGGTGATGTGTTGTTTCCTATAGTAACAACAAAATTATTTTCATCAGACTATGAATATTCATGTCACCCTGAGTCCTTTTCTTGTTCATGTGGCCTTATATCCTAATATGTTCACTGCCTTTTTTCTGTTGTTATTTATGTTCTTTTTCTGGTTAACCACTTAGCTCTTCTAAATGGGGAAAAAACTTTTTGGTAATTGCAAAATCGCTTGCCATCCTTATGGACTAATCTGTGCTTTGTGGTCCTGAATCATCACAGGCATTCTTGTAAGTCACAGTCAGAAGAGGTTTAGGCAAATGAAAATGGCTTTTATGTTGCGACAGCTCTGTCAGTCTCAAATTGCTGAGCTGAAGAAGAGGCTGTGCAGTGACTCTTGTGACAGCAGAGGGACTTTTCTTCCCCTCGTGCCTGACCTCCACCATCAGTCCCATCCCCAGGAGCAAGCAGCTTGTTTTCCAATCAAGACTTAGTCTGCAATTCGACCTTTTTTGGAAATTAGGTACACTTTCCAACATATACGCTTAGAGGCCCCTGGGTATTTCAGCCATTTCCTAGTCTACTTTCCCAGACATAAAAGATACCACGTGTGAAGTATATGGAATGAAAATGTCAAGGTGTTTGGGCGGGTTCTTTCTACAGAAAATACACTGCTTATTGCAGTTTCTCTGGGAAGACTTTAAAGTAACTCAAGGACAGTTTAAAATCGCCTCTGCCGAGCTGAAATAATTTATGTCTGCTGTATAAATAGAACCTTCTAGAATATGAACTGATGAGCCACCTCAACTCCCACCTCTTTTATGAAACCTTCCTCGGTGCCCTTGTTAAAGAAAGTAGTCACCCTCTGCTCAGCTTTTCCAAAGCATACTGACCTTTCATGAGAGTGATCATCTCATAGCTCAGTCTGCCTTGAATTCCGCTGCTTTCATCTCTTTCCCATCCACTTTTGAAATTAGAGTAGGAATTTTATTATACTTGTGATTTTTTTTTTTTAATTCCTCCAACTATGTGTCCAAAATGTAGTGTTAGCTTGCCCCCACTTCACCTGGTTTCCTCTCTGAAAGGGGCCTGCTTATTGCTTCCTCAATGCTGGGATTATATGATCTTAAAACTACCCACCATTCACATACTGTGGAATGGTTCATTTATGTAGCTGTATCCATGAGGACAGAACCACACCTTTCATTTGTATTTCCGCATGGCCTACCACAGTGCCAAAAATACTCATTATTTTTCTATCGAGTGAATGTTGGACTTTATTTGGTGCGCTTGACCTTGAGTATATGAATTTGAAAGGTAGAGGCCTGTTTTCCACAGTTAGCTGTAACTAACCACTGTAACATAAGTTTCAGTAAACTGTTTCATCTTGCAGTACATAGACACACATGTCTCTGGAGAACTGTAAATACCAGTGAAGTATTCTGCTTCATTACATTTATATCTTGAGACAGGAAGGCTATTTTTGTTTCCTTTTACTTTAAAATCCAAAGTTGGTAGTCTGTCATCTCTTGTGGAAGATTAAAAGTTGGTACAACTTTTAAAATTTTTTTGAATTCCCATTATATCTAATGACAAAAATTGCCTGTTAAGCGCTCTGTTCCCCCATCTCCCACCTAAGCAAACATCTTGTGTCTCGGTATCTCACCTGATGCCCAAGTTCCTACCATGTGCCTAAAGAGTATGGGAGATGATCAATAAATATCTACTGAATGAAATGTTAAGTTGAACCCATGAGCAATTAGAAAAGCCTATAGAGTTTCTTAACTTAGAAGTAGAAGGCCTTCTCTCTGGTTGGGAAGAGTCAGTGGGATCTGATGGCTACACGCGGTGCAGCTGGAGCCGTTTGAAGGTGACATCCCAGACCTAGAATGTGAGGCTGGCTTTAGTTGTTCCCAGGTTCCTCCCCAAACTCATGCTGCTTCCTTCCTTTTAGAGCTTAGTCTTCCCTCTTTTCCCATTGCTTAAACATCTCGCAGGAAACAGACCTTCAGAAAAGGTAACGTAAGAAGATGCCAGCCTGGTCCCCGGTGTTCCCAGCCATTGCATCCTTCTTCAAGTCACATCAGATCTGATAGCTGTGCAGGATTCATTGTGAAGGGCTTAGAGATAGTGTGTGAGTGTGTGTGTGAGTGTGAGTGTGTGTGTGAGTGTGTGTGTGTGTGAGTGTGTGAGTGTGAGTGTGTGTGTGTGAGTGTGTGTGTGAGTGTGTGTGTGTGTGAGTGTGTGTGTGAGTGTGTGTGTGTGTGTGTGTGTGTGTGTGTGTGTGTGTGTGTATACTTAAAGCTCTGTTCTTTAAGGAGACAACTTTGTAAAAGTATACAACTTCCAAACAAATAATTTCCTTATTTTCAGCAACATGACGAGTTTTAAACTCTGAAGCTAATTTTAGTAAGTCTCTATTTTAAAGTTTAGTAAGTCGTTTGTCTTTGCCATGTTTACTACTTAGATACCTGCCCAGTTATGAGATCTCCTTCTCTGTATGGGTGAGCCATGCTACTCCCAGGACTCTCTGCTACTTTCTTCCTTTCTCTTGTGTTCTCAGGGCACTGGTCTACTTCAGGGGAAACCGAGAAAGAGCTAGTTTCAGTGGATCCTAGAGACCACCATTTTGGGCTTTTCATTTTAGCAGTGAGCAATCTAAAGCCCTGAAGTCATAATTGACTTGCGTAAGATTACACAATCCTTCCTTGGCTCCGGCTCTTGAATGCTAGTTCAATACTTGCTTTTATGGTATGACTCATGGGATTTTCTCTATGTAGCGAGGAAGGATGTTCACTTCCAGGCAAACACTGGCTTTTGAAACTGTCAAAATTCTGTCAGTTAAGACTTCAGAGGGACAATACATAGCTAAAAACCACTTAAGTACATCACATTATTTTTTAGGTAGAGAGTCACATAATAGGGGAAGCCTACACACTGCAGGTAAACAAGATAGGTGCTTCTCACTAGTGAGAAGCGATTTTCCTTAGTTTAGAAGTTAGTAGTGCTAAAGCACAGGGTATTGTCAGTAATTGTCTTGAAGGGTATAAACCTCAAAGGACAGAGCTGACTGAAAGTAAACATCAATGTAAATATTCCCAAGGAAAGAGTGTGTCCATCAAAGAGACTGTACTCGACTCTTGTGGTGTAGTCCAAGTGCTTCCTCCCTGATGTGGGCTTCAGCAACTTTTATCCGGTGTGCCTTAGAGTCAGTGAGAGTGGGTTTGCCGAATACAGACTTGTAGGCCCTGCTGCCAGATTTTGATGCCCAAGAATTTGCAACTTTTAGAAGTTCCTATGTAAGGGGGCTGAAGAGATGGCTCAGCAGCTAAGAGCCCATACTGTACTAGTAAGGGACCTGAGTTCAATTTCCACCTCCCATGTTGGGTTAGCTCACAACCACCTATAACTCCAGGGCATCAGATGCCTTCTGGCATCCTCAGGTACCCACATGTACATGCACATACCCCCCACCACCACCACAGATATACAGGTGTACCCATAATTCAAAATAAAAATAAATCTTAAAAGTTCCTATATGATATGGAGTCCAGTTGATGAACTATGACTTGAGGGAGTGGAAGAATGGCTTTTTAAAAAATGACTGGACATTTCTTTTGTATTAATACGAACTTGTTCATTTTCATTTCATTAATGGTTTTAACTCAGGAAAAGCTCTACAATAGGAAGCTGAAGAACAGGTAGGGGAGTGAAGCATCTGGCTTAGTTGACAGGTATGTCCGTTTCTGTTGCAGTGCAGTCACAAACTTAGCAGCTTCAAACAATACTCATTCATAGCTCACAGTTCTGTGGGTCAGGAGTCTGGGGCAGTGCTGGCCAAGTTCTCTGTGTAGACTGAAACCATGGTGTCAGCCAGCTGCGCTCATCCAAGAGCGCTCCTATTGTTGGCAGTGGTCATTCCCAGGCAGCTGGAAGAGTGAAGCCTTGTCTTCCATTGTACCCTCTGCTCCTGGAGCTTGCTCAAAGATCCACAGAGGATGCCCCTCAGGGGAGAACAAATGCTAGTCCGACTGAATCAAGAGTCCCTGGTTATACAGCAGTTGGACCGCTCCGGGGAGATGAATGGATTGGCGTTGTTATTGGATTCATATGCTGCTGTGAATGTATTTGAAGTGGGTCTCCTCTTGCTGTGTTGACAAGATTGAGTTTTAAGACTAAGTTTCCATCCTGGATAAAGATAAACTCACTAAGATGAAACGCAGTACTGGGAACCAGTCCAGATAGCCTATCTCCCCTCTTAGGCATCATCTCTTTATGGCTTTACCATCGTTTTTGTTCTTCAGATATATCAGATTTAAAGCAAGGTCAAAATTACAATGGGGAAATTTCTCAGAAATTCAAACCAATCATCCAGTGATTCCTTTTTTAAGTTAGTTTCTCGAAACTTACTTTGCATGAGATTTGATTCCTTGCTGTTGATCTGTAAGCAATATAAAATTTGAAAATAAAGTAATTAAATGTGAAACATTGGCAAGTTCCCTCTCATTGGAATTCTTGGTCTGCTCAATGGTAGACTGTAATAGAGTAAATTATCTGCCTCTTTTAAACACTTGGTTTGAATGTCTGAAGTTTGGGGGACTTACTTGCTGTATCATTTCTTTAGCCATTGGACTCCTCTAGCTTTACTTAGTTGAATATTAGTGGATCAAGGATTAGTTTACATAAGTCTACTTAGTTGGTTCTTACATGTAGTACAGACGTCCAAGTGTAGAATTCCTCAGTTCCATTGGCGAGCGCTGCTGAACAGGACTAATCTCTCGCAGTGTCAGGCAATATAACCTTGTCAACTTTTGTAGACTTAGCTGAGGTTTAAGCTATATGATGTGGGGCCGCAGAGATTTGGCTTTTTACAAAAGTTAGTATGAAAAAGACTAAACTATTCAGCTGGCTATAAACTAAAAGTCTGTCCTCAATGACATACGCCGGTAACACAGACTCTGGAGCGGGTTGATAGAAGTGATGGATAGATCAAGATGAGCTTTGCGTTTCCTGTCTCTGAAGCTTGGGCTGTTTTTTTCTTTGACTCCTGCTATGTGTCTAGAATAATTCTGATAACTGAGTTATTTAGGTGAAAATCAATAAGGCTAACAGATTAGAAAGCAAGTCACATGAAATTTTCAATGAAGAGTTTTTAGCTTAAAAAAGAGGAAAAAATAGGGGATAAAAGGAAAGTAGGACTCTTTGGCTATGTAAACTAACTAGCTGGCCTAAACAGTGACACATCTGATTGGGTGCCTGAGTTAGCCTTGGTACTGGATTGGCCAAGCACTTACTGACTCTTTAGCTCCCCACCCTTTGCATTCAAAACTGGGTGCCTTTGTTTGTTTACTCTTCCACTGAAGAAAGATATACCCATTTTTCAGTTGAAGAAAGGCAAGGGCGCCTTGACCAGCAGTTTCAGCAGGCTGCCTTCAGTAGGATAGAGATAGGTCCCAGATTAATGGACCTCTAGTATATACAAGTGGATGGTTTAGGAGAGTGTGAGGCAGTAGTCCAAGCAGGCTTGCTGTATTTCATCACAAACAAGAACATTCTAGCAATTAGGGCTGAGATGTGACACTATGGACCTAGCGTAGGTTATTCTTTTGATTACATGTGCCAGAAACATGACCTTAGGTTGGTTCAAAGTACTTATTAGAAAGAATCTATAAATATCCCATAATAGAAAGAATTAGGCAGTCAAATTGTGAGAAAACAGGCATCCACTGACCCTCACAATCTACTGGAGGCAGAAACTCAAAAACAGGTAGCCCTATTCCCCTTTTTCCCCATTTCTGCTTCCCTAAGAATTGGCTTAGTTTTTCGCAACCTGCAGTTTCTGTTTTCTGTACATCATGTGGACCATTCAGACTGCCTGAGTTTCCCATCTCACCATACTACAGAGAAACACTGTCACATTTAGTGAAAAAATGTCTTAACACTGGTTGAACTTGGCCCTAGTGCCCAACTCTGGACAAATCAGCCAAGGTGAAGCTTCAAGATGCTTGGTTATAAAGTTTTAGCCCTCTCTTAGGACAGACCTGGGACTGGGGAAATACTTAGTTACCATAATTGCTTTTTGTATGGCAAGAAATATCTCCCTCCTTGAGTTGTTGGTCAGGAATGTCCCAGACACCTCCAAAATAAATATAGCCTATTGTCATTGCTCTTGGTTGTCCAGTCACATTTTGGTCACAGGACATATGGAGACATCAAGCTGACACTTAGTGGGAGGCGTCCTTCCTCCTGGCTGGCTTTCACAGCTCTAAAGGTGCTATATTGGCTGTTAGAAGAGAAAAGTTATCAACAATCTTACCCAGCTATAATAATAACAACTGGTAGGATAAGATATGCCCACAGGGGCAATAGTGCCATGGTTATTACGGGGGCAACATGATTTCTGCCTGGTTTTAAGGCGTTCAGCACAGAAGGAAATAAAAGCCTGGTAATGAAAAGCTGGTCAAGAACCCATGACTGGGGAGGTCATAGGCCTCCACTATGGTTATTTTGGTAAACAGATGTAGTATCCAACTGCTTTCTCAATATACGCCTCTACCCATAGAGGTGCAGCTCTCTACCCTCATCAGAGAAGGTTCTTTGTTCCGTGGAAAGTAGCTAATGCAGCGACTCACGGCTCACCAAAGTGTAAGGATTAAACTGCCTGTGGAATGCTTGGCCATGAATGGGACCTCTATGTTAGGGCTCCTTCCTGCAGAGTTCAGGTGACATTGTGAAAGAGGGACCAGAAAGGTTGTCAGAGCCAAGGGTTGGGGAGGACCAGGACAAAACTGTATCTTTTGGACACAACAGGAGCACTGCACTCATAAACTTAGAGCGGCTGTAGTTCCCTGCACACCATCAAGCCAGCCAGCATCCTGGCATAGAGTGCTTATGGCAGCGAGGGGCTTATGGTCTTTGTCCCTAGCTGAGGAGCTGTGAACAGACATGACAGCTAGCGGAGGGAGAGTAAGTTTTCTTGGAAAACATGGTCCTTGGTAGGTTGACTGTGGCCCAGAGGATGGTCTGACCCATATTGAAGCAACATGAGTTGGATTCTGGGTTCTAAAAAGAGACAGGGACATGAAGTTGGCAGGGGGTGGGGGTAGATTTTAGAGGAGTTAGGGGAGAAGTGGGGTTGAATATGTTCAAAATACATTGTATGAATGTATGAAATTCTCAAAGAATTAATACAAAATATATTTAAAACTTTTTATCCTGGCACTAGAGAGATGGTTTAGTGGTTGGACGTGCTGGCTGCTCTTCCAGAGGACCCAATTTCAGTTCCTGGCATCCACATGGCAGCTTACAGCTATCTGTAATCCAGTCCCATGATCCAACACCTTCACCCAGATAGACATGCATGCAGGCAAAACTCCAATGCACATAAAATAAAAATCAGTGACTTATTTAAAAAACTTTTATCTTTTCAAAGAGTACAGATATGTAAGAATGTACAGAGGTCACACACATTTCTATTGCAACTCCATAGTGTCACTGTTTTGCATGAATCTCATAAAGCAACAGGCTGACATTGATACAATACATACACTTATTTTGTTACTAATTACTTTTGCATTTATTTGTGTGCTTTTCATTCTAATAACACATTAGCTATATGTAATTGTTGCCACTGCCAAAGTAGCAGTATTATCATTTATAGGCTGTAGTGTACTAACCCTTTGCAGCCATACTTACCTCAACTACTATCCCTAAAATTTTGTATGCACTTATCAATATCTCATCTCTGGAATGATGCAATATGGATCCTTCTGAAATGTCTTTTTTCACTTTCCTTAAGATTTGTCCATTGTTTCTCCTTCCAACATACCATAACTTGTTTACACACACACACACACACACACACACACACACTGAATGGTTTCCAGTTTGGGGCTATTGTGAATAAAGCGTTTAAGAAAATTGATATACACATTTTATGTTAAAATGCATTTTCATTTGTTTGCTAAGAGTGCAGTTTGGGCTTGTGGAGTAAATCTGTCCTTAGTTTCAAAGGAACTATTAAACTGTATGCCAGAGGGCTGGCCCAGTTTATATTTCCACCAGCAGTGTCTGTGTACAAGCGGTCCATCTTCTTGTCCTCTCTAGCATTTGGTGTTACCGTTACTTTTTATTTTAACCGTTTTGATGGGATGTAGGGATGTCTCAACTTGATTGTAACATACATTTCCTTAATGACTAATGATGCTAAACGTCTTCTCATGTGCTTACTGACATCTGTCCATCCCCTTGGGGAAACGTCTGCTCCTTTTCTAATTGGGTTGATTGCAGTGTTCGAGTCTAGACATTAAGTCTTTGGTTGGATATGTGCTTTGCAAATATTTTCCTCAGGTGTGTGATATGTCTTTTTATCCTTTCATATGGTGGTTCACAGAGGTGGAGGTTTTATTTGCTTGTCAAAACAGTGTCTCCATCCTTGAACTTGAAATTTTCTTGCCTTAGTCTACTGATTACAGCTGTGTGTCACCAACTTGGAAAGTTTTAACTTTGGATGAAGAAGACTGTTTTAAGTGACGAAGAATAAATCTTGCACATTTATTATAGAGCTAAAGAATTTTAGATTTTCACTTTCTTTTTCAGCCTAGATGTTATGTTAACAATGCAAATTTGGTTAAACTGGACATGAATGAAATCATACAACTTAGAATGTTCAAATGCGGTGGAGTGTCTGTGTATCTGACTCTGTTGAGACATGTGCTCTTCTCTTCTGTGGTGTCTTATTTAAGGGAGAAAAGGGAAATTCAGTTCCATCAAGGAAGCAAGGTGTCTTTAGAGACTACATGGACCTGGGATTCTGCTTGTTACCATTGACTCATACAAATAGACACCTCACACTAAAGAGATGCAACTTTGTTTACATGTGCTTTGCTTTTAGGCTCCCCTGAAAGTTTGTTCTGAAAATACAGAACATCTTCATGGTGTTGGGTTGCACACACTGGGCTATGATGTTAAACAGAGTAGATGTAGGTACTGTGCCCACAAGCTTACCACCTCCTCCTCCTCTTCCTCCTCCTCCTCTTCTCTTCTCTTTCTCTTCCTTCTTCCTCCTCCTCTTCTCCCCTCCCCTTCCTTTCTGTATAGGCCTGTGATGTCTGTCAGTGGCTCACTGATTCAGTTGACTGTCCCCATTTCCCATCTATCACAGGGTCTTTATTGCTTTTTCAAAATGCAGCACGTCTTAAATCATAGGTAAACAATGTTAATGCTTTAGGAGTGGCTACACTCTGTGAAGATGAAAACCAACCCAAGCAAGGAACTCTTACAAGCATGTACATGAGAATATATTATGAGGAGAAACTGTCATTTTAATTACTTTCTTTCCAGCTGAGGGAATATTTTTGCAAAGCCTTAGGGTGACTGAAAACTCTAAATATGAGACCCCAAATCCCACCATTCCCTTCTTTATGTAAAGAGAAGCCCAACCACTCGAGTGAGCCACACAGTCAAATCCCTCTTTCATGTTTACATTTTTGTTTCAAATGCTAATCCAATATCATTTATAAAAACTTGATTCCACTTCAGTTCTATAGATTAGATCCTTTTTCCATGAACTGGCTGGCTTATTTATAGTCTGGTTTTGTAATGACTTGCCCAAGCACAGGGAAAGATTTTACAATAGCTTCTAAACTTTTAGTTAAAAGTCAAAATTACTTATGAATGATTAACTGAAGTTAAGTGTGGTGCCAAATGCTTGTAATCTCATTCAGTAACAATTTTATTTTTATCTTTACTACTTTGCTCTGTTGTAAACAGGATCATATGTGGCAAACTACAGGTGGATTCAATATGAGTTTTATTTTAAGATGTATTTTGAGGGTTTTGTAAATTTATTTAATTCTCAGGATAAACTTGTAAGATTGATATTACTAGTTCCATTTTGTAGGTGATAGAACTGAGGCACTAAAGAGCTAGGAGCATGGCCCCAAGTAAAGCAGTGAATGAGAGCCTGTGCGGGTCCAAATCCAGTCCATCTAGCTCCAGAGACTTTGTTTTTGACATATACATTAGACCTAAATTGTGCTTAGTTGGGCATTTCCCCATGTAATACAGTAAAGGCACTGAACTGAAACTTGGGTGTCGGTATAGAAAAACAAAGTGGATAAAATGTTTTTTATAGAAACAAAAGTAGACGTAGAGTCAGAAAATCTGTACTCGAACATCACCAGTACGATGGGAGTAACTCCAGGGAAGGCCACTACCTTGATTTCTTATTGGTACCTATCAGTTTAATACACATAGATTCAGTAGTACAAAAACAACAGGAATTTGTTCTATTAAGATTCTCGAGGTGAAATGTCTAAAGACAAAGTGTTGGCTATGTTCCTGTTGGAAACTGGAGGAAAGAGCTAATTTACTCGTCTTCCAGCTTCTGAGACTCCCGGCATTTCTTGTCTAATAGCCCTGTTTTCCTTCTCTACAGCTCATCATTGTGAATGGTAGTTGTTATATGTCTTTTCTGTTCTCAATCCATGATACCCTGCCTCCTGCTTACAAATCGAATCTTTCTCCATATCTCTGGCTGGCCTTGAACTCGCTCTAATTCCGGGGCTGGTCTCGATCATGGTGGCTTTCCTGCTTTACAGCTGAGTACTAGAATTCCAAGCATGTGCCCCACCCTGGCTCCCTCCTCCTCCTTATGAGGTCTACAGCAGCATTGGGTCTATCTGCCTGGCCCAAGACAACCTCTCACTATTACATCCTTAACATAGCCCCGCCCTTTTCCATGTAAGGTAACATATTTGAACATTTCTGCAGGCTGTTCTTTCACATGTCAATCACTTTATTTTTGTGACCCTCACTTTTCCTTAAGTGTAAGGTGAAGGGATTGATCTAATTCTGGTCATTGGAGTTTCTTGTTTCCACTATTTCCAGCCTCATGACTGAAATCTTATTTCTAAAATATTTTTCCTTCCTTCATTTCCAATTTCAAGGGGAGAGTGAGAGGTTTAAAATTAAGAAGGAACTGGGAGGTTGTGGCACACACCTTTATTTTTTTTTATTAATTTATTCATATTACATCTCAATTGTTAGCCCATCCCTTGTATCCTCTTATTCCTACCTCCCTCCGGCTTCCCCCCTACTCCCCTCCCCTATGTCTGTGACTGAGGGGGACCTCTTCCCCCTATATATGCTCTTAGGGTATCGAGTCTCTTCTTGGTCACTTGCTATCCTTCCTCTGAGTGCCACCAGGCCTCCCCATCCAGGAAATGTGGTTAGAAATGGGGCACCAGAGTTTGTGTGAAAGTCAGATCTCACTCTCCACTCAACGGTGGAGAATGTCCTGTCCATCGGCTAGTCTGGGTAGGGGTTCGAAGTTTACTGCCTATATTTTCCTTGGCTAGGTGGCACACACCTTTAATCCCAGCACTTGGGAGGCAGAGGCAGATGAATCTCTGTGAGTTCAAAGTTCTGGTCTACAAAGTATGTTACAGGACAGCTAGGGCTACACACAGAAACCCTGTATTAAAAAAACAAAACAAAACAAAACAAAAAAAACACCAAAACCATCCAAACAAAAAACTGAAACACAATCTGGGAATGGGGCACACACCTTTAATCCCAGCACTCAGGAAGCAGAGGCAGGCAGATCACTGTGAGTTCGAGGCCAGCATGGTCTACAAAGTGAGTCCAGAACAGCCAAGGATACACAGAGAAACTCTGTCTCGAACAACCAAAACCAAAACCAAACAAAACACAAAACACAAACAAACAAAATTAAGAAGAGGGAGGGAGAAGCTAAGATGTTTATATCTGTGAGAGCCAGTAGGCTCCAGCTGAGGTTTGAAAGGGAGATGCTGTGTGGTAGACGATTCTTATGGATTTTAAAAAAGAGTATATTGCTGGATTTAAAAATAGGCACTTTAAGTTTATTTTTAGGTGTCCGGGTGTTTCCTTGCATGTTTGCATGTGGGCCATGTGCATACAGTGTCTGTAGAGGCCAAAATAGGCATTATACTCTCTGAGAGTTGAAATATAGACAGTTGTGAGCTGCCATATGAGTGCTGGGAACAAAACCCAGTTCCTCTGCAAGAACAGCAAGTGCTCGCAACCACCCAGCTGAATCTCCAGCCCCTGGAACACTTTCATCATAGAGCAGTGAAAATTAAAGTCCAGTTACTAGTTTGTATCACAGAAAAAGTCTATCTCTAAATGGTGTAAGTCATAAGGACATTTGCCATCTTACTACAGTTAAGGTACAGGGTTGGTGACCCGTCAGCTCAGTTATTTCATTTCCCACTCAAGGTTTTTCAGTGCTCAGCCATTTTTATGAAGTAGGCTTTGTTAGCTATACCATGTCCTATAATGCTGCACATGTCTATCTTATCTTAAACTAACACCATCCATTACTGAAGATAGACCCAACTATCATGTGACTTATTTGCTTTACTTGGTCCAAAACAACTTTTTTTTGCAAGTAGCAGGAATGTTATATACTTATACTGCCCAACATAGTAAGCCATTAGCCACACATGGTAATTAAAAAAAAAAATGGTTGCTATAACTGAGAAACTAAAGTTTTTAAATTTCAATTTATAGAACCAAATATAGCAAGTGTCTGTGTATTGGACTATGTATGATTCAATCAATCATCTGGGGAAGAATACGTATTCAGTAGTCAATTAACATGTTCATTTGCCTTTAGATTTCATTCTAATTATTGACCAAAACAAAACCAAATAAATAAAACCAATGTACACATGTATAAAGGCTAGCAGTAGTATCTTTATAGTAAAGGATAAGATGGGAACCACCGATAGATCAGGATGAGTCAGCATATGGTATTGTTCCACATCTTGTGGGAGCCCGGCAGAAAAGGGTGACGCTCAGGGCCAGAGGAGCTCAGGCTCCAGAATCTGAGCCAGTTGGTAATGAAGGCTTGGTCTGGGTTGGTGGCTGCTTCTTGAGCAGCCGGTAACAGAGGCCCACTTGGAGCTCCAAAACCAAGAGAGGCAGAGATGGGAGTCCCGGTTTTGTCTAGTCATCCAAAAATGGCTGCTTTGAGCACAGCCAGCTGCTTGACGTGGGTGGAGTGGCACTAGAAAGATGGCGGCAAGTGCTTCTGCGCTGACACACTGATGGATGGCAGAAGCTGGAAAATCCAGCAGCATGTGGCTTACTTACCAGCAAGCCAAGCCCCAGGTTACCAGCAATGAATTCTTTATGGAGAAGGGGAGACATTCCTTCCCCAGAGGAAATGACTAGATCCAGAGGATCTTTGAAACAGATCATGCTGGCCCCTTTATTCCTTATGAAACAGGGACTTATAAACCGTGGGCAATGGAAGAGGTTTTGAGTGTGAATATGTTTGATTTGATGGGGATTGGGGAACCAGTGACACTTTATTTGCATGTAACAACATGACCCTATCGTAAGAGGGGGAAAGTAGTACTTAATTTTCCTATGGGTGGGGGAATAACTCCAGGTACTGTTAAAGGTCATTGATTGAAAGCCAAGACACCAAGGCATCTCATTAGCATGCCCAGGTGTACACTGAATGAGTTTCTTATCAGGAAAGAGTTGGTCTTGTAATCTACGTAAGGGCTATATTTTGCTCCTTAGAAGATCTGGTGTTCCCCAGATCAGGCGGAATGGGATCCCAGCTGAGAAAGGGAGTCTGTCTTCTTGTACTGAGCTTAGAGTCTATCCTGAAAGGCCACACTTCAGTCTTAACAGCAGAGTCTCACATGACATAGTTGAATAGTGGAGATTTTAGTGAGGCTTAACAGGCTAGGGACCCTACGGCTGAGTATGCTCTTCTCACCCAGGAAACTGGTTTGTTTGCAGGCTGACCAGCCTTGGAAATCATACAGCTAAGTAAGTACATAGATTGTTATCTGGATCTATTCATCCAATGAACGATTACAGTTCATTTGTTATGAGCCATGTGTTGCTCTAGGCATTGAAAGGACAGTAGACAGGACACGGTCCCTGTTCTTGAGGCCCTTGGATTTATTACAAGCAAATGAGTAATGCAATTACAAATTGTGATGAGTACTAAGAAGTAAATAAAGACAGTGAAATGGAGTGAATGAAGTAAACTTTAACAGTTGTCTAGATCCAGGACTTTCCTTGAAGAACTCAAGTGATTTGTTTTGTTTTGTTTTCTCCAGGAAGAAGACATTTAGGTGTATTTTCTTTTATATCAAAAAGTAAAAGTGCTCAAATACTTGCTATAGGCTACAAGAAAGAGAAGTCGGATGAATTCATGAGAAGGCATGGATTTCCTCTGCTATGCAAAGCTGTAAAAGTAATTTTATTTGCCTGCTAACCTAGGCCTAGTCCTGGAAGCTTCTAGCTTCTGTACAGTCTAATCTAGGCCTAGAATGTTTTTAGCCTCTGAGACTTAACTGCCGAATAAGCTCACCCTTTCTATCTCTTTCTGAGCTTTGGCTGGCTGTTCTGGCTTAAACTCCTCTCCAAGCTGACTGATTCCAACTGATTCTCTGAGCTTCTGACTAAATTACTCTGCTTGGTCTCAAACTAACTCTGGTAATCTGTTCTACTCTTCTGGCTTTTTCTTATCCTCATGGTTCTGTCTTTACCTGTGTCTAGCTTGTTCTTTCTGCAACTTGTCTCTGTAAAACTCTCCCGGTAACACTACCTCCTCTTCCTCACCCTGCACTGCTCTCTTAAGTCACCTGTCTTTCCCCTGCTGGCCAGATCCTATCATGTTAGAGCATCCTCTCACACATTATTTTGTCTGCCTCTTAATTAGGTATCACTTTCACACATGGGTGCTTCCTTCTACAAACTAACATTTCCTTCATTGTTTGGGATGAAAGGCATGTACTAAGGTTGTGTCTGTGTTCCAGGTAGAGTAGCCATGTTGCTGGATTAAAATCCCTCTGCACAAAACTGAGTTTTGCCTGAGATGGTTTGGTGAACTCGGCGTAGCCCAACATAGAGCAAAGTTTATTTCTTATTTGTGTTCCCATATATCATTTGCTTTGTCTGGAGAACTTTGGCTATCTTTAGTGGGCTTCTGGTCTCCAGCTTTCTCATCGTAAAGTAGGATTAGCATCATAATATTTATGAATCATACGGTTCTGGAAAGATCTGTCCTTAATCAAAATAATTATTAAATGTCTCCTGAACTTGTAGGCCAAAGAAAACATTTAACAATTTTATTAAAAATTATACAAATCATTCAGCAAGTTAAGGTTTTCATTTTTTTCCCAATATTAAAATAATGTAGTTGTTGGCTTGTCGAGAATGATAAGAACTGGATCCTTACAGGAATGGTAGAAATAGATACAAACACAGCCTTTCAGGAGAGCCAACTGGCAGAACAACAGACAATTCTCTAAAATATGCAGATTTACATCTTTGCCCCCAAGTATAAAACCGAATCAGGGTTCAAAGGCGGGTGTGTGGGGGCATTCATCATAATGCCTTTCATGATTATAGAAGGCAGTGCACAGCTTAGCTTTTTAAAAACAGGGACAGTTCAGTTGTGTGTTCAGTGTGGAATTGTGTGTAGTTATTAATGTGATGATGGCATTACTAGGAATTAATGGATTTGGAAAGACGTTCACAGTGTCCTAGCATTTATAGTATTCTGTGCTGCTTCTCTGTGAGCAACTGCAGTCAAGGGCGGTAATGGCGATCACTTATAAAAACCTTGACATTAATAGCATCTTCCTGTTAACTGTTAAAGTGTCCTAGGCATAAGTATGCTGAGCTTTACTCAAAAGTTATCTCAGGGAACTTTCATCCTAACCCTTCTGAGCAGGCACCGTTTGGAGTATTATTTTGTAGATGAGAAAGCCAACTCTCAGTGGAATGTAATAGCTTGTGTAAGACCTTATGCTCAGTGATAGCCGAGGCAGCATTTATATGCAAACCTTTATGTCTTGAGCCTATATTCTCAAAGTTCATAGAGAAGCAGCCTAGCTTCTGTGTGTCCTAGAAGAATGTCATGAAAGATGTATTACAAAAATCTCTTTTGTGTCCTTTCCTGTATCTCTACCTTGATTTGTGAGAATTTGGTCCACATAAGTGGCAGGGAAGAGGCCGGCTAGTGTTTGCTCAATACACACCTCAGCAAACAAGAACACAGGAGCCAAAGCCAGTCTGGTGGTGGTCTTTGCGTGTCGTGTTTTATCGCAGCAGCACTGAGCTTAGTCATTGTATATCATCGCTTGCTGCCCCTGCGCCTTATCAGCAGAAATGATTCGTTTCAATAAAGATTGTGTGGCATACACAGGTGAACATTGCTAATATCAGGTCCTTTGCAGTAAAAAAAAAAAATTCCAACGCCCGCCTTAATACACTAGAAATTTGGAAGAATATCTATCCTCTCACAATGATTGCTTTTCTGTTTAAAGAGTTCCTGTTCTACGGGAGGCACAGGCTGTGGGTGTCCAGATAGTTGGCGACGGTTTACTACGAAGGTGAACCAACAGCATATTTCAGAACTTCTGAGCCTCTCTGTGCATGGCTGACTGGCCCATTCCCTAAGTGGGCCTTCTGTGTTGCCCTAACACTCAGACTGTTGCTGTTCCTCTGAGATGGAATGTGTATTCACAAGTGAGAGCTCCATTAGTCATGGTGAATTTCCTGGGCCCTGGAGACATAGCCATGACATCACCAAGAGCCAATGAGAAAGGAGCCTCTGTAGTGCCAGCCTTCAATCCTCTTTGGAAGACTGTAGACTATGTGTTCTGTTCCTAGCCCTCGGGGTGTGATTTGAAACTGCCTTCCTGATCCAGCCATCTTCTGGGCACAAAAGTCTACCTTCCAGACCCCAGGGACAAGGGCAAGCTTGAAAATCTGCAGAGCTGGAGGCAGATTCCCATTGAACATTTTTTTCCAGGGCTCAGGATTTTCTTCCCAGAGTTTTCCACTCCAAATGACGTTGTTGCTTTATGTGGCAAAGGATGGGTGGTGAAGGATGAAGTCTGCTTTAGATAAAAGATGGTTGGCAGTTAAAGTTTCTGGATAAGTATAGGTTGGTAGCATAACAAAATCAGAAGCATATTTTACTGTTTTGTTACATTGCTTTTGTGTATACTTTTAACAGCTTTTAACAGAAACTTCTCCTAGCAAAATTAGTGTGGCTTAAAAACAGGGCAGTTACCCAAGGAGCTTTGCTGAGGGTTAGTACCTCATTAAATCTTTTATCTTCAAGAAGAAAAGAATACCACACCACACCCCCTTGTGGGATTTAAATATTTTATATTTACAAGCGTCTTTTCCTCTTTTTATCTCTCCCTTTCTTCTCCTTTTTCTTCTCTCTCTCTCTACCCCACCTCCCAATTTATGAAGATCGTTTGCAGAATTTAGGTTTAGAGGTAACTTTTGTTAATCCTGTGTTCAAGAACATCCATTCAGATACATGTTTTTAATTGGCTCAATTTCTTGTTAAATAAACTATAATAGTAGAACACCTTTAAAAGTTATTCAAGGCTCACATTTGTAATCCTAGCACTTCTGAGAGTGAGTCAGGAGGATCTCAAGTCCAAGGTCAGCTTGAGCAAGACTTTGTATGTATATATGTAAAAAGTATTAATCCTGGAAATTGAGGCTTAGAACCTAAGCCAGGCATGGTGACTCGTGCCTATAATACTTAAGAGTCGTAGGCTGGGAAACTGACAAAAGTTCAGTGTCAGCCTGAGCTCTAGAGTGAGTTCTTGCCTTTAGTCCAAACCAAACCAATTCCCAAAACAATAACACCCACCCCCCCCCAAATAATCCCAGCTACCAAAACTGAAAAAATTCTTTTTTTTAAAAATTTTTTAAATTAATTTATTCTTGTTACATCTCAATGTTTATCCCATCCCTTGTATCCTCCCATTCCTCCCCCCCCCCATTTTCCCATTATTCCCCTCCCCTATTGAAAAAATTCTTTAGGTGGGCTCATACAAAATTGTTATAGTTTAATCCAGGAAAAGGAACCCAGAAATTGTGCCTTCCAATCTTCATAAGCAATCCATTTAATACTTTTTCATATTCTTCATAAAATCAAAGAGAAATTAGCAGAGTAGCCTTCATTGTTAGTGTTTCTGCAACTACTGAACACTGCCTCTGCCATGGTAACATTTTCTTTGTTCCTGCAAGATGAACACAGCGATGATGTTCCATAATTATAGAAGGTTTTTTGTTTTAAAAGCATCTTGGAAGCGCAGGAATTTATCTGTATTTTCTGAAAATATGTATCTACTAACTAGAGATACATCTTTTAGAATTGTATAATATACTGCAAAAGAAGCATTTAAAAAAAGGGGGGGCAGGGAGCAGTGTAGAGATCTTCCCTTAAAAATCTCTATGGCCAAACCATCAGGCTAATGTAGTGTAGGCAGAGCTGGGGCCATCCTAGTATACAGTGGATTGCCTGTGTAATGGCTATGTTCTGTGTGCTCTCCCATGGCCTGGTCTTAGCAGAGTATGCATTTCTCACCCACACACTGGTTCTCCCACCTGAACTAATATTTGCCACCTCTTCAATTAGATGGTTGTCATGACTACCAGTGACTTGATAGTGATAGTGCGTTTCAAAGCTTTGGGAAAGAAAGGCTTGCAGAAGTGCAGAGTCAGCACTGGCCCCTGAGCAATCACCAGGTTAACCATGCCCCTGGCTTTGGTGAGGCTAGGCCATAGGAGGATTCTACTGCTGCCTTGAGGGGGCACATCTGGTTTGGATGCTGAAAGCCAGATGAATTTCAGAACAACTACACAGCAAGGTCTCCTCAATGCTTCTGTTTTCTGCAAAACTGGGATGCAGCAGATGCCTCCCTCAGAACTCTCCCAGAGGATGAGTCTGCTTTGTTGATCATCTGTTAAGCCCTAAACCTTTCCTGCAGAAGAAAACGTCTCAAAAGTTGACTCCAGAATATGGCAGTGAGAGGTCATCACAGATAATCAGATGAGTGGATGAAAAGCTAAAGAGGAGCGATGTCATTCCTAAAGGAGATGGCTTCGATTTATTACAGAAACCAAGCATGGGAGGAAGAAAAGCCTTTAGTCTCATTAAGGAATCCAGACAGAAATCCCACTTAATCTGTCTTGCTTTTCCTTTTCCCGCAGTTCAGCTGGTGTGCAGGTGTAGGGCAGCTTGGCAGAAGCTCTGAACGCTTGGAAAAAGGAGTCATTACTGAAAGTCACTGACACACACTTCCCTTGGAATGCTGCTGATGTCATGGAAAACCGGGACCTTAGCAGTAACCCTTAACAACCAGAGCTACGGTAAACACTAAGTGTTACCTCCACCAAGGCATTGGTTTTTAAAGACTTTTAACAGGCAAGGGCTTGCCAGCCACAACTCATAAAAACGTTCTTATAATTTTGCCCTCCCTACTAAAAACCTGGACAACTGCTAAGATTTCTTTGCCACTCGGGCACACAGAGCCAAATTCACGTCAGTTCCAAGGTTCACTAATAAGATTTTACAGCACTTCTTTTCCAGGCCTCTTCGTACCCCCTGCCATGCTCATGGGGCTAAGCCTTGGCTGACTTACCATTCTTCAAAGAAGTCCCTTGTCTTACTGTATTGCCTCAGTTTCTGGTGGTGCGGTGGACTGGTGTGCAGGGGTTTGCCTAGTGTTTTGTTAGACTAGAGGCTGACTCAGTCTCGTAATTGGTGACCTTCATTTACAAGTTAAACTGAGACATTTGAACAATGTGGCATCTCGTTGTTCAAACTCTAGCTAGGCACATAGCAAGAAAACAGCGCAGGCTGCTGTAGAGAACTGTTCAGAATGGCAAAAGACACCGAACCCAAGGGACAGGAAGCACTTTTCTCCCAGTGACAGTAAAATATCATTATTTAAACCAAAACCTAGTGTGGCTTCTCTCTGTTCATTCTCTTGCTCATCTGCAAGGCAGAATCCTTGCATTGACTTTAAAATTTGCCACCAAATTGGGCTACTTTTGAGAATAAAGGGGCTCCTTTAATAGGCCCCCTGTTTTCAAAACACCCTGAGACTTCCCAGCAAAGAAAGCATATGGTCACCCCCATCATGTGCTAAGCCCCATTTACCCTAAGCCTTTTGAGAAGGCCTTGTTCACAGTGCTAGTGGGCAGACATAGCTCAGCTACCTACAAGTTTACCTACGATTTCAAGATGAAGTCGTGCACTCTCTTCCCCGAGTTAAAGATGTTTGTCAGCCTGAGTCCACACTCTAATTTTCCCAGTTTTGAACACCCACTTCTTTTGCTAGGGAAACCATAGTTCTTAGCATGGGATCTTGGGTCCCCAGAGGCCACTGAGATCCTCTCAGGAGGCCTGTGAGGTCAAGCAATGCTCATCACCATCAGAGGGCATCAGCCACGTTGTCCATTCCTACCGTTACTGCTGTATGCACCTTGACCCCCAAGCTGATCTTAGAAGCCAGCTGTCATTTCACGGAGCAGAGCGTAGGCAAATCTGTAAGGATGTAAATGCTGTTACTCTTTCACCAAAACTTGCATGAGAAAATAGTTTTTCTTAATATAGACCATGCTATCTGTATTAAGGTGTTGTGGGCTTCTTTTGTATTACGATTTTAGCGAGATAAATGTCTTAAGAGCTATCAGTTATGGTTTCTAATATGGTAAACTTAGACTTGAGGAGTAAAATCTCTGCAGGGCTCTAGTGATTTCCAAAAAGTTTAAGGACCGTAGTTCTAGACCTTTATTTCTCCCCAGGAAGGGATTTGCAGATAAAATAAATTCCTTAATAAGAAAGAGCAGACAATGATCTTTGTGTCTACCACAATGTCTTGTATATGGCTCATGCTATCTTATAAATATGGGTAGGCCGCGCTTCTGTGGCAGCTCTGAAGTGTCCATGTTCTCTGAAATGTGGTATTACATTCATTCACATTGCTATGTTCTTGAATTGTGTGTGTGTGTGTGTGTGTGTGTACATGCACATGTAAGTGCATTTGCACATGTGTGCATGTGAATGCCAAGACAGAAGTTGACACTACTATTTCCCTTGATCGCTCTCTACCTTATATTTTGGAAGAAAGTCTCCCACTAGTGCTGGCACTTACCAATTAGTCAGACTGACCGTCCAGTGAGGCCTGGGGATCAGCTCTCTCTGACCTCACAGTGTTGTAGTCGGCCCTGGCATTTTTATGTGGGTGCGAGAGATCCAAACTCAGGTCGTCCTGCTGCAGGCTTTACTAACTGCGCCGTGTCCCCAGCCCCTGTCCTGTCTTTCGATAGGTAATATTATAGCACTCCTGTTAGCGTTATTTTCATGTTAGCAATAATGTCATTTTTCCTTCAAAAAATTTATGGAGCATATAAAATTCTCCTGTGCAGTAAGTACATTAGATAATAAAGTATGAGGTTAATAGAAATGGGGTGCTTCTGTGTGTGAGGCACTGGGGATTAAAGCTGAGGTCCCCTTCCTTATGCTCAGCATGTGCTGTACCACTGAGGTTACGGTCAGTCCAGGAAGGCTGTTGCTGCTGGCTGTTTGTTTTAGCCTGCCTCATTCTGTTCCCTTCATTTCAGTTGTCACCTTCAGTTTTCCTTTCTGGAACAGGAAAGCCAGGCTGATCCAGAGGCCACCCAGCATGTTTCATAGCACCTTTTATCACTGTGCCTACTAACCTGCCTTGGCCCACTCACATTTTTGTTTTCCTCGGTTAATTTCAAGTGCCTTTATGTCAGAAGAGAAACTTTTTTTCTATTTTTCCCAGATGTAAATACAGCTGTTCTTTCTTCTCTGAAGGGGAATTTTCCAAGATGTTGCTTGGGTGCCAAAAACCAAAACTTACATGTTGTTTATATTTTCCCACATATAAGGGTATATGTATATGTACATTTATGATAAGAAGAGACTGCTATAGCCATGACTAAAATATTAAATAATATTTAAATATACAGGAAGAAGGAAAATGAGTAATTTAACTATTCTACTAAAATATAATATTTCAATGTCATATAACATGGAGTCTTTGGTTCTGAAAAAATAGTTTGCTTTTGGAGTAAAAGAAATCAGACTAAAAAAAAAAAAAGAAATCAGACTGAGAAGAAAGGAAAAATTCATTTTGTATTTTTTACATGTGTATGTATATATATATGTTTGCACATGTGGGGATGCACATGTGTAGGTGTGTGCACATGTGTACCCATAGAGTCCAGAGGTTGACACCAAATGTCTTTCTCTGATGCTCTTCAGCTTACGTACTGAGCTAAGGGCTCCTTCTGAGTCAGAGCTCACTGACTTGATGAGGCTTGCCAGCCAGCTTGCTGCAGGGATCCCTTGTCTTTACCTCCTGAGTGTTGGGGTCACAGGTGACTGCTACACTTGCTCAGCTTTTATGTCAGTTCTAGAGACCCAGACTCCAGTCCTCATAATCACTTTATCCACTAAGCCGTCTTCTCAGCCCCTCCTCTGATTTTTTAAAATTGTCCCTTATATTGGAAATTATTCTGTTTTGTTTAGTTTTTAGGAAAGAGTATCTCTGTGTAGCCTTGGCTATCCTGGAACTCGCTCTGTTAGACCAGGGTAGCCTAGAATTCACAGAGATCCACCTGCCTCTGCTTCCCAAGTGCTAGGATTAAAGGCGTGTGCCACTACTGCGTGGCATAATTCTGTGGTTTTAGTACCTACTATGCTGGAGAGTTATATGTGAACTTGACACAAGCTAAAGTCAGTGGGGATTAGGAAACCTCACTTGAGAGATTGTCTCCCTAAAATTGGACTGCAAGCAAGCCTGTAAGGCATTTTCTTTGTGGAGAAGGGCCCAGCTCATTGTGGGTGGTGCCATCCCTAGACTGGTGGCCCTGGGATCTATAAGAAAGCAAATTGAGCAAGCCAGTAAATAGCACGCGCACACACACACACACACACACACACACACACACACACACACACACACACACGACCTTTGCCTCTAGGTTCCTGCCCTACTTGAGTTCCTGTCCTGCCTTCCTTGATGATGAACAGTACTGTGGAAGTGTAAGCCAAATAAACCCTTTCCTCCCCAAGTTGCTTTGGCCATGCTATTTCATCACTAACTAAGCTACATAATTTGAAAGATGTCTCCGAGCCTTGAAATTAACCTGCTATGTTTAAATCAAGAGTACAGGAAAAGCCGAGGCTATACCTTATTTGAATAGCAATTTTATCTTCCTGTGACTGACAATTACATATAATAAATGGCACTCTTTAGTGACAAGCATTTTCCTTGGTTTAAGGCTCACTGCTTTCTAGTATTGTTAAATTATAAATGTCTCTGGGTTTGTTTGTTCCTTTCTTCTGGGAGAGGTTACAAACATTTTGAATAATTAACGTGCATTCTTGCTCAGAACTTAGGGATAAAGTTGAGAGAGGGTGTCCTTATAAAGCCAGTGTTAACAAGGAGGATGGGAGTATATTCTCTTGTCTAAAATGAAGCCTTGAGGAGAATTGATGTTTGTGGACGGGTCCCTGGCTCCCTAGAGGCGAGAGAACTAGGTACTTGTCCCCCACTTTTCTGCTCTTCGGTGTGAGTGTAGTGTTAGCAAGTCTCCGTTCCTCTTAACTAGTTAGTTTGCCCGTCTGTAACTCAAGGCCAGGTCAAATGACCTCTAATGCCCTTTGCAGAGAAAACATCTCCTATTGTTTGCTTTGCGCTCTGCCACGAGTTCACACTCTCCAAGTCTCTGGATTGACAGATAATGGTGTGTGAGCAAATGATGCACAGTGCAGCCTTGAGCAACCCAAGTGGATTCTGACCACACTGATGTGCTAATCCCCAAAGAAGAAGAAAACACAAAGTGTGCCAGGGATTGAACATGAAAATGGTGACAGTGGGAAAAACATTGAAGCAGACAGCTGAAAGCTTCATTTCCTGGCCCCGTCTGCCATGAGAAAGGCCAAGCCTGCCAAATCCTTCAGGCTGTCAAGGCCCTAAAACTTTGACTAGCTCTCATTTTCAGCTTCCCACACCACATGCCCAAACCACACGGGAAAATGTTCTCCCTCCCATTGTACTTGTGCCTTTTGGCTACACTTCTGTTTATGCCAAGCCCTTGCCTAACCCCCTTCCTTCCAGCTGTCATTGTGTCCCAGCTGCTGCTTTCAGGGGCTTCGGAGCACAGCCACCAGGAAAGCACAGGCTGGTGGGGATAGTGGGAGGGAGTTGGTAGTGTGTGCAGACTCTGAAACTGAAGCCATTTCTACCTGGTTTCTAGACACTCTGAACACTGCTCTCACCCTTCTTCTTGGCAAATGTTAACGCTGATGGCTTTAATTTTCCCCCCTCTCTCCCTCTTGGGGATTTCCCCCCCACCCCCTGCACATTCTTTGGCATTTTGGTCTGTGAACATCCTGTGGAAGATTTGGTTTGTCTTATTTTCTTTTGCCAGCTGTTCATCATCTTTTCTTCTTCATGGAAAACATATTTATCTATTGAGAGACTTTTAAGACCGATAACCAGAGCTGCTGGCCTCTCACAAGTTTAGAAATTTGACCCTGTCTTAGCCTTGACAGTCCATCCCAAACCATAGGGCCTCCCGAGGCCCAGCACTCTGCAGGTCATTTGCTATCTGCCCAGCCCCAGCTGCTGTGGGAACCTTTCCCCTCTGGCCCGTGGCATTCTTCTGTGGAGCTTGTCAGCATCCAGCTCCCGTTGGCTCTTAGTGATGGCCACTAAGCAAAGAGGCACTTTCTCATCCTTTTAGAACTGAAGAATCTTGGCTGAATATAAGAAGAAGCTGTGTGTTATGACGTTTTGAATTGTTTGCCGAGCATGGCTCAACGTGGAAGGCGAGACCAAACGAAAGCCACACACAGTGGCTGTCTCCTGCAGCTGGCCATCGTCCTTTGTTGATGAGATGAGCTTTTGCAGAAACAATGCATTATTCTTCTCTGTCCTCCTTTCTGGAGCCTCCATGAGCGGCTGCGCCCTATACCGGCCAGCTCCAGCCCACGCTTGTTCGAAGGGGAACCTCATTTAGCACAAAACAAACTCAAAGTATGTTTGTTCTTGGCCTTCTTGATCTTCCCTCGCATCTAGCTGCATTTCGTATTTGACTTAAATAGCCAAAATGCTGTTTGATGTTAAGTCGAAACAGACCAGTGCAGTTGGCAAAATCTTCGATTATAGGGTTTTGTTTACTTGGTGTGTATCGTATTGGCAGCATAGGCCTACAAAGCCTCTTTTCTTTCAGGACTACCTGTCTAGTTGGTTTGGCTAGATTGCGTCTCGTAGCCAGTTAAACTTCCTCTTATTTGCGTTTTCCCTACTCCATACTTTTGCATGGTATATAATGCACAGAGTCACAGATGGTGACCTATTAAGAGCTGGAAGAACTTTTAGATGTTAGCTGTCTCAACGCCTCAGTCAGATCACACACTTGCCAGACCCTAGGCTCACAAGCTCTACGGCCATGCTCAAAGGCTTCCCCTGGTATACCACCCAGTCTAAGGTGTCAGGAACTTTCCAAAGCACCCATAATAGTTCCTCCAACTGATATGAGGCCATCCTACCGGAAAGGACAGATTTGGCCTTGAATATCTGGGTCTGCCATCTGCTGGTAGAGTGACTTGGGTAAGTGAAGAATGCTTGGGGAAACTTTTTTTCTTCCTCTGAGTTCTGGGAATATTAATAGCATTAGTACTTTGGAGTTATTGTAAATATGAGATTATATAACCTGTATCCTGTTTGTTTATATCCTGTTTAACAAACGATCATAAACATTTGCTGATCATTTAAATGATTAATTGAAGTAGGCATCTCATTATTGAGCTTCTTTTGTTCAGTAATAGTTTCCTAATTCAGGGTTAATATATGAATGGAGTAAGTTGTCTGGAAATAAATTCCTGGAATTATTTATAGCGTAACTATGCATGCACTTCCTGTTCTTTATGGCTTTCATATGGATTCAGCTGTAGTGCATCTTGTCCAAAATTTTTGTACAAGTTAAACTCACCCAAAGAAGACATCTGACATATCTTTGGTTTTGTCTTCTCCTTTTTATTTAGCTAAACATTAGGTTATAAAGCTAGGCTGTAATCTATATCAAGTCTTTCATCCATCTCCATAGGTTTGGAGATTTAGTAATATTCTGATACACAGAGGACTCTGCGAGGACTGGATCCAGTGAAAAATCATCTGTGCCTGTTTGGAGTATAAGAAATTATGATGTATTAAAAAGGTATCCCAAACTGTCCTGTTAAAAGGATGCAGGGCTTAACTAATAAGCTTTACAGCATTGGTGAGGGAGGCTGAGTTGCAAAACCAAAGCTGTGAAATCAGCACAGACCAAAAGCACAAAAAGAAAGTTTTGAAGCTTTGGGGAATCTCTCTCATCTCAGGACTTCTCAGACTTCCTGGACCGTTGGCTGAGGGGCATGGACTTGAGCTTGCAGCACGGGGAAGAACCTCAAGAAACTAGACAGAATGATGAAGGCCTCAGTTAGCTTAGTTGTCAGACGGAAATTAAGAGTGACATGCTGGGCAAAGTAGTGCATGATTTTGGGTCCAAGAACTCAAGAAGGCTGAGGCAGGAGGATCACTTTTCAGTAAAACACAAACACTTATCACAGAGGCGTAATTTCCTAGCTGCCAAGGGACTGTGCAGTGCATTGCTTTGGTTAGGTAAGGCAATTGTAACCTTTTGAGGGTGTAGATGGAAGTTTTTCAATAGGTAGAAGTGCAAATGTAGCCACGGTGCAACAGTGTGCCTTGTACCTGTTTGTGCCTCCTGCCATAAAGTACGTGTCTGGCTGGCAGCTTCTTCAGGGTAAAAGTAGGCATGAGTTTGAAGGGATATTGGATAATCAAATATGGCTGGCAGTAGACAGTTCTGTTTGGCTATATTTTTGGTCCATTCAGATTCAAGATCAGACCAGAGGAATTTGGCAAGCACCAAGAGTTACCACTTAGAGCCACACTCAAATAGTTGCGGTAGCAAAAGCATTTCTCTAGGAGTCTTGCTTCGCTTGAGGTTTCTGGCCCTAAGTCTAGAGTTGGTGAATTTTAGAAGAATCAACTGAGATCTATAAACCCATGAGAAATAGTTCAATCAAATGAGAGTATGTGCCTTTGTGCTTTTCATAGAGAAGGCATACTGTGAGAGCCTGTGGCATGGATGCTACTCTAATATGCTCTAATTTAAAATGAAAACGTTATCAAAGAGGTGAACTTTAAGACCTCCTATTTGACATCTATATCACTGAAATTCTGACTTACTAACCTTGCCACCTCCTCTCTCTCCTGCTCCCCGTCCACTTCCTCTTCCTGTTCTCTTTCTTTGGCACAAGCTCTCAGAACGTAGCTCTGGCTGACCTCGAGCTCACTGTGTACACTAGACTGATCTCACACTTGCTATCATCCTCCTGTGTCCGCATTCCAGGTGCTAGGGTTATAGCATGTGCCACCATACCTAACTCCTTCCCACGTCATCAGGCGTTCTGTCAAGAGCTGTTCATGATCTTAAACCTGGCCTTCTTGTTCAGTCATTCCCTGAGCGTGTTTACAGTCTAGAAGGGAACATGACATCTGTCACTATACTTCATCGTCATCAGTGTTATTTATCCCTTATAACTTGACAGCATCTGGCGGGTCCCAGTTTACTAGTTTACATATAATAGGTTTTTAATAAGTACTTTTGGCTTAATGGTGAATAAAGAAATAGTTCTTTGTGTTTTAAACAACTATTATGGAGAGAGACTTATGGCATAGGAACTGCTTTATTTAAAATTTGAACATATATAATATATATCATATATATATTCAAAGAATAGACTTTGAAAGTTAGGGTACATGGGAGAGACTGAAGGAAGGGGAAGGGCTGGAGGGAGAAAAGGAAAATTATATTTTAATTAAAATATATTTAAATAAAAATTGAACATATAACTAAAACAGGAATTTCAAGGGAATCTTTAAATATTTTTTTTTTAGGTTTGAATTTAAAAAAATATTTTATTCACTCTTTGTGAGCTACACATCATTCACCCCAGTCCTGCTCATCTCCCTGGCCCCTCATATCTGCCCTTTGCCCCTGCAACCTCCCCCACCCCCAAATCCACCAGGCACAAGCAAGCAAGTAAACAACAACAAAAACAAAGCACAGAGAACATCTCATCATGGAAGCTGGAGTGTGTCACAGTGTGTCCGCAGTGTCCCCTCTGTCCCCACAGCTTCACTTGCACATGTTCACTGCAATGAGTCATTGGTCTGGTTAGAGACCTCTGGCTTCTGTGACATCATCAATACTGGATCCTCATTGGGACACCTCTCAGTCGTCCTGTTGCTGCCTGCAGCTTTGGAACAGCAAGACTGACCCTTTTATGTGTCCTAACCATTTGCAGATGATCTAGGTATTGGGGTGTGCCTATCCAGAGCCCTGGATCTGGGCCTGGGTGTGGTAGATGAGCAGCTCTGGTCAGCCTGCCTGCTCTCCCTTATCCACACCACCAGAGAGAGCTCTCCAGCACCGCTCTGGCTAGGCCACCCAATGCCACCGTCAGCACGAGGCAGGGTCAGCTCTCCTGCTCTCATATCCTCCAGTGGGCTCACCAGCACCCACACCTCCAGAGCCAGCTCCACTGTGCAGCTTAGTCAAGGTTCGAGGCCCACTCTGAAAATGCTGTAGCCTGTGAGGGGCGGGGACAGCTCTCCTATTCTCACACCCCAGGAGATATCTCTCCTATGCTTTTGCCATTAGGACCAGCTCTACCGTATTGCCCAGGTGGAGTGAAGGGCCTGCTCTCCAGAGTGAATAAAGCCAGTGAGGGGCAGGACTAGCTCTCCCACTCTCATGAGCCCAGGGTCAGCTCTCCTGGCTACTGCAGGTGACAAGGGGAAATGAGGGAAGGCATCCCCCCACATCTATACTGCCTCATGCCAGACACGTTGTGGGGCTAGCTTTCCTGTGCTCTTGCCCTTGGGGCTAACTGAGCTGCATCCCCTCCACCAGGGCCAGCTCTGTTTTGCTGCCCAGGTGAAGTGCAGGGTCTGTTCTCCTGAGTGCTGCAGGCACTAAGGGCAGAGCCAGCTTACCTGCTCTCATGAGCCCAGGGCCAGTTCTCCCAACTGCTGCAGGTGGTGAGAGGCAAGGATGGAAAAGTATCACCCCTGCACCCATGCCACCTCATGCCAGACAAGTGGTGAGGCCAGATCTCCCTCACTCTGTCCCTGGCTTACCCCCTCCCCCACACCTTGACCAGTGCCAGCACTACTGTGCAGAACCTCTCCCCTGAGTGCTGCATCTAGTGAGGGGCAGGCTAACTCTTGTAAGCTCATGACCCTATGGGTAGCTTTCCTGACTGCTGGAGGTGGCGAGGGGGGCTGGACACCACCTCTGTGCCGATGCCACTCCACAGCAGATGAGTGGCAGGCTCAGCTCTCCTACACTCATGCCCTCAGGGCTGGCTCACCCCCACCCCCACCAGGACCAGCTCCACCATGTTGCCCACTCTTTGGACCACTGGCAAAAGATGGGGCCAGCTTTCCTGAGCACTGCATCCAGTGGAGGGCACAGCCACTGGAAATTCACATGGTCCCCAAAGTTGCCCCGATCAGGGACACCCCCATGTTCTCTAGTGGTTATATGAGCCACAGACATCAACACCCACCTGCCACTGCATAGCCACAGACTCAGACATGGCCCTCAGTGATAAGTCCAACTGGGACCTCACCATGGCCCCAGGTGAGGAGCTGGCCCCTCTTAACAGGCTGCTTTTCTGCACCCTCGAGTCTCCAGTTTCATCTCTTTCTAATGCTCAAGCTGCTCCACTTCTCTTTTTTCTTCCATACTCACACACTGTGGTGGCTCCCCCTGCATGCTAGTCATGTGGCTTGCAGGCCCCTGGGTGTCATCCTCTATCCATGCTGCATGGCATGGCAGCAAGCATGTTTCTATGGCCTGCTCTGGAAGGCAGGTCTGTGGGGTGGCGTGGTGGCTTGCAGGTCTCTGTCTGTCTTTCTCCTACTGCACTGTGCTGATTTTTATGAGCCCTAGGCAGACGGCAGCTTTGGCTATCAAGCCAGAGCTTGATGCTGTTCCTCCACGTGCTACGCTTACTGGCACTTGACAATGCCGCTGTTTGCATTTTAGCCATTCTGATGGGTGTTTAGGTTTTTCATGGCTCTAATTTGTATTTTTTTAGTATCGTATACATATTTATCACTAAGCAGATTTCTGCAGTGGGGATGGGAATTGATCTCACTAACCCGGGGCCTTTTACATGATAAGAAAGCAGAAAGAAAAAAGAGAGACAGAGGGTAAGAAAAGGAAGTTATTTACTATGGAGCTATAGCTTTTGTTTTTTTTTCTTCTGAGTTTCACTGTTCAGTTTACTTTGTATATAAGTCCCATATCATATATGCATTTTGAAAAAATTTTCTGCCAATCTTTGGATTGCCTGTTCCTCGTTTTAACACTACTTTTTATACAGGAGAAATGTTCAATTTTAAAAGGCTTTAGCATTTTTAATTTTATTGCTTATGTGTGTATGCCATATGTAGGGGGTTGATGGTGTAGGCCATGAGAGGGAATTGGAGCCCCCCAAAAATGTTAGCATTATAGGCAATTGTGAACCACCCAATGTGGGTGCTGGGAATGAGCTCAGATCCTCTGGGAGAGCAGTAGGTGCTTTTAACCACTGAGGCATCTCAGGCAGCCCTGAGAAATATTTAGTTTCATTAAGATTCCATCATTTATTTTTATGCATTGTGTTTCTGGTGTTTTGTCAAAAGACTCAGTTCCAAGATCAGGTTGCCTACAGCCTTTCCTTTGTCATAGTCTTAGCTATTTTCCCTGTTGTTGTGAGACATGCTCTGATTGTAAGGGAGGAGAGGGCTATGGTTTGGGGTTATAGGTCTGTCAGGGCAGGGACCTCAAAATGGCTGTTGCTTGAGGCTGCTGGTAACATTACGTCCCTAGTCAGGAGGAAGAGCTATGAGTGCTGTGCTCTGTTCATTCTCCCTTTTATACCGTAGCTCAGGGTTCCACGCCACAGTGAGAGGGCTTTCCCACCTCCGCTGCCGAATCACATATGTATTTAAACATGATTATGCATGAGTCATGAATCCTACTCTACACTTTTGTTTAGGCAGACAGTTGCTGTTAAAATATATTTAAGTAAAAAAAAAAAATATATATATATATATATATTTAAGTAATAAAAATATCTAGTTGTCAAAAGTTACCATTTCCAGTGATTTCCATACCTTCGTGTACACCCATATCTTTACCGATTTGCTGGCTTTTGGAAGAACAGCGAATGTTCTTAACCTCTGACATCTCTCCAGCCCCTGAATCTTAGGCCCTTAACTGAAGGGTCTCTTCTCTTACCCTTCCCTGCCTCCCTTCTTCCTCTCTCTCTCTCTTTCTTTCTTTCTTTCTTTCTCTAGGTAAAATTGTCTACCTCCAAAGGTGAATGCCTTGCCCTTTATATATTTTTTTGTTTTCAGATGATCTAACCAGGTTGTATTTGCTGGCATTAGACTCAGTCTGTATCCTAGTTTGGTCTTGAACTTGTGGTCCTCGCAGTCTACCTAGCCGCTGGCATTATAGGCGTGTGCCACGAGGCACGTCGTCAGGCCTGCTCATCATCCTTTAGTTTAGGCTCACTCACTGGTGATAATTTTAGCTTTTGTATGTCTTAAAGTATTTATTTCACTTTTAAAATATTTTCATTCATTCTTTGAGAATTTCAGAGAATGTATTTTGATTATGTTCACCTCCTTTCCCCAACTCCTCTCAGATCTACCCTCTCTGACTTCACCTATCTTCCCATCCAATTTTGAATCATCTCCTTCTTCTTCTTCTTCTTCTTCTTCTTCTTCTTCTTCTTCTTCTTCTTCTTCTTCTTCTTCTTCTTCTTCTTCTATCGTTCAAACCCATGGAGTCCACTTTCTGTTGCTGAACTACTCTTGGGAATGTGTCTTGCCCGACATCATTAAGGAAAACTGACTGTCTCCCAGAAGCTATCATCTGTCACCTTTGCTTTTAAAAGACATTTTTGTTGATATAGAACTCTAGGTCAATTTTATTTTTCTTCCATTTTTTCAGAATCACTTTTTTAGGCAGCCTTTCAAACCCTAACTCTAATCTTAACCCTTTTAAATGTATGAAATTCCATATATATATACATACATGCATACATATGCTGGATGTGATGAAAACAAACCTGTAATCCCAGCACTTGGGAGGTGATTGTAGAAGGATCCAGAGTTCAAGGTCAGCCTGTGCTACACGGTGAGCCCAAGGCCTGCCTGGGTAATATGTCTCAAAGCAACAGCAATGTGAGTTGTGATTACTTTAGATGGTAGGGTCTGTCCTGTCCCTGTTCTTCCATCTTAGTCAGAAGCAAAAAATTAACAGAGCTCTTCCTTAGGGGTTCAGAGGTAGTGTAGAAAGGCTAGCAGCCCAAGAGCTGGTAATGAAAGCTTCATATTTCATCCTAAATTGAGAATTAGAAAGGAAATTAATTTCAGGGTTACGATAATATATTCTTCCTCCCACACACACCCTTCACAGACATTGACATAACAGGTTTCCTTGTGTGCACCACTGGCCACACCAGTCAGTAGATTCTGTGGGGAGAAACATGCTTAAGCTACTAGAATAGGAAGTTTCATAGAGAAGAAATGAGAAAGGGATCCATGTTGGTGTCATAGTTCAGGGTTCATGACCTTGAAACAGCAAACTGTTAGTGTTAGTTTTATAAAACTGTTTGTTTCTCTTAGTTTCTCTCACATAAATAATTGAGACTCTTTTATATTTGTTTATAATAAGCTTTACAATACTATCTTGAGCAGTTTAAGTCTGTTCTCAACCCTCCATGTTATCCTGACTCCCTCTTTGCCAAAATCCCCAAGTTACTTGCTTTTTGGTTCTTTCTTTGCTCCAGCTGAATGTTCTTCATCCCTCGTGCACCTCTGCCTGTGGCTGAGTCCCCTGCCGAATCCCTACTTCCTCTTCTACCTCCTCCTCCCCCACCTGGCAGGAAGTCCAGCCCTAGTCTCTCCCCTGCTCAGGGCTTGGCTGTAAGCTTCTTTACTGGCATACTAGGGGACAGTTGGGGAGCAGTGTTTGCAGATCATCAAGACAAGAGATTCTCAGAACAATGCTTGCAATCAGATATGGGGGATACAGAAATCATTATTTGAATTCCACAATAACCATATGCCTACAGTAAATGGCTCTGAGATTTTTGGTTTTGTTTATTTTGTTTTGTTAATGTTGGTTTTTCCTTGGGGGAAACCAAATGCCTTTTTTTTTAAAGGGGGGGGGCAAGGGGAGGGGAAGGAAAAAACTAAAGTAGTGCAAATTATCTTTTTTTTTCTTACATCCCCTTGTAATGTCAGCTGAATCAGTGTCTATAAAATCCAACCTTTTATCTTTTTTTATAAATAATTTCAAAACAGAGACATTCATAAGTAGCAGTGACTAATTGCAAAATATAAACCCAGATTTTTGCAATTTGCAAGTGTGAGTTTGGGTTTGACTAAGTCCTCAGTGCAGAGCCATCTAAACTTGATTAGTAACGCATGAAGGTTTGGAATTTACTCTGCCCACTTATGTGACTAATTAGCACGCAGTGCTTTAGAAGTCAGGGAAGTAAGAACTAGATACATGGGAGATTTTTTTTTTCCCTGCCATGTACTGCTTAGAAGAGGGGTACGGGGTGTTGAATTGCGGTGAACAATTAAGCAAACATTAAAATCGAGCCCTTAGCGAGCTGTTTACTCCCAGGACTGCTCTGTTGTGGCTGCACCAGGCCCAAGAGAGAGAATGATGTTTCTGTGTTTTTGTTTGCTTCTACACAATTTCCTGCGTCATCCCATTTTTTTGTGAACCATGGTGTTTGAGGTCGATGGTGCTGATGGAGCCTTTACAGAGAGGAAGAGCTCCATCTCCACCAGGAAAGCGTTTGCGTTTCAGGTGTTTTTTTTTTTTTTTTTTTTTTTTACAAATTCCAGATTGTTTTGCTGGTAGTGTTCAGGTTTTCTCTGCTTTTATGGGGAAGATTGTGCTGTTCTCTATTAGCTTTTAGGAAGAACCCTCTTTTAAGTCAGGGGAAACCATTTAAGTTTAAGGAAACCTTTTAAGTTTGAGAACGCCATCTCCAGCCTATATGATGCTCATAATAGCTTATCTGGCCTTGCTTGGGGCTTAGAGTTTGGCAATTAAGATGCACATGCAGTGTTCTCAAAGACTTAAGTATTTTTCCTAGTGTAAGCCCTAGGATAAGTCATATTTAAATTTCATTCTAATAGGGCCATTGTATACTATGTAATGTTTATTCATGAAGTATTTGGGAAAGCATGGATTTGAGCTACCAATAGGTTTGAATTACAGATTTCAAATAAAAGCTTTGATAACATTTAAAGCATCCCCTTATATGAAAATATAAACCTTTGGCATTAAGAGTTCCCAGTCTAGCCTGGGGTAGTGGCACACACCTTTAATCCCAGCACTCAGGGAGACAGAGGCAGGCAGATTGCTGTGAGTTCAAAGCCAGCCTGGTCTACAAAGCAAGACCTGGACAGCCAAGGTTACACAGAGAAACCCTATCCCCAAAACAAAACAAAGCGAGCAAACAAAGAGCTCCTAGTCTGATTTTGTAACATCTTTTACTCAAAGGCGTATTATAGTTTAAGGAAGATTTTGGGTACTGCTGTTGGGATGGTGGGAAGCAACAGGGCAAAATATTAAATATTCAAGTATTTAGCACCCATTAGAGGTCAGCACTCCAAAAATGACTGTTCTGACCCTCTGAAATGTCCTGAAGGTTTAACTGGGATTTGGAGAACTAGAAACCTTACTTTTCTTATGATTTCCTCTTTTTAAAAAATCATATTTATAAACAAGTGCTATATGTCAGTTCTTCGTTTCCTGTTTTGCTTTGTACTTTGAACAGTTTTTACACAGTAAGTGGCATTATGAAAAATGGAGATGGCACATAGAAGTGATATACAACAATTATTGAGTTAGGTAACCTGAGGCTTTTAGAAAGAAAAGAAGACTCAGATACCTTTTTGACTACATATGTAATTTGATAGATGAAAAAGGGGCTGCTCTAAAGTCTCTCAACTTTGTCCAACGGAACTAGCAAGTGCAGAATTAAGATGGGGGCCTGGGTTGACTGACTCGGTTGACTGTCTCTTACCCAGAATGCCAAGGCCCAGCAACGTTTTGAATGTCAGACTTATTTCGATTGTAGAATCTTGGCATCTGCAGAATTATATATCGTGGAGATGGGAACCAAATCTAAATGTGCAAACCACATGTCTTTCATATAAACCTCAGTCACATGGCCTGGACATAGTTTCATATAATACTTATAGTGTGCCTGGCGGCCTGTCACATGAGGTCAGGTGTGAAACTTTTACTTGTGGCATCATCCTGCCCTTCAAAAGGTTTCAGGTTTTGGACTGTAGGATTACAAAAGCTGAGCCTGTAGGTTTTAGTTCCAATTTCTGTTGTATTTTAGAAATAACACTTCATAGGAGCTAGCCCTACAGCCTAAAGAAAAGCAGTAGTGCTGGTAACCATTAATTTTCAAATATGACTTAAGCCTATTTGCTTTGTTGATTTTTTTAATTGTTGATTTATATGTGGTTTGTCAGAAAGCCACAGTATTACTTTCTAAGTTGGAGAGAAATTATTGTAGAATATCTATATCTATATCTATCTATCTATCTATCTATCTATATATATATATATATTCCTTGTTTGAGGGCTTAGTAACTGGTTTCTCTCTGATGGTCCTGGAAGGCAGTGCTGCTCAACCACAGCCAGCTCTTCTTAAGACCATAGAAGAAAAATTGTCCTGCTGTTGGCCTACACCATGAGATGACTAATAGAAAACTTTCAGGAGACCAGCTTATGATGGACTTCCCACCACACCCTTTGCACGGTGCCCTGCCCCTTCTACCCAACGTGCCTTGACTAAAGTCAGTGAACAGGATCATTGTATGAGTCGGAAGGAGAATGTCTAAAGTATACAAAGTTCTAATGACTTGGCAAATGCTGTAAAAGCTCTCCGAGCCGGAAGTTGCATCACTTGTGCCTGTGGCACTATGGAATAGGCCCAAGAAGTATAATTCTTCAGTATAACACTGAGGTAATTTTTACATCAGCCAAGCAAATGGTTTAACTTTCAGGCCTATGAAATGGCAAGCTATAATTGTTCAATTCCAGTGAAGCACAGGTGTGTTTAATTTTCTCTCTTTATGTCTTGCTGTCTTCTTTAGGTAAGCCAAGCCAAGCAAGGAGTGTGCTTGTATGGACCTACAAAGGCAATTTTAAAGTCAGTGGATGCATTCGAATGCCCACGTATTATATAATACACTTCTCTTTTAATTGTATGAACCTCCTCAGACCAAACATCGCTTTCATTTAGAGAAAAGAGTTGCTTTCACGTAGTAACAGAACAAATGGTGTGTGATGGCGATAGAGCATAGGGATTCAGAAAATATGTCTTTATTTTTGTCATTTTTTTTTCATTTGAGTTTTCATTTGGTATATGTCGAATAATTTACTTCACTTCCTGTATCTGCTAAAGGTGAGTGGTAATATGTTCAGTGGCCACACAGAGGTGCTGGGAGAATGAAAAACAAAATTTTCCAAAACTCATTATGATGCCTAGAAGATAGACCTATTTAAACAACAGTCAATTTCATTTTCTATCTTATTTTATAGCAATTTGTGGTCATTGTCCACAACTTCGTGTGTTGAGGTTAGAATAATTGCTTGCATTTTGCAAATATGGAAACTAAAACTCCAAGAATATAAGCTTAATTTGAATGTAGAATGAATATTCTTTGTGAGAGTAGGTAAAGGCGTTGTTATATATGGAATCACACTGACCACGAGTTGGTAATTGTTAAAACTAGCTTTAATGTATGAACAGCTACCTACACTGTCGTATGCACTCTGTCTGGCCTGACATTTGTAAATAATGACTTTTTAAAAAGGTAGTTCCTGTTTTCATTATGAATTTTGTTTAAAAACTGCTGAGCTCACTTAACTCAGTGGAGAATTATTTTTAAAGTTCAACAAGAAGTTTGATAAAAGTTTCTATGCATGGACTCAGAATACAAATTTTAGTTTTTTATATTCAACATTTATAGTTCTTATAAGACACTTGCTACTTTCAGCACTTTTGACCTCAGACATTGTGTTAGAAATCACTTTTTTGTTTGTTTGTTTGTTTGTTTGTTTCTTGCTTCTGCTTGTCACCCTGCCGTGTAGTTGTTGATTTTAGATTTTTATTGTCCTATCTGGAAATTGTTGGAAATTATAAGCAGTCACTTATTAACTTGATTACTCTATGCTTCAGTGGACTTGTCAGTGGGTGGCCTTGTGAGTTATTTCAGCTTTTAGAGACACAGATCAACCATGCCACCCTATACCCACAACACAAAGCTGCCGGCTTCTCTATTGTAGAGCCTTGTAATTGAATGGCATTTGAAACATGTAAGAGCACTCCTTTTTTGAATAATGCTTAACCTGGGTTTTATTTTCTTAGTAAACTTGAATAGTTGAAACTTGTCATTTCATAAGCTCCCAGATAGCATAAATGTTGAACAGGAATTACAGCATACTTGGTGTGATTTATTTCTGGTCATCAAAAGCAATCAATTTTACAGTAGAATTGTAAAACTTCAGAGCTAGGTGTAACTAATGACCAGGTATAGGCCTTTCAGTTTATTTAAGAAAAAAAATCTCAAGATCAAAAAGGCTAGGTAATTTGTTAACACTGCATTCTTTAGTCCTGGTGAAGTTGAGACTTGAACCTGGGTTTCTTCAATTGTAACTTGGAATTCTTACCTAGGCCACCTGTCCCTCACCCCATGCTTTTGAATCCTTGACTCTACTTTGCATCAGTAGATGACGTCTCTGCTTTGTACATTTAGAAACCTGACTGGTTTTGCTATTCCTTAACAAGCCTGAGTTTGTGTTGGAGCCTGAGTCAAAATGAAAGACTAGCTATATCAATTCTGTCTTTATCATTGACTTTTAGCATTAATTTTGTTTTTTGTTATGGGTTGCATTAAATAATTATTTTAATTAGTAAATGATTCATTCAAGTCCTGATCTTATCACTTTATTTTAATTTAACAACTATAAAATCCTCCTTTCAGCCTTCTGGAAGAAGGACATTTGGGAGCTATTTTCTAGCTTATTGAGAAGTTGAAGCCAGAGGAATATCGAATGGCTGAGAAACACTTAAAGAAATAATGCCAGGGAAATGCAAATCAAACGCACTCTGAGATTCCATCTTCCACCTATCAGAATAGCTAAGATCAAAAACTCAAGTGACAGCATATGCTGGTGAGAATGTGGAGAAAGGGAAACACTTCTCCATTGCTGGTGGGAATGCAAACTGGTACAACCACTTTGGAAATCTATCTGGCGCTATCTCAGGAAACTGGGAATAGTGCTACCTCAAGACCCAGCTATTCCACTCCTGCACATGTACCTGAAAGATGCTCCACAAGGACATTTGCTCAACTATGTTCCTAGCACCTTTATTCATAATAGCCAGAATCTGGAAACAACCTAGATGTCCCTCAGCCAAAGAATGGATAAAGAAACTGTGGAACATTTACACAATGGAATGCTACTCAGATATTAAAAACAAGGAAATCTTGAAATTTGCAGGCAAATGGATGGAACTAGAAACAATCATCCTGAGTGAGGTAACCCAAACCCAGAAAGACACACATGGTATATACTCACTTATAAGGGGATGCTAGCCATATAATACAGGATAACCATACGACAATCCACAGACCTAAAGAAGCTAAATAAGAAGGAGGACCCTAGGGAGGATGCTTAATTCTCAGAAGGACAAACAGAATAGACCTCAGAAGCAGTTGAAGAGAAGGAACAGGAAGGGAACCTATTATGGAGGTCTTCTGAAGACTCCACCAAGTGGGGGATCAAAGCAGATGTTGAGACTCAAAGCCAAACTTCAGGGTGGAGTGCAGGGAGTCTTATGGAAGAGTTGGGAAATAGAAGGATCTGGAGGGGTCAGGAGCTCCACAAGGAGACCAATGGAGCCAACAAACCCGGGCGGAGGAAGGGGCTGCTGCAGAGACTGATGCACCAAACAAAAAGCATGCGTGGTGAGGACCTAGGCCCTCTGCTCAGATGTAGTAGACAGGCAGCACAGTCTCCTTGGGGGTCCAATAATATGGGGAGTAGGGGCTACTTCTGACATGGACTCTGGCCACCCCCATGTGCATCACTTCCCCTTGGTGAGGCAGCCTTGTCAGGCCACAGAGGAAGAGAATACAGGCAGTCCAGATGAGACTTGATAGGCTGAGGTCAGAGGTTAGGGGAGGAGGGCTCCCCTTTCTGGGGACTAGGGAAAGGAATGGGAGGGGGGGTTATGAGGGAGGGAGGATGGGACTGGGAGGCCATAAGGGAGGGGTCTACAGTCAGGATGTAAAGTAAACAAATTTAAAGAGAGAGGGGGGTGTCAGCTGGAGAGATGGCTTAGAGGTTAAGAACACTGGCTGCTCTACTAGGGGTCCTGAGTTCAATTCCCATCAACCACATGGAGGCTCACAGCCATCAATAATGGGATCTGGTGCTCTCTTCTGGTGTGCAGGTATATATGCAAATAGAGCGCTTATAAATAAATAACTCAGAGAAAGAAGGCAGGCGTGGGGGGAGAGGAGAGGAGGGGGATTCTAGCATGCTAGACCATGGTCAGAGTGGCTCCTGCTGCCAGCTAGTGCTGTGTGGTATCTCACTCCATGAGCTAAAGGTGGCCGTGTCAAAGCAGGAGCCTGGTGGAAGAATAGTGGGGACAGAGTGAATTTAGTGCATTCTAGCTCTTTAGCCCTTCAGAGAAATCACCTTCCTTGTTTAGTAACATGAAAATAGTTGAGACCATTGACCTCCTTGCTTTGAGCAGATATAGCCGAATGAAACCTAGGAGGGCTATCCGTAGTCAAGCCATAGCTAGTTTTCCCATGAAATAGCTGAATGATTAAAGTGACGCCACAGATGGCATGCACATGAGAAAATTTCCACACTCTGGTAACTCAAAGTTATTGTTGGAGTTTGATTTGAGGCTTAGCATTTTCCAATTCTGCCAGTTTTATACAAATGCTTTCTTAGTGCTACGTTCTAAATCCTCATGGCGCTTCCTGCTTCGGGTTAATGATGTATTCCTCTTGGCTTCTTTTTGTCCCTGTTGGGCCCTATCCAGAGCAGCTAACATTTCCTCAGATTTCCACCAGTAATCCCTGCTTGCCTTGCTGCTTCACACAAGGCTGATGGTTTCCTGCTTCCCCTCACCCCTTGATGCTCCCCTGACACCCCCAAGGTGTGGCCTGACTACTTCACCTGACTGTCCTACTTAATCCCAGAATGCTCTTTGGTTTTTTCTGTTTCTTCTGTTTTTCTTTGGCCTCTTGTCCCTCCTCAGTATTAAATTCCCTTTTTGCCTGTTATTCCTACCTCCTTCTATTCCTCACCCCCTAATTACTGGCTCCATATCCTTACCCTTCCCAGCTTCTTTGCTCATGTCCTCATCTACTAAGAAGGTATCTGGTGTCCACCCACCTAGCATGTTCTAGTGAGGCTTGTGTGTTCACAGAGGCCGTCTATTCATTGTTAATAGAATCCAGTTTGCAGTTTCCTTAGAAACAGGGCAGCTGCTGATCTTCAGATTACCCACGGTTTTCATGCACATTCCTCTGTCACATTAGGAGGAACAACATTTACCTACAAAACATATCAGGAAAATACCCTAACAAGTGGTGTGAGGTAAAATGGCACCATATATTATTGATACGAGTTTACTATTTTCTTTGAGAGAAAGGTCTTGCAGACCTGGCTGTTTTTCTCTCCGATTTACAAACACTTTGCTGGTACTGTCAGAGGCTGCTCCTCAGTCCAGTGCCGCAGTGTGGCTTTCACAGGGGGTAGAGATGAGAGGTCACTTGACAAACAACTGGCTTGTTTAGGATTTCACAGCAAGCTAATTGCAGAGGCCTTGGGTTTCCTGCCTCTTGATTCCCTTTGCATGGACATAAAAGAACTTACTGTGTATTGCTTATTTATATGGATGCCTCAGAGCATTTCCTTTGCTTTAATAAAATTGTGAAAATTATTACCCCATAAAGGAATTCTTAGAATAGAAAAGAAATAAACTAGACATGGGGTACCTGAGTTTATTACTGTTTTTCATCTGACTAATGATGGGGCTGCTGGTTCCTGGGCTTCTTGAACCTTCAAAACTATACCCATGCTATTCTACACAGTGAAGTTCCTTGAAGTCCTTGAAAAACCACAAAAACAAAATTTAAAGTACAAAATGTTATTATTGATTAACTCAAACTGACCCTTGTTTGTTTGCAAAGTTCCCAGGACTCCATGGGGCAGGGACTTCCCGGTGGTGAGTTGGTAAGCTTCCTGTGGGAACCAGCATGTCTTGGCGATGGTTTTGGATTTCTGAAAATGTCTTTCTGTTGCGTTGAGATGGGGAAACAGCTTGTGGAAATGCCCTTGGTGCTGCCATAAGAGTGTTTGGGAATAAAATGCATTCCAATACTATGTTAGGGGGAGGTTAGCTGGTCAGGAAATATAACACTTACCAAAGGTAATGGCTCCCACTAGCATGTTCAGTAACGAGTACCAGATGTGGGTAGTTAATTATTCTCAGATCTGATAAGTACCTGCCAGCCAAGGCTAATTTTATTTTCAGTAAACAGTGGCCAAAGGTCCTAGCTGTTCATTTGATAGGATAGGGCCTGTTTGCACTTATCTATTAATAAATGCACAGCACTCCCTTCGTTTTCCTTTCCCAGGGCCAGATAAAACATTTCAGACACTCAAAGTATTTGTCTTAGTAAATCAGACAAAGTAAGCAAATCTGGTGATTAACTTGGTAAACAGAGAGTGGTTAAGTGTTACCCTTGGAGTTTAACCCAATGCCAAATAAATAATACTAATCGCATGGCATTTTCAATAACCTTTATGAAGTAAGACAGAGGATTTTCCACCCTCTTTTAGCCACCAAGCATATATCTCTTAAGTGCTTTCAGATGTCTTTTTTGTGGGGAGATTGTGCAAATCACTTTAAAATGAGATTTATTCTTTTAATTTTTTTTTTAACCGTGAATAACTCATAGGGAACATTGTACTGGTTAACGTTGAGTGTGAACCAGGAAACCTCTGTACTTCATCCCAGAAGGAAGACTGCACATGCATGCAGCCTTTCCTCTGTAGAGATAACAGACATCTAAAGGTTTGGAGGAAACCCTGAGAAAATGGTCCCCTTTTATACTAGTTAGAGGGCTGAGTAAACAGAGATTCCTTCTTCACTTGTCCGGATAACTGGCTTTGAGGCAAAGGATTGAGCTGTTTATTTTGTGATATAGGTGCTTGTCTGATGAGAACCGGTGAGTAGACTAGGAACCTCACACTAGGCAACACAGCACTATTGTGGTCTAGTACTACAACTGCAGTTACCTAGTAACTTTCATTCACTCCAAGCCTGGACCCGATTTTACTAGTGACTCAATACCCCTGTTTCCTGCCACCTTTTCTATCATTAAACTTTCTTTTTTACTTTGATCAAAACCTGCCTGCTCTACCAAATGTATCTTTTGCATTGGCTTTATATTTACAATTGGTTTACGAAATTCTTTTTAGTTTCCCATGATATGTAATAATCCTAGTTTATTAAACATCAAACAAACAAAACAAAAACTGGCATGCCTTAGAGGGGAAAAAATGCCTTGTCTGCACATCCCCGTTCAGAATAATCTCTGCATCAGTATCTTATTCCATAAGAGAGCATTTTGGCCCAGTGCCATGAATATGGTGCCAGGTACCCAGTGGTCACATCCCAGGAGTAATGGTTGACACTAATAATGTGGAGGAGACGGTGCAAACCCAAAACTTGAGATCTGTGTTATGGTTCTCCAGCTTCAGTTTAATGATCTGCTGGGAAGCCAGGTGCCGTTCTCGTACTCTTTTATGTTTTAGTTTCTGCAGCTAGCAGAGGAGTTAAAAGTTCTATTCACTTACCTGACAGGCATAGCCTTAAAACTAATGAGCAAAAACCAAGTTCTTGTAACTTGCAGGGTGAAAACTACTAATACTACTAACTACTTTCACAGTTACTTTGAAGTGAATTTTTCTTCCACACGATTTATTATTTTAAATTTCATTTACAAATATTTCTTATGTATTTTACATTGTGTTTACTAGGTAAGTATTACATTTATTTTATCCTTTGGATTTAGCAGTCACTTTTTCTATTTATTTTTATTTTACATACATACTTTTTATTTTAAATGCATACATTTACATACATACATTATATTTATATATAATTTTTAAGATGAGGTCTTGCTATGTAACCCAGGCCCCTACCAAGCTCTTGTGCTGAAGCTACCCTCCTGCTTCAGCCTTCTAAGTAACTGAGACTCTACTTGAATTAGAACCAGACTAGTATAATCCATGGAGTCACTTTCTGGAAGAGCCGTTTTATTATCTATACTGTCTCTCCACTTAAGACCCATTTAGCTATACGTCTCATTGCATCTTCAAAGTATCTTTGATTATAGATGATTGACTAGTCTAAAATGATAAGGGGGAAACTGTTGAAAATGTTGTAAAATTCATAATGCCAGTGGGCAGGAATCTGCTACTGATCCCTACATCTGTATTTCTATACCAGATCTTTTGCCTGATAGCCAGACCTATAAAATCCAACTCACCAGTCATCTTCTTTACTTGGATATTTTATAATAATTTCTAGTGTCACATGTAAATTTGACATCCTGTTTCTTTCCCATTGGAATCACTATCCACCTTCTCTCTCAAGACAGCAAATTCTCCCCATATTCTCAGTGTCTGCACATTTGACAACCTTAATGTTTTATGTCTCTTCTGTCAATTCTCATTATGACTTTAGTCAGGCTGTGCTTGTCTGTCCTACTGCCACCACTCTTAGTCCATTGCTATCCCTATGTTACATTCAGGTTAACTTTTCAAAAATGCAAGTACACTATCTTCGTTTAAGATCTGTGGAGGCTCCTTGTGAGCTATGAGATGAAATTTACACTTGCTTTGGTTATTGAGGTCCTAATGATTTTCACCTTATTTTATCCTCACATCTTCTTGTAGCTTTGGTTATAGCCCTTAAACATTGCTTTCTTTCTATTTGTCTCTTTGATTGAAAAACACTTAGTTAAAAAAAATACAACATGAGAACTTTTGTCACTCAAGTGAAATTGGTTTCTGCATCCTTGAATCTCATCTTACACGATATATACTTCTGTCAAAGTTACTGTGAAAGCCACTGTACTTACATGTATCTCTCCTTCCCTAACCTGAGTGTGTATATTTTGTTTATTTTTGCATTCTACACTCAGATCAGTAGTTGAGACAGGGATAGGAGGTGGTTGATAGATTAAATTGATGCATAGAATAAAACCTGCAACACATCTTCCTGCTCACATATACTTTTTTCCAGTCTTGGATTGAAATGTCCTAAGAAGAATTCAGGTTAGGATTTGATGTGATGGGTAAGCTATACCTTTACTTAACTGATGCGATTGGAGGGCCAGTAGGAAGGTTTCTAATCTCTGTACCTACAACAGAGCGAATAGTCTGAAAAATAAGCCATGAATACCTATTTACTAAGAAGCTATTTAAACTTCACACCTCTTTAGAAAGTCCTTCCATAAGCATCATCGTTTTTAATTTTCAAAATGATCATATCAGATCATTTTATTACATATATTTTAGAGGTAAAGAAACATAACTTTAGAACAATTCACTGACATTCCCTGCAGACATGTTATGATGGAGTTTGAGCCTGGATTTACTGATCTTCCTAGCATCCCTTTCTTGTTAGCGTCTTGCCTTTGAAGGAAACATCACTCTATTAGCAGGTACACACCAAGTGTACATTAGCGAAACAGCTCTCTTCATGTAAGCTCACCAATAACAGAATTCTGAGACATGCAAGCTTTGAATTCTATACTGGGAAGCAAAAATAGTATAGAGAATAGATAGAAGATAAATTTGTAGCCCAGGGAAATTGGGTTTTGGTTTTATATGACAGTGAACCTAGGGTGGGTCCTAATACGATGTAGATGAACCAAATTTATATTGGTTAACTAATCAGTCCTCTGTTGAACTCATTTAAATTTAACAAAAGTCATTCTACTATTATATTTTTCGATTTTTATCAAAGTACAAATACTGGTGTGTATTTATCTTATGTGTATTCTTGGAAGTGTCCCTTAGAAGTTTAGCACGGCTGCTTTATTGAGAACATACATATTTTTGATGCAGTTAACACCAGTGTGGTGATGATTTGCTCTTTGTCTTTAATGCTGTAAACTTTCTTCAAAAGGCTGGTGTTGTTGGGTAACTCATTCGCTCCCATGGGAAGGATCCATGCACACACAGGCACTAGAAGCCATAGGTATGGAGACACAATCGTGCATTGGTACTTTCATTAGACAGTTTGGGGAAAGATCCTATTTCTTTGTGGGAACTTTCCAAGTGTCTGTGTCAGCATGTCATGTCACCTCTTTGTTAGAGAACTTCCTAATTTTGAGTGGCTCCAAAACAACTGATTGCCAGTGTTTGGGGAGTTAAAGAAGAGAAAAGGACGAGATATGGGGATGTGTTCTCTCCCAGGATGTAAACATTCACTTTATGTTCAGTTCAGCTTTCATGTCTCTCTCAGCCCCAACTTCTGCTATATCTGGTGCCTTTGAATTCACAACTCCTTTAGATCCATTTTTTTTCCCAGAGGCTAAATTAGCTAAGCATGTGTAGGACAAAACATCTAAATTTGTGAAATGTACGTAGGATTTGAACCCAAGAAGACAAGGGAGTCTTTCTGCAAAAAGAATTATACAAAGATAGGAAGCTGGTGTGGAAAAAAAAATATGACAGGGTAAATAGGAAATTGCAAGTAATGATGTTTACTTAGAGTGACGCAAACCAGAGAGACGTGTTGAAGGAGAAACAAAGCTAGAAACAGAACCTGGAACTTCAAAGACAAAATAAGAAGCTTAGAGTCCTACTTGAAGGAGAAACAAAGCTAGAAACAGAACCTGGAACTTCAAAGACAAAATAAGAAGCTTAGAGTCCTACTGCCCTTGGAGGTGTTAAAGTGCCAACGTGTGTGCATTCCTCCACTAAAAGTTGCTTGACAGAGTCTAAGTGTCTGGGTCACCAATGGGGCCTTAAATGGTGAGGACATCTGAGGTGCTGTGACTTTGACATTGTGCAGCATGACATTTGCAGTTGAAGTCTTGAAAGAACAGAGATGTCATGTGTATTTAATGCAAGCTTACAGATTCTAAGGCTAGGTTACGAAGCTTGGTTTGTCTCTTAATTTGTACACTCTCAGCGAGCTGGTTCTCTAAGAACATGAGAGCTCTCAAGTGTGATTTTAGTCACTGGATGTAATTAGAGCACTGGCTTCGTCACTAACGCAGGCCAGCCATGTGGTAAAGAAGCAGAGACCCTTGGGTGAGAAGAATCCAACGAAGTTACCACTTTGTACCTGGAACCTTATTACATTTAATAGAAATTCCTCTCCATTGGAATTTTATTTCATCTAATTGGGAACAAACTCCAAGGCAGGACTTTTGTTCATTACCCAGCATGCTGCTCAGCTGTTCAGAAGTTGGTCATGTTCTCAGTGGTGATGTGAGTAAGTGATGATTTAGAAGCTGTTTTTTACTGCTCCCACCCCTCCCCCAGACCCTCCCAAGGTTAAGCAGTTTCTCTTTTTCAAACTGGGAGGAACAGTATTTTTATTGATCTCAGATACCTATTTCTCTCCTCCAGACTGTTTGCCTGAGCCTTAAAAATGTGGCATGATTACATAAGCACTCTGGAATTTAGATTAAACAGCATTCAATTTGAAAATCTAATCACATCATCTAAATATCATTAAGTTATAATGGGCTGATTGATAGGGACCAAAGCCATTTTAGCCTGGTCCTGCATGCCTTTCACTCAGCCAGCCTTTTCAAACCAAGATGTTGATAAAGGGGTCTATAAATCTTAATAGTTGGAGACAGTTTAAAAGCATAGTTCACTGGGTAAGGTCACACCCACTTAAGTGACCTATTTTGTATACTTTTCAAAAATAGGTTAATTAACTTAATAGAAATAATAGGTCTCTGGTATTGATGTGCAATTACTACAAAAACAGGTTTATTTTTTCTTTTTCCTTTCCAAGCCAACATGATGTTCATGAAATTGAGGGCATAATCACCATGACAAAAACCAGGTTTAGCAAGGCAAGTTGTGTTCAGCAAATACATTTCAGACTTGCCCTTTAAAACCCACCTTTATTCCAGGTCCTAGGACATGGGCACACCTCCACCAGCTCATGCTGTTCCTGGCAGTCTCCTGTTGCAGTTTTTAGAAGAGATTACTCTAGCTGTTGTTATTTTCCTAATCGCTGTAACAGCAGTTTATATAGCTCTTGGCCCCTGGCGCCTCAGCAGGCATAGAGAGCACAGTGAATGCTGGCCTCTTTTTGTTTTAAACTGGGGCCATTTTCTTTCCTGTTTTGACACATGGTCCATGTGCTCGGGTAGTTTCAGGGAAGCAACAGTGGAAAGGGCAAGGGATACCCAGTCCAGACGCCTTTGGAACAGGCTGCAGCCTCCTAATGTATGCTGCTTTATTTTAATGTTGTTGTTTGGTTGGTCGTTTTTATTTTTATTATTTGATACTTAAGTCATTCTCCCAGACTATTTTATGCTTCCCTTGGGTAGGACAGTCAGAACCTTTGTTTTCTATTGCTGGCTACTAAAATTATATAACTTGATTTTTTTTTTTCTGTTCATCTGTTCCTTAAGATATGAAACCTTAATGCTTTGTGTCTTATGTAAAGGGATGCTTATTATATTATTCTTTAGAAACTTTTGAATACATTTCAGTTAGCACATTATGTTTAGAAAAGCTAACTTTGAGACAGAGACAGTGACAAAACACCTGGTCCTTATAGAAAGACTGTCTCAGAAAAGAAGGAAGAAAGGAGGAACAATGGGGTAGAGAAAAAGATAAAGAAAAGGAAACATTTCTCCTTCTTTCAGTCTGATATTGTGTATCACGCACAACTCTCTAAATAGATATTTCTGGGTGTGCGTGGGTTATGTTTCTCTGTGGCTTAGGTGGCCTGAGGAACAGTTTATTTGTGTGAGGCTTTTGATGTGTGGTTGAGATAGGTACATTATGAGTTAATGGATGTATTTTTAGCAGATGAGTATATTTTTGCACTAGAAATTCTAGGTAGACTCCTTGGCTACCTTACAAAATACCACCACTTGCTTGTTTGTTCCTCTCCTACCAACTCAACTTTTTCTTTTCAAAAAGTATAATACTTTTATTGATTCTTTGGCAAATTCACTCAAGCATACAATGTATTTGTACCCCTTCCCCTAACTCTTCTAAGATATACCCCCAACCCCTTCTGTATTCTCTATTTTAAATTAATAACTACCAAGTCCAATTTGGGCTGCCCATTTACTCATAGGTGTGGGGGGCTATCATGGGTATGGTTGAGCTATCCAGAGTCACATAGGAAACGACTTCCAGAAGCCATAAACATCCATAGCTCCTCAATTAGAGGGAGAGAGCTCAGCATGCTCCTCCTGCTTCATGCTAGAATGTTGATTGGCTCAATCTGGTGCAGGTCTTGTTCAGGCAAACATAGCTGTCATGAGTTCATGAGTACAGCGGTCTTGCCATGTCCAGAAGACACTATTTCACTCTAGTCCTCTCCAGTTTCTGGCTCTTACAATCTTTCTTCCCGTCATATGTGATGGTCCCAAGCCCTGGGTTGAGATTACAATATACATTTCCCATGTGTGGCTTAGCACTCCACTAGTATTCATTCTCTTCACTTTACTGTGAGTTTCTGCAGGAACTACTCTCCATTGCATAAAGCAGCTTCTCTGATGAGGTCTTAAAACTGAGAACAAATTAAGAAAGCAATTTGATAATATGGTCATTTAGCAAGATAATGGTTGTCAGTTCACCAGTGAGGTTTGTGAGCTCCCCAACCATGAGTTCTTGGCCAGATTCACAGTATCAGGGATACATTTCTTCCTGTACAGTGGGCTTTAAATCCAATCAGAAAGTGGTTGGTTATCTCCATAACACTAATGCCACACTAGTATGCATCTATGGGCATAATTTGTCATGCCTGTTGTTATTGTAGCTCACAGGCTTGCAAGTTGAGTGAAATAATTGGTTGCTTTTCTCCCTCAGTAGCCTGTATAGCACCTTTTGCTGGAGCCCAACATTTCCTAAATGAAACAAATCTTGTTTGTATAAATCTGTGTTTGTGGGAAAAAAAATTCAAGAATTATAGTGTTCGTTAGAATTTTAGCTATGGTGAGAGAGCATTTAAAATCTCCCTTCCTTGGTTGGTTCCCCTTTAACAGAGGACTGTGATGATGCCCTGATGCATCTCAGACAAACAGAGAAGATTTTGGCCCTGTGTTGAGTGATAGAGCGGTTCATTCTTCAGTAGCAGGGGCTGGGGTTAAGAAGGACCAATTCAACTAGAACTTACTCTGTTCTTTTATTCCTATGTCTGTGTGGTGGTTTTCCTTTGAATGCATCCCCCACCCTTGAGTTTAGAAGCATCCCTTGTTTGAAAGCAAAGACCTGTTTCCTGTTCTTTTGTATCCTTTAATTTGCCCCGTATAGGGTCCAGTTAAGAGCAAACATTCATTAAGAACATTTTAGTTAATTAACTACACAGTCTCTGCCCAGAGCTGGGGGAGAGAAAGACAGATTAGATAGAGGAAGTACTGTCACACAGGGAAATTAAAATAAAGAGGATATTTTCCCTATTAGAAATCTTTTCTTAATACTGATAGTCCTATCCATTCCTTATTGAAAGTGTGGAAGAACAAAACTTTAAAAAATAAAATCATATATCCACTTCTAAAATAGCCCTAGGATATCCAAATAAGTTGCACAAAAAGTTGGTAGCATTATTTACAAGGTCAAAAAACATTGAAACAACTAAATGTTCATCAGTGATTAATGGAAAAACAAAATATGGCATACACATACAATGGCATACACATACAATGGCATACACATGCAATGGCATACACATGCAATGGCATACACATACAATGGCATACACATACAATGGCATACACATGCAATGGCATACACATAGAATGGCATACACATACAATGGCATACACATACAATGGCATGCACATACAATGGCATACACATGCAATGGCATACACATACAATGGCATACACATGCCATGGCATACACATGCCATGGCATACACATGCAATGGCATACACATGCCATGGCATACACATGCAATGGCATACACATGCAATGGCATACACATGCAATGGCATGCACATGCAATGGCATACACATGCAATGGCATGCACATACAATGGCATACACATACAATGGCATACACATGCAATGGCATACACATAGAATGGCATACACATACAATGGCATACACATACAATGGCATACACATGCCATGGCATACACATGCCATGGCATACACATACAATGGCATACACATGCCATGGCATACACATGCAATGGCATACACATACAATGGCATACACATACAATGGCATACACATACAATAGCATGCACATACAATGGCATACACATGCAATGGCATGCACATACAATGGCATACACATACAATGGCATACACATGCAAATGGCATACATATACAATGGCATACACATGCAATGGCATACACATGCCATGGCATACACATACAATGGCATACACATGCCATGGCATACACATGCCATGGCATACACATGCAATGGCATGCACATACAATGGCATACACATGCAATGGCATGCACATACAATGGCATACACATGCCATGGCATACACATACCATGGCATACACATGCCATGGCATACACATACCATGGCATACACATGCCATGGCATACACATGCCATGGCATACACATGCAATGGCATACACATGCAATGGCATACACATGCAATGGCATGCACATACAATGGCATACACATGCAATGGCATGCACATACAATGGCATACACATACAATGGCATACACATGCAATGGCATACACATACAATGGCATACACATGCAATGGCATACACATGCCATGGCATACACATACAATGGCATACACATGCCATGGCATACACATGCCATGGCATACACATGCAATGGCATACACATGCAATGGCATGTTGTTCAATAATAGAAAGAAAGGAATTATGAGTACATGGTACAATGTGGGTGAACCTTGGAAACAAAGTACAGAAGTTTCTATGACGTCATGGAAATCTGTAAAGCCAAAGTGAGATTAGCGGTTGCTTAGTACTGGGTGGAGGTGGGGTGGAGGGCGGTCTGTGGGCAATAGCTAGAGAGTATAGGGCCTCCCTCCCTTTCCCCCTCCCTTCCCTACTTCCTTCCCTCTTTCCCAAGTGCTAGGGCTCAAACCTCGGGCTCCCTGCATGCCAAGTAAGGGTTTCATTCCTGACTATACTTCCATCCCCGTAATCCTTTTTGACATGATGAAACTGTTTGAAGTAGATGGTGGTAATGATTGCCCAGCTTTGTGAATAACCATCACGCTGCTGAAATGTTCTCAGTGGATGGATTTTTCAGGCTGTGAATGATAGCTCAGTGAAGCTACTGGAAAAATTAATCGCCTAAAGCCCTACCTGAAATCACTACTGCTAAAATCGTCTGTTGTATTTCTTTCTAGAAATATTTTATACAAATCTAAACTATTTCAGATCATAGTTCACATGTAGTTTTTATATTTTTTTGTTTTTATGGGCATGGGTGTTTTTCCTACATGTATGTCTATGTACCACATGTGTACAGTACCTGTGGAAGCCAGAAAAGGGCATCAAATCCCATTAGACTAGTGCTAACTCAGCTTGTGAGCCACTATGAAGGAGACAGGACATGAACCCGGGTCCTCCGGAAGGGCAGCCAGTGTCTTAACCACTGAGCCATTTCTTTAGCCCCTCACATACAATTTTTAAATAGTAGTTTTCACTTAGTGTTTTATCATGAGCATTTTCTCATCCTAATAGAACCTCCCTTGTAAACACTTTTATAAAGGGAACAGCATAGTTCATCTCACATTTTTAACTGAATTTCTTTCAAATGTTGGACCCTTAGATCGAATCTATTTTATCACAATTTTAAATGGCAAGATGCAGTTTTAAAAGGCTATGGAACTTTTCTCATTTTTGAACATACAAGCCTGATGTAAAAGAAGCAAACAAAGCCTGGCTGGGAGGCGGATCGCTGTGAGTTCGAGGCCAGCCTGGTCTGCAAAGTGAGTCCAGGACAGCCAGGGCTACACAGAGAAACCCTGTCGGGGGGGGGGGGGGGCAGGGCCAGCAGGGAGAGAAGTAAACAAAATATATGGGTAGTGGGTTTTTTTTTGTTGTTGAATTTTAAACTAGGATTTCAAGAAATAGAAGCTTCATGTCCTGGTTATGGACTTTCAGCAGAACAAAGTGAATTTTCACTGTTGAGATCCATGGAACAAGCTCCTGAACAGGACATCGAGGCTTCTCCTCCACTCATAAGTGCAGAAGTCTTGGCCTCCTGTGTGAACAGGGCTCTGCCTGGTTCTTGGCCTGACAGGCCAATAGATGCATAGATGACACTTTGTTTCTCTTGAAGCAGTCTTGAGTTACTAATCTGTCATTTTCTCTTATTTTGTAAGAGCAAGGACAAAAATGGGAAGGAAATTAGGTATTTCTGCAGTAAAATCTTCCTTGATGAATAAAGGTTCAGGACCATAGAGGTTTTCACTAGAAATTTACTTTTTAGAGACCATATTGCCATTCGGATTATGTGCTGTATTTTTCATTAGTAACTTAGACTGATAGAAATCTTAAGTGTAACACTTCAGTCTTAGCCACTAAAGTCTGTACATCCACTAGCCAATATTTTTACTGATCTCCTCACCTCTTTTCTCCCCGCCCCCCCCCCCCCCCCACCCCACCCCTGCCCCACCCCCCACCCCATGTACATGCTAGGCAGTCACTGAACTACACCAGCCCCGTTACACACTTCAGTGTGCCTTCTTAAACTTCACTTTGTACCTTCCCTCCCTCTCAAGCAGCATTCTCACTTTGAAGAGGCTGCGAAACATATAGTCAGTTGCGGAGAGGAGAACGTGGAGTCTGTGGTTTATAGGTTTTCTGTCCTTACATTCTTAAGTGACTACAAATGTGTTTGCCCAGTTCTTATTGACTTGAACCGTGGTCACTTTGTGAAATACAAATATATTGCTTTTAAGGAAAGGAGAGCTGGGGTTTGTCTTGTGATTAGCCAGGGCCCAGTTCACAAGTACTGTTTTCTAACTTGGTGGAATAAGAAGCTTAACTAGATGAAAAGACTTTTCTAAGCGACGCAACTGTTTGCAAGCAGCTAAGACCAGGAATTAGAAAGCTTGCCAAAGCTCCTCTGCAAAATCCAGAAGCCTGTGGGAGCTCATTCATACGATATGTAAGAAGTTATATAGGCAGAAATCACAGTAATCAACTCCCGATACACCCCAATTTTTTTGAATACTCTTAAAGAGACAACCTAAAGGATGAATTGAGGTGACTGGAGTGCAGCTCCTACCCCACCCAATTATTTCCTTTTAGCCACTGATGGAGCTTTGGCTTGGCTGGGTTCACGGCCAGCTAGTTGAGCCTATGTTATGAAAGAGAAATAAGACACTTAATCCCGAGAATGATTAACCTGCCTTGGCTGCCCTCCCTCGGAGCTTGCCCTTCCTTTATTGTAGTCTGTTTACTCACCCCTACGCCAGATCTCCAGCCACTCTTATTATTGAGGCCAGGGACACCTGGATCAAAAAGAGTTCAACCTTTGTTTTTAGTCTGAAGGGGTGCTCTAGGCATTTTTCTGGTCCTCTTGTGCTAGTATTTATTCATTGGTTCATTTTTGAGGCGGGATCTTATTTCGTAGCCCAGGCCCGCTTCAGGTCGTTATTCTGGAACCCATTCTGGTCTCGTGCCATCTTCCCTCACCCTCCTAAGTGCTAGGCTGAGAATCATGTGCCATCACACCCAGCTGTACACTGTTCAAGAGAAAAATTTTAAGTTCACTCCTTTACAAAATCCCATCCAGCGAAAGATCATTATTTTAAATTTAACATGCAAGGAAGCCAAACTTAGGGAAGTTTCCCATGTCGAATCTCCACAGCAGAATTCAAATGGATGTACACTCAAATAGGTGTACGTATTTATCTCAGTGTCTAACCAAGGGAGGCATAGTTTTGGTTTCTATTTGTAGGGTCAACTAGGGATGGCTGGAGCCATTTGTAATTGGTACTTTTTATTTTTAATCTTTTGCCACTGAAGGCTCTGCAATGACAAACTAGAATTATACTGTTGTACTCTTGGCAAAAAGATAACTGTCACCTTGTTTTCTGCCTAGGAGAGACCCTGACCTTAGAACTGAAGATTTATTTCCCCCAACATCCGTCAGTGAGTGTGTTACACTTAACCGAGATGACCTTGTGCTCAAGAGTTAGAAGAGAAAATCCTAGCCAGCATTTCAGAGATGACAAGGTCAGAGTGACTGCCCATTGGCTTTAGACTCTTAGATCTAGGGACCTTCTGTAGGATGAGAATCATGTGAAGACGAGTATTTGTGGTAGGGCCTGACCCACCGACATCAGCAGTGTTCACTCTTCAGTAGAAGGGACTTAGGAAGGACACAGCTTCCTCATCAAAATCTCCTCAAGCAGTAGACAGCACAGATAAATATTTACTTAAGGAGAGAATAGCGTTGGAAGAGCAAAGCATTAAAATGGCTAAAATACACACATCCCTCTTACATAAATCTTGATGTTGACATCTGTGGCTACAGACTGGTCAGTGAGGGGAGCTCCTAGCCACTGAAACCTCAGCCGCTAGAAACATGCTCTGCAGGGCATCTTTGTAACTATGCCATTGACTAGCCCCCGTCTCTGATTATTCCATCATGGCCTCTCCAGTTTCACATTCGACTGAATATATGATTAGTGGCTGCCTATTAATTCCTGCTTTTCCTATCTTCCTAATGACCTTCACTTCATCATTTGCTTTTATTTTGCATCTTCTACTTTAGCTCTGCATGTCCAGGGTATGATGGAGTGCTGGAGAATTTTACTTTCTGGTAGATTTCAGAGTCAATTACGAGTGATGGATAATAGTGGCTGTAAGAACAGTGGGAAAGCAAATATCATTCGGTCTGAGATAAGGATATGGTCTCGGTAGACCTCAGTGTCTCCAGACTAAGATAAAGCCAGCTTAGGTATAGTGCCTAAAGCCCTTTGATGAACATTATTTTAAAATGGGATGGCCACAGTATAGGTTATACTGAACAATGCTGGGGTGTAGCCAATATCATGTGGCTAGGACTGTACAGTGGGGCTGAGACCAAGGCGCATTTGGTCAGATCAAGATTAGTGACTGAAATGCTCTTCCCCTGATATGTGCATGACTAGCTCCTTTACCCACTTCAAGTTTCTGCTCAAGTGTTACCTTCTCCAGTGAAGCCTGAAAACCTACTCTGATCCACCAATTTAGACTCAGAATAAGTTAGAAGGACTAATTGAAACCTCGTGTTGATTGATCCTCTTTTCTGGCCCTGAGCTGCATTACGCAGGGATAGTGAACATTGCAGCTGGGGAACTCAGCAGTACAATCCACACAGAGGCTTTCAGCTTCCTTCTCTTTGAAATAATAGTATTAAGTTTATATAAATATTAATGTTTGTCCATGAGAACGGAACAGAATGTTCTCTCTCTCTCTCTCTCTCTCTCTCTCTCTCTCTCTCTCTCTCTCTCTCTCTCTCTCTCTCTCTCTCTCTCTCTCTCTCTCTCTCTCCTTTGAATCTTGGAGATCAGCATTTCCCCGAAAGATTAAATTTTAAATGAAATCAAGCAATACATTGGTTCAGTTGAAATTCTGACCTTTAAAAAATATTTTATTAATTTATTCATATTACATCTCAATTGTTATCCCATCCCTTGTATCCTCCCTCCCTCCTGCTTTCCCCCTACTCCCAGCCCCTATGTCTGTGACTGAGGGGGACCTTCTCCCCCTGTATATGCTCATAGGGTATCAAGTCTCTTCTTGGTAGCCTGCTATCCTTCCCTTGAGTGCCACCAGGCCTCCCCATCAGGGGGACGTGGTCAAATATGGGGCACCAGAGTTCATGTGAAAGTCAGCTGTATGGATACACCACATCCTTCCCTGTAATGTTTTTGTTTCTGTTGTTTTTCGGATCTCAAGTGTATAATGCCAAACTCTCTATTTCATCTTTGTGTTAAGAAGAGGGAAAGAACTCAAGGTTTGCCTTCTGGCCCTGCAGAAAGTAGCTATGTTCAGAGTTGAAAATGGAGCACGGCAAGGAGACCTAGTGTTTGAGTTTTACCAGCCAGGTAGAGTCATGCAAGTATTGCGTGTGTCAGAAGGATTATCTCCATCTCATTCAGTGTTGGAATGGCTTATAAAGAGGTCCTAGGTGCACCAGCTCCTGGTCATCCCACCTGCTTTGCGAAAGAGTTCACTATAGGACCCAAGTGTTGCTGGCTGAAAGCAGTCTTTAGACTGAGGTGGGGGTGACTAAGAAGTGCCTATTTCAGACTACATAGATGAGCTTTTGTTTATATGTCCCAGGACACTTCTCTCTCTCACTGAGTGCTGGACATGCTGCTGAGGGTACCAGTCCTCAGTAGTTTGGGTTCTTGTATGGTTCCCCAGCCAAATTCAAATTCTAGAATGATGTTTCTGACTACATTTCAAGTGGCAAACAACACATCCTCAGAATCGCCAATGCCTGCCAAGTTCAGAATACCAGAAGGAAGTGTGTGCCTGATTTGACCTGGGCTCAGCCCTGTCTCCTGCCTCTAATCATGTGAATTCTCTCGAAAGGACCTCTCTGGGCCTTCCTTCACTCTCTCATTTGTAAAACACAAGTGGTCAACTGAGTGGCTGTAGGACTTTTCAAATATTCACTTTCTGGGAAAAATTGCAATAGAATTTGTGGTATCTATTGTGGAGATGTTGCTGTTTCTCCTTCCCTAGCTCCTCTGCCCTGGTCAGTGGCAGCAATGCCCGATCACTCCTTGTTAGTTGGTTACCAGGGTTGTGTGGCAATGGGCTCACAACCTTTGGTCCTCCCGCTGTGCCTGGACTCCGTGCAGATGGGCTATTCTGTTGTCTGGACTCTGAACATAGGCAGACTTTCTAATCTTCCTAACCCTGAGAATACTTCCGGGATGCGAGGTAGGAGCGTACTTTATCAGGCATCAGTCATGAAAAACACACCAAGTGATACTGATTTACTCTTCTGGGGCCTCGGAAAGTGAGGCACAGAGAGGGAAAACTGAGTGTATAGCAGCAGGTAGAACGGGAATTCATATCCAGATCCAGCCCGTTCTACAGCATCAGCCTTAGTCAAGACTCTTCTCGAAGAATTAGCTTTCAAATGCTTCGTCATTTCTGGAAATCAGATAATGAAATCTTGGCTGTGACGGTAAGCCAAGAGGGTTAGAGCTCCTTCTGAGCTGTGCCAGTGACTTCACCTCTGGCAGCGGCAGTCATCATCAGATGATCTCTCCTTGAGGAAGTGAGGATCCCAGTGGCAGTCGCGTAAGGCTGAGTAAGCATTAGAAAGGAAAACTCACCAGCGCCTGTAGACACCCCAGTACCACAGAGGATGGGGATTGCGTGGATTAATAATGTTCAAGTTTTATGGCAAACACTTCTCAAGTAAATATGCTTTAAGCACAGAGAGGTAAACTCTGCACCTTGCACTTCCAGATTCCAGGAATTAAGTGTAACTAGTCATGAGGCAGCCAGCCGCAGTGCTAGGAAAGGATAATGCAACACGGTCACCCAGGAAACTTCCAGAAAAGGCTTCTGGCTTGTTTCAGTGAACAGAGAGACTGTGTTTCAAGGGTCCAGGACATATTAATCAATCTACTATGGCAAGGCTGAGTTCTGTTTTCTTTTGCCCGAAGGTATCTGTTCTAAATCACTGTTTGTAATATTGTCATTGAGTTTGCCATCCACAGTTGAGGCATGTCACTGAGTGAGCAAAGGAGGTCCCCTAGCCAGAGTACAAGTACCAGAACAGCAAGCCAAGACCCGTGACACAAAGGATTAAGAGTTGTTTCTGTAAAAGGTTTTTCTTTCAAACTAGAATGCTACCAAGTGTTCAATGCCACATTGAAATGCAGGCCAGACAACATGAAATTCTACTCGCAAACGCAGTCGGTGATGTTTCCCTTTAAGCTTAAGAAGCACTATGTTTTCTGGGTGCCAGAGAGGACTTCAGCCTGGCCACTACTGTCTCTGTCTGTACACGTGTCACAAGGTCTTGTATGGGTGTGCACACCTATGCCCATGTGGATGTGCATGTGCAGGCACGTAGATCTTTTGTTCTTATTTTATTAGCATGATCCTTGATGCTGGCCCATGACCAGAGTGCTCTAATTACACACACGACACTGGTTCCTTGTTACAAAAACCCATCTTTCAAATTTAAGTAGATTTCCTTTTTTTTTTTTTTTTTTTTTAATAAAAACAAGCAAATAGTCATGCGTTATCTCTTCTCTCACTATGAAAAAAAAAAAAAACTCCTGTTTTTGTAAAAGCCCATTTACAAGAAGAACATATATAGGATTGCTTTAATTTTTGCATTGTCAGTAAGCTTCTCCAAGCCACTTAAATGGATTAGGGTACTAGTGAGGTGAGTGAAGAAGAAGAGAAGGGGAAAGAAAGGGCAATTAAACTTTAGAGAGTTAAGTTCCTGGCAACATATATAAAACAAATGAACAACGATGACAACAACAAAAAGCCAAACAAGTGGTCTTATAGCCAGGTGTGGTGGGGTACACCTGTAATCCAGCACTGTGGAGGCTGACATCATGAGCAGCCAGGTGTGGTGGGGTACACCTGTAATCCAGCACTGTGGAGGCTGACGTCATGAGCAGCCAGGTGTGGTGGGGTACACCTGTAATCCAGCACTGTGGAGGCTGACGTCATGAGCAGCCAGGTGTGGTGGGGTACACCTGTAATCCAGCACTGTGGAGGCTGACATTATGACTAGAAGCCATGCTGCGTTACATAGACTCTCTAGGCTAGCCTGTGTAACACAGTAAAACCCTATTTCAAAAAGCCAAAAAGAAAAAGCACAATGGCCCTTTAATGCTTAAAAGTATTTATATGGTTCAGACCACTACACTGTTCTGTGTATTGATGGTTGAGCCACTGTTGGGAGGACCAGATGTACAGGTGCTGAGAGCACTACATACGCAGTTACCCTGCCTGTCATTTGCGTACTCAGGTGTCTTAAACTGTTCAGTGCACCTGTCTTTGGCATGGCTTGAAAGGAGGCCACTCGTTCAAGTAGGTAGAATTGGTCATCTCAGCAGTGTCTTCCCTATGCCCTTTTTCTAACTTTTCCAAGTTGTAATGATGACCTTGCTACATTCTCCGTGTTTGCAGTAACTATAGTTGTCATCTTCCTTTCCAGACATCCTCCTGCCTGTCCTGAGGCTGTTTAACCATAGCAGGTATAAACGTAAACCCATATTCCTTTTCAGACTGTATACACAACAAAACTAGATGTAGCTTTTTTTTTTTTTTAAATAAAATATCTAGCTGAGGCCAATTTAGCACAGTGCTGGTTTTAAATGATTGCTTTCTGGTAACTTAATTAATTGTATTTATTTCTTTAAACCTGACTCAGCATAAGTCCCACCTAGCCGCTCTGAAGCCTGTGCAATGCACTAATTACATGTACCTTGCTATACATAACAGAAGGCTAGTCTGCTTTAGAAGGTCTGTCATTAGTTTACCCCTTCCATCTTCGCAGAATGCTGGGCATGCTGTCTTTTGTTGCTGCTGCGTTTGTTTTAGTGGTCAGTTTCATGAACAAAGAGTGGGTAGCTATTTGTGACTAGCCACATGAGGAGCTGCCATCCGAGATTGGATGGTGAAGTCTTTGGTTGTTCAAGTAACTGGACTGCGATCAGTCTGTTGAACCATATTCCCTCTCAAGGCTCTCTGTTTTAAAGCTTGGTGGTAGGATCTTTAAATTTTTTCTCTTGTTGCATTAAGTTAACAAAGGAATTTTTAAGCTGATCTGGAGGCTGTGGCTTCCTGGCACTTGCTGAGAGGCTGGCATGTCGCAGGTTGCCAGAAGGAAAGGCAAACAGGAGGGCATTCTGCCGAGCTCTGCTTACGCACCAGTTCCACCACCCCTGTTTTCATGTGGCTCCTGGATGGTATTATTTGAGGCTGTTAAAAACTTCAGCTTGTCTTCCTCCCACGGTTTCAGGCAGAGCAGAATTCTTTGAGGCCAGAACCAGGACGGAGCATTCACTGATGTTGACGAAGCTGAGGATGAAACACTTTGATGGAGAGGCGTAGATAAAGCTGCTGCTCTGGTCTGAATCACAGCAAGTGGCCAGGACTGGATTGCACAGGGCTGGGGGAGGGAGGCCTGTTGGCATTTTGACATAGAGCAGGCACAATCAGCACCGCCTCCATAGAAAGTGCTCTAATGCCTCCTAGTTGTTTTAATGCTTAAAGATCCAGGACTGGATCGCGTACGTGGTATACACATTCCTTTTCCAATTAGAGTACTGCTTCCTGGTGTGTGAGCTCCTTCCTGTGAGTGAGATGTGGTACATGTTGTTTTTTGGATGAGGCCCGGGTAGTGTTCCCCTTTTTGGCAAGACTTTCCTCACATAAGATACATTTTATGCCCCAATTTGAAAAGAAATATTTTAAATTCATTCTCTCTCTCTCTCTCTCTCTCTCTCTCTCTCTCTCTCTCTCTCTCTCTCTCTCATCAAATATGTTCAAAGCACTGGTAGCAGAGATCACTGAGGCAACTGTATTTTACCTCTTACTTTGAGGTAAGATGTCAAGACCTAGGCTATTAACCACCTTAAATACTCTAAGTCTCAGGAGATGCTGATTGTAGCCATATTACAGAGGGTTTAGTTTGATGGAATACATGGGCTGTAGTGAGCACCACCTCATTCATGCCTAAATCTGTTTCTCCTGTAGCTTTCTCACTAATGACTCAGTTTACCCTAGGTTTGGAAAAATAAAGTCATCTTACTCACTGTTAGCCAAAGGTGGAGGAGCCCCTTGACCAAGGAAAGTACTTGCATTTGATCATGAAGGTGTCTCCATAACCCTCACCACGCTCCTCTGGCCTTTTGTTTTGTTTTGTTTTGTTTTGATACAGTCTTTCTATTATGTACCTCTGGTTGTCCTGGAACTCACAGTGTAGACCAGGCTGACCTCAAACTCACAACATTCACCTGCCTCTGCTTCCAGAGTGCTGGGGTTAAAGGTGTGCACCGCCACACCCGCTGCATTTCAGTTAACTCACAAGACAAGAAGACCATTGTTTCTGTTGCTCTGATAAAAACCATAACCAAAAGCAACTGGAGGAAGAAAGGGGGTTGTTTCAGTTCACAGTTGTGTTGTCATCTGTCATTGAGGGAAGTTAGGGCAGGAACTAAAGGCAGATGCCTGCAAGCAAGACTGAAGCAAAGACCATGAAGGAGTGCTGCTTTACTGGCTGGCTCCCATACCTGGCTCAACCTGTTTTCTTATATCAAATGGGACCACCTGCCCTGGACCTCCATCACTCTCATTAAAAAATAAAGAAAGAAATAAAGCACCACACATTTGCTTACAGGCCAATTTTATGGATATCTTTTCTCAGTTGAGTTTCCCTCTTCTCAGATGTCTGTGCCAATTTACCCAAAACTAGCCAGCACAATGATACACTCCAGCCTTACCAAAAACCAACCAACCAAACAAACAAACAAACAAAATGGAGGCAGGGTAGCTCTTTACCACTTTCGTGCTATCACAGTCAATGAGCTGCCGAGCCAGCGAGCACAACCACAAAGTCTGCCTCTGAAAGGCCATGGCCCCTAAGCTCTCCTTCTCTAAGTAGCCCCTGCAGAACCTCAGCTTTGTGAGCAAGTGTATAGCAATCACCATCCCGGAGGCTGGGTGAGCCATCCACTAAATTAAACTTCGTTACTGGGCCCAGATAGAGCAGGTGGGGAGGTTGAGGACTGGCCTGGCCTGGGCCAGCCACCCTGGCCACCATGGAAAGTTGGAGCTTGCTGATGACCACAGTGAGGCTTAATGCAGGTTGTGGCACGATGTGGGGAAGCAGCAGGGTAGGAAACACTGGCGTCTCTCAGCAGGGGGAGTGAAGAAAAGAAAAGAAGATGGCAGAGACACCATTGTTCTGCATTTGGGTGAGCGTGCTGCTGCTGAAAGGGAAAAGCCAGGGCCTCTCTGAAGAGCTATGAGAATGGTTGGATTTGAGGGCGGGTCTTCGCCTTGACCCTGTGCCACAGCAAGCAACATGAACATCTCCTTCAGCCAAGATAATCAACATGAAAGTGTGTTTATACAGACGAACAGTGGGATTTATCCAGGATTTTGGGAGGTAATCCCTGGGTTCAACACTCTATGAATAGCATGCCGTGTTCCTAAGATGAGAAATTACTGTGAGCTTTTTTGTGAGAGTGGATTGTGGGAATCATGTAGGTGAAACGTACCCAGTTTCACCCTGAGTTCAAGGCCCACTAATGCACTCCAGGTGTGCAGGCTTCCCGGGCTTTCTGTTTTGGAAGCTCAAAGACGCACTCACAACCCCACAGGGAGGCTTTGAAGAATACCAAGGGCCTGCCTTTCTATCTCTCCTAGTGTTTTGTATTCTTTCAGCCCACATTTGGTAATTGGAGATATTCGTGGTGTTAAAGCCGGACTTGTTCCTTCTTAGCCTGCCCCCTCAACAGTGAAACCTTAAGCCTGTGGCTTCGATTGTGCTGTGTACAGTGGTGATCTCGCTCCAGTGTCCTTCGAATGTAAGAGGAGAGCAGCTGAAATACTAGAAAGGGGGTTATAGGAAATCGTCCAACGACAATTTTCCATGTCTATAGATGCTTTCATTTGAGGGCACGAGAAGCTGGGGGGGTACCTACAAAAGGAGTGGGTGCACAATGTAAAAACGCTCGGGTTATAGGCCAAGAACTAAAGATCAAAGAGCTGGGCCCTCAGAATTACACAGTGAGTCACTGGAAAAACTGAGTAGACGTTGGGCATCCTGTTCTCCAGTCTTAACATGGCTATGAAGTACAATTGACTTTTAAGCAGTACCTGTATTTCTTTTTTCACTTAGACCCAAACCCGTGGAAAGGAATATAATTATGTGTGCATTATAGATCACCAAGCCCTAGAGCAGCATGGAGTATTTTGCCGTGATAATATGGTAGACGAGGTGAAGAAGCTAATGAGAAGCCACACATCTGATGTGTGGTCCCTGTGTCCCCAAGGGACCATGGCCTTCCCTATAACCACTATTCTAGCCATTTCATGCATTCGATTTAGAGATTCTTCCTTAAAAGAGAGTACTTCTGAAGCTAAGTTGACAGCGATGGGAATGCCTAGGCAGCTACTCTTTACAGCTTTGTCTGCAGTGTGCCTTTCAGTCTGTTGCCTACTCGTTTATGCCAACCTTATTTCAAAATGTAGTGAATGGCTTAACATATGGTAGGTAAATATGCTTGCAGAAAGATTTGCTTGAACAGAGAATATATAAGTACTGTAAATGCTTTAATATTCCACTCAATCTGATTTTTTTGTTATGTACCCTGTATATATTTTAGTTTTTGATAATAGGTAGACTGTTTTGAATGCCAGGTGACCCAAAATGAAGATTTCTAAAACATGCATTCTGTGTGTGTGTGTGTGTGTGTGTGTGTGTGTGTGTGTGTGTAGATAACCAGAGACATCTTTAATCTTCTCACCATCTGCTGAGAGTAGAAGGGACATGTTCTACAGAAATAGTTCTCAGGTGCCTTCTCTTTCTGCACTAGAAGAGGTCATCTTTGGGGGCAACTGCTTTGTTTCTTAGCCATGGATTTAGTGACTACATTTAGAGATGTAAGACACAGGCCAGTCAGCACTGGGAACACTCAGGAAGTGTGTCAGGGTCAGGAAAACCTTCACAGCTCTCTCGGAGCATGCAGACATCCAGATAGCAAGGGATGTAGCAAGTGTAAACTCTGAGCTGGCTAAATTAGGGCTGAATGTTATCCTGCCACTTTCCAGATGAGTAATTTTGAGTTGATCATTTAATTTCTACTAACCTTAGCTGCCTGTTATACAAAAAGAAAAATAGGATGATAATGACTACATAGGTTTATTGTGAAGATTAAGTAGAAACAATATGTGAAAGCTTCTGGGATATTTAAGGCTTGATAAATACTAGTTTTGTTTTCCCCCTCTCTCCTTCTCTCCTTCCCTCCTTCAGTCTTTTTTGTCCTCCTCCTCCCTTTTGCTCCCTTTCCCTCCTTCCCTCACTCTCTTTCTTCATACAGAATTATATGCCATGATTTGTTTATTTATGGCCCACCAATAAAATACTATCAAAATCTTCAAATTCTAGTGGGCATTTGGGCCATGCTGAATCTTCATGAATTGTTTTCTAACATGTACACAATTCTGGATGTCAGTTGACAATCTTAACCTGGTGAAATTCAAGTAGAATAAGAGTTCACTGGCAGAAGGTAATGTGCTGTGTGTTGGCATTTGTCTGGCAAAGCTTGACCAGCAGGTACAACCCTGAGCTTATGAAGACAGGCTGATCGAAGACTGGATAGGAAATGGCCTTTCCCACATGGCTGAGTCATATGTCATCCATCAGAGAGCCTACAGCACTTGTTCTTGTAATACACACCCATACATCTCAGTGGCTTAGTACATCCAAAGGTATTTCTTGCTCAGGTGAGGTTGACTCAGTCATGGTTGGTGGGAGACTCATCTCTGGGCAGGAATTCGCAGAGTGCGCTTCTCATCTTGTGGCTCCTCTGCTTTAAACAATGACCTCTGTAGTCATTCTGGAAGAAGAAAGCCTGTGGAGAGAGCTCCTGAAGGAAGAGCAAATGTAAGGGCTGTAGGGCATCTATCTCACACCCTTTCTGCCCACAGTACATTGCCTAGGAACTACCTGGCCATACTCAACTAGTGGAGCTAGAGACTGTAGCCTGTGTTTGTGCCTCAGAAGACGAGGAAAACAGTTTTGTGAGCAAGCAGAATGGCTGTTGGCTCAGTCTTGCTCTTCTGGATCCATATTCCGTTGTTCTCTTTCACTGCTCTTCTTCCAGTTTAGAATGTTCGTTTATGATTTCAAGTTTAGGTTGGCTCTATGGCTGGAGAGATGGCTCAGGGGTTGAGATCAGTGGCTGCTCTTGCAGAGGACCTGGCTTCGGTTCCTAGCATCTACGTGGTGGCTCGCAACTGCCTGTGACTCCAGTTCCAGGAGTGCGATACCCTCTTTGGATCTCTGTGGGCACCAGGCATGCACATGGTATAGAGACATTCATGCAGACAAAATACTCACAGATAAAATAAATTAAGTAAATCTATTTTTTTAAAGTTTAGTTTGGTTAAGTCTTTCTGGGGGGTGTGTGGAATTACTTGACTGGTCATCTGATAGCCTCTTGATCCAAATTCTTGACCTCTTGGCCATACTTCCAGTCAGAGGAAATTAGAATTATTTCTGAGTTGAAGAAAATCTTAGTGACATTTGAGTTTTGACAGTCACTTTCATAGTAAGGTTACTTCTCTCTAAAGATTATTGTTAGCTTTGCTTATGGATGGAAATAAAATAGAGCATTTAAAAAGCTGTATCTAAATCTTTCTTCTTTATAATACTTGGGCTTTTGGAAAGACAGGTGAGTCAGAAGGAAGGGATTTCTAGGTACGGTGAAAAGTATTCTTGGCGTTTAGCCCTGATTGGCCATGGAAGTGACTCATCTGTAAACAGCTCGAGCAGACCACAGAGAGTAACTGGAAACAGTGGAAGCCTACCCATCCAAGGAGGAGGGTGATACATGGCGGTAGGAATGTGAACAGTTCTTTGTTTGCTCCCCTTGTTGCTTATAACTAGTTGTTTTCTGACTTGGGATATATTCCTCTTGTATTTTCTTGCCTTCCCCTAATATTAATTCAAAAGTAAAAACCAGGAAAAACAGATGGTATCTAGCCTGGGCTACCTCATAGGACCAACGCTCTGTTTAGGATCATCTGAAGCAATCTGGAAGAGCACACGTTAGAGGGTGTGTAGACTGGTTACATAATGCAGTGTCGCCAGCAGGTTAGGCTTTACCTTGAATCAGAGTTTCTGTGAGGCAAATGGAACAGCCCACCTGCAGAGTACTTGAAGCGCTTGCACTTGCAGTTTGGGCTTAGTGTTCCTCCAAGACTACAGTCCTGCAGGCCCCACTTGCAGGTTTATTTCTAGCAAAGGCAGTAACTTAAGACTGGTCACTAGTGCAAGTTCGTCCGCATTAGATGATCATGCTTAAAGCTGCAGGGAGAATGTCATGTCAACGAGGACATGCCCTGGGTCCTGGGGTGAACTACCAGGATGGTAGAAAGCGCAGTAGGTGATCCTCGCCTGCTAAACTAAAACTCCTGTTCGGGTGTGTCGTATTGACCACATGGAAATACACAGAACCTGCTTATTTGTGGTGATTGTCACATGGAACCGCTTTTAGTTCATTTATCTGGCTTCCCACAGCCTTTGTGATTACAGGCCACCATCAAGAGGTTTTATTTAAATTAAGGTGACCTTTCTTATGTTTTCCTGTTTGTAAAAGTAATACATAATCATAAAATTCCATCCTTTAAGAAATATATTATGGAGAAAGGAGAAAAATCTCCCATAATTTTCAACACAATTGCTCTCAGCATGTGTGTGTGTGTGTGTGTGTGTGTGTGTGTGTGTGTCTGTGTGTGTGTCTGTGTTGTCCTTCAAGTACTTTCAACAGATAGTTAACACTGTCCCATTCGTTTTCTTAATAAGGGATGAGCCTGTGTGGTCTATGTTGTTTCTCATAGTTTCCCTCTTATTACATCATGGGCATTATTTTATAGCAGAATTTTGTAAGAAGTTTTCCTTTCTCATATTTCTTCAGGGTCCCATGGCCCCATTGGGTGGTATATACTCTAGAGAATTAAAAAACAAGAGCTCTGGGTGATGATTATTGCTCCCTAGTGCTCCTTCCTCCTCTTCTATAAGCGTTTTAAAAGAAAGATCACTCAAAAACACTTATAAAGGCAATGATCTTAGGGTTGTCCATGGAGCTACTTTCCCACTGGCCAAACTACTTCCAGTTGTACTAACAGTGTGATGCGTTGAATCAATGACTTCAGAAAAACAGAGTGCCCCGTCTGACATTCTTTCCAGAAGCAGGCTCTTGGAAACTACTAGGATTTAGGGGTGATGTTGCCATCTTTTAGAAAAATGGGATGAGTTGGTTGTCCGCCTAGAGGAAAACAGAGTTCTTCTAGGAAGGGTAGGGCCCAGATGCATTAGTTTGCTCTGTAAGGTTTTTCTTGGCCTGACTATCTAATATCCACTTGCAATGCCCCATTCCATGTGCCTATGCTTCCAACATGTGCTTTCTTACCATTCGCCACCTTGGTATGCTGCACTGACTTTTCTCTCTCTTGTGATGCCTTTTGGTCCTCGTGTTTAGTGACGCTTGTGTGCCCACAGCTCCTTAGTGAGACTCTCTCAGGCAGAACTCACTGTCCTTGTTCTCTGTTTCTCATGTGTGGCTCTGATGTGATGCTATTTTTTTTACCTTATTTTTCTTAATTAACTAACTAATTTCATTTTTGTTTATATGGTGCTGGGCGTGTACCACTGAGCTACATCTCCAGCTCTCAATTTGTCTTATTATAGTGTGATATATACACAGTACATTTCACAAAGCATAAGTATTCGGTTGATGAATTTGTCAGGTCAGAATTTATGCCCAGACAACAGCCTTCAGAAGGTAAGAAACATATTTTCCAATTCTGTCTATTCCCGGGTAGCTCAATAAGTTCTCAAATGAATATGACTGACAGCTGGCGGTTCTGCTCATTTCATCCAGTGTAGATTTCTTATAAAAGGTTTTTTTCTTCTTTTTGTTTTGTAAGAGTATGAAGCCAAACATTTATTGCTATTCATTTCAGTTCTTAAGAGAGACAAACTAAAATACTGATTTCTTCATCAGTACTTATGGATCAATGAATAAAACACAGATTCCATCTACTTTTTCTATTCGTTGATAAAGTTTGATATCAATTTGATAAAGTTTTACTAAGAGATGTTAATCTCAAGATGAGATATTAAGCAGTTTATTGTTTCTTCCTTACAGAAAAAAAAATAAAAATAAAAATAAAACAATAATTCCCTCTCTTATATCCCTAAATCTAGATTTAGATGTTCAGAATGTGATGATTTTCTATTCCAGGCTTACTTTTCCCACTAAGAATGATGATGCATTTCTATGAAAGGTATTTGGGCATTTCTTTTAAAGCTAGGAAACTGGACATTTGCTCAGAGCACTTAGCTTCAACAGAAAGGCGTGTGGGCTTCCTGGGAAGATGATTCTGAGACCAATCTGTTTCACTTACATTTGGCTCAAAGGAGGTAAAGGCGGTTCCCAGTTCAGGAGGCTGGCCTAGGTCACCTCTTCTGCACACAGAGCCCAGGCTGAGAGACATCAGTATTTGGCACTGCCTGAGATTTTTCCACTCTTCTTTGAGAGGTATACATGGAAACACCACCCATGAGACTAGACAGCCGATTCCTCTCAGCTTGTCTTAGTATTTTTATATAATCCTCTTTCTTGCATTAATTAGCCAATTAATGAGCTCATTCATTCTCATGTTCTGTCATTATCAGTGTCTTTCATTTCCAATGTGTTCTTCGCTCTCAGATATCAGGTTAAAATTTTGTCAACCGTTTTTACAAAGGCAATTTTTCCTGTGTATAATTGATTTAATTGAACAATTATTCGTGTAGAATCTTCCCTGTGCTCGGTACTGTTGAAGATCATGAACTGTAATCGCTCTAGAAGGTGGCATGTTATCCCATTGGTTTAAACAATAGCTGGTGAGTTCTATGTTCTTTGTGTGGTTTGTTTTGTAGATTTCATTAGTAATTATGAAATGGAAGATTCACACAAGCATCCCCCCCTTGAAATGTTGTATCTCATTAGTTCTCAGTATTAATTACCTAGATACCCTAATTAGTGCCATATTGCTGCAGGCATTTTTTGCACGTGTACGTATGTGTAGTATGTATACATGTTTGTGTACATGCTCACACTTGTGTGCCCAAAGTTCATGTTAGCTGTCTTCCTTGGCTGCTGTTTGCTTTATTTATTGAAGAGGGTCTCTTGCTGAACCTAGAGATCAGTAATTTCAGCAAGTGTAGCCAGGGGGACACCTGATGGGGTCACAGGTGCCTACCTCACTGCCTGGCCTCTTGGAATTGGCACCGCGGCCCTCACATTTGAGCAGCAAGAACTGTCTTTAGTCATTAAGGCAACTCTCCAGCCTGATGCAGGCCTCTTAAAAGGCAGTATCCTTGTTTTTAAAGGAATATTGTAAATTCACAAAGACTTACTTGTGTTAAGTACATGTTGTAGTTTTTTTGTAGAAAAAAATCCAGTGGATGGTTGGCAGGTTTGTGAGTAAAATGCCAATGCTCAGATCTTAAGTTGAGTACTCATGCCTGGAAGCCCACCTACTGCAGGATGAGTTAAACAGACAGAAATTAGGTATCTGTGCTTGGATCATGGTTTCAGAGAGGTCATAGATTGAGTTTCTATGGAGTGGTATTTGAAACCATTGCAAGGTCAAATTGTCTAATTGACAATCCAATAAAAAGGCATTGAGGCCCTGTGATAAGAAAGTAAGTACTAAGTGATATTTACTTGTCATCTGGAATGCAAAACATCAGGCTCTGCTTTCCGTTTTCATCCCATAGGGACATGGGACAGATAGTAATTAGAATGAGGTTCCCCACCCACATAATACTTGGGAGAAGGCCTCTAAGGAAGGAGTGATGGAAACCCCTTTCATCTTGTCTTCTCTGGTCTCTTTTGAAAGCCTAAGTCTTACTCAGAAGTAACCTCTTAAACTCAGAGAAAATTTAGATCTCTTTGGTCGTTGCCTGTAGAGCAATGGTTGGCTTTTTGTGTGTTCTCCTTTAGAGAGTTTTACCCTCACTAGAGGGCAGAGAAAGAGTCTATTTCATTAATCACCAAGAACTGTTTACCACCATAATCTCGAGGGCACTTGCCCATGGCAGGCAGTAAAATTACCTTGGTTGTATAATCATGGTTTACTTAGACTAGCTCCAAATGTTTGGGAATTATTCAAGAGTTGTCTGAGACTGACCAATTAGCTAGTTTTTCACTGTTCTCTTGAAATTCACCTTTACACCTTCCAATCATGTTGACAGGATTGGAGGTTCCAGAAATTGCAACATCACTGACTTCCAGCCACGTGACAGGATTTCAGACACCCAGTTAAATTTTAAGCCAGACATTTTTCTTCGATTCAGGTCACCTACAGGCCAGACAAAGCCAAGGTCATATGTTGAACCAACATAAGAGTCCTGTTGGTTCCAGTAACTCTCCTGTTGTTCATAGCTTGAAATACTATACCATGGTTAATCATAAGTGTCAGCTGTTGTGTCCTTTTATTTATGAGCACTTAATCAGGAGGACACAGCAAGAATTGCTGCTCACAAGGAGCCTTTCATGAGGCCTTTTTGAACACTCCTTCCTCCATCATTGTAAAGAGAAGAGGACTGATGTTAGCTTGGGAAAAAAAAAGTTGAGTAGTATATATCGACTTCTCTGAAGGCCAAAACATTTTCTATGCTGTAATCGAATGACTAATCTGTAATCTTTATGTCGCTGCTATTATAAAACAAAGGAACGAAAGTCTCTAAGCCATTTCTCTCCAGCTGCTTTGAATGGGTCTTCACTGACCCTGACACTCAACACTGAATGTCTATCTGCTTCTCTCCCTGTTTTCTAGACACACAGTTTTGTAAGAATTAAAAGCAAAAGGTTTGTCTTTGTTCAAATAGGGCCGTAATCAAGAGTTTAGATAGGATCATTTTTTAGAACGAGTATCAGAGTCGAATTCTTAGTCAGATAATTTAGTGGCAGTTTATTTAATTAACAACTTCATTCTCAGATTTATGGCACAAAAACCATGCGCAGTTCCCCTTTTTGGCACTGAAAATATTTCTAGATTTAAATTCATGCTTACCTTTTAGAGCTAACTTTTGTTTGTTTTTGTTGTTTTGTTTTTTGATACAGGGTTTTTCTGTGTAGTTCTGGCTGTTCTGGGATTAGCATTGTAGAACAGGCTGGCCTCAAACTCACTGAGATCCACTGGCCTTTGCCTAGGGCTAACGATTTTAGTGAATTTCATTCTTGTAGACTTTTCCTCTTCATTCAGTGATCCCAAGTGAATCCTCCACTCCACCCACACAGGCTCCATGTGGCTACCTGAACATGCTTGTACCTTTCTTTCTTGGTTATATCATGCTCTTACCCTGCCTCCCCAACCTTTCAGTCTTCCCTCATCTCCTTCAAGGCAGCCTTCCAGTGCTAGTTCCATCGTTACAGTTCCCTTTGCTTTATATTTGGATGCCAGTGCTGTTCCATGCACTACTTTATCTGGCCTATTATTGAAGGACTCTATAATCCCTTATGTTTTAATCATTTTTTGGTTTGAGTTTCCTCAGCAACAAGGGGCACCCATACTGAGTACCAAGGCCATTTTTCCAAGCAGCATCCAAATGGTTGGCTTGGCACAAAGTTGCATGTTTCTCTTGTTTTCTCATCAACAGAAGGGCAACATTCGCCTTTGGTTTCTCAGAACTGCTATGAGGAAGGGCTGAGAAACTGACAGTGAACTCAGAATTCTCATAAAAGTAGTTAATGTTTCTTCTAAAAGGATTGCCACAAGTGTTCAGTGACAGCCGTATGACGCAGCAACCTGACTTTTCTACAGTATCTAAAAATTAAAATGGACAATCAACCGCAGTAAAAGGTGATATGCTTACCCTTTGCCTCCAGTCTGTTTAACCAAGCCAAGATGAGGCAAGAGTGCTGGGAAATGAGCTGTTCTGAGTAGCGTGTTTGTTTAGGCTGCTTCCAGCTTTTTAAACCTCTATTTCCTCTCCATTGCATCCACCTTTTTCAATGCTCTCTTTGTGTAGGATGACATGTTAGCTGTTAGAATAATAGAGAGCGCGCCCATTATGCCAGCACTAGTCTGTCCCAGTATGATCATACTCACTGGACTGCATACCAGCAGGAACTCAAGGGAAAATGGCATGGGACACTAAAGAAACAAGCTAGCTAAGAGAGCTGTCTGGGCCCAAGGAAGAGAGTTTCTGGATTTGTTTAAAGAATTAAGCTTATGCACTACACTTTCCCCCTTTGCAGCACAGATAGAAATCTTTGCCGGAGGAATATTTCAACATCCCAGCTGCAAGTGTAACTTACAATGGAAAATGCTTTTTTGTTTGGAAAGAGACAATGCTATTCTGTAATGAAAGACAAGGGCAGCTAAGAAGTTGTGTTCAAGATTGACATGGCTTTATGGAGAGAGCAAAGTCCAGTGTTATTGTTAGTCCTTGAAGTTAGGAGATCTCTGTTTGCATCTTACTGTTAGGTTGGTCAAGAAATATCCAGTGTCCACTGTGTTGAGGACTGTTAAGTATTATGGACATACAGTAATAGGAGAAGACATGGTTACTGCCCTAAAGGGAGTGAACATTGAATAGACGACTGGTACAGATTAGGATCAGCAACAGAATTATATAAGTCAGGTGTAAGCAAAGAACCCCAGGTAAACTACAGACCAGAAGGCAAGGAATGGGTCATTGTGGACTCCACTGCTACATAGCTTTAGGGTTTTTTTTTTAGATGTCTTCCACAAATCATCTCTTTTCTCATAAACAAGGCTGTGTATGTCCTTCACCAAGTACCAAGTAAACACAGTGTTTACAACTGTGAACTTAGAACTTTGAGTCTCTTGCAAAACTGTAGGTGAGTGCAAATGAGATTCAACAGTGTGACAAGAGATGACTGTGGTACACCAGTACTCCACAGCAAAGGAGTCAGGCGTCCTTGGTCATGTGATGGTAATAGAGATGATGCCCTTTTCCAGCTTCGAAAAATGTGACTTTTGGTTACAGTTCCAAAAGGGGGAAAAACTCTTCTAATAGAACAATTCATTTCCCACTAAGTCTTGAGTATGCTTTCATCTTAATTTGTTCCACTTATTAGTTTATTCAGCACACAATTACTCTTGGCAGGCATATATCTATGTGCCCTGTGGGTATAAAGTTGGGGACCTGGACAAAGCTGTAGAAACTAAGATGTGAAGTGGGTGCCTACAGTTTTAACTTGTTAGGATATGTGTGTTTTGTGTAGTTAATTTTGAAGAAAACTCTAATCTTAGCTAGATTTACCATGTCTTCTTTGTCACTTGTTTGTTCCTGTGTCCATTCATTCATTTTTTTTTTCAAGTTAATAATTGCTAAAACTCTAACCCTGAGTCATTACTGACATCCGCTTCTCATTCACCTTAGAAGAAACCATTGCGCTTTCTCAAATGTCCTCTCTCCAGGATGTGCTGGCTCTATTTTCAACACCTCTAACTGGCCTCCCATACTGTGAGCCATGATAAAACTGCATTTGGATATGCATTGTTGGTATTCGTGTGGTATGTCACCAAGGCTAAAACAAAACATCACATAATTATATGTACCACTACTCTTTCTAATATGTTTTATTAATATATTCATATACCATCTCAATGGTTATCCCATCCCTTGTACCCTCCCATTTCTCCCTCCCTCCCATTTTCCCTTACTCCCCTCCCCCATGAATGTGACTGAGGGGGTCCTCCTCCCCTGTATATGCTCATAGGGTATCACTACCACAGCTTAAATCACATATTGGGCCTCACACACTAATAATGGGAGACTTCAGTATTCCACTCTCACCAATGGACTGGTTATCCAGACAAAAACTCAACAGAGAAATGCTGGCACTAACATGAACAAAATGGGCCTAACAAATATTTACAGGCATTTTACCCAAACACATAAGAATATATATTCTTCTCAACACATCGTGGAACTTTCTCCAAAATCGAGCACATACTCAGACACAAAGTGAGTCTCAACAGATACAAGAAAATTGAAATACCGCCTGCATCCTTAGTGATCACCATGGATTAAAACTAGGTATCAACAACAACAGAAGCCTACAAAATTATGGAAACTGAGCACCTCACTACTGAGTGAAAAGTAGGTCAAGAAATAAAGACTTCTTTTTAAAATTATTTTATTTTATTTACATTTGTGTTTTGCGTCCATGTATGTCTGCACAAGGGTGTCAGATCTGCTGGAACTGCCATGTGGATGCAGGAATTTGAACCTGTCTCTTTTGGAAGAGCAGCCAGTGCTCTTAACCACTGAGCCACCTCTCCTGGCCCCAGACTTCTTAGTGTTAAGTGAAAATGAATACACAAACCAGAGGGCAGATGGCTCAGAGACCTAGGATAGAATCAAACACACCTGCCCCCTCCCCCAAAAAATAAATAAATAAAAAATAAAATAAAGAAATAAAGAAATTAAATACATAATATACCCAAACTTACATGATACACATTGAAGGCAGTTCTAACAGGCAAGTTCATAGTACTAAGAATGCATATGTATATATATATATGCATATATATATGCATGTGTGTGTATGTGTGAGAGAGAGAGAGACAGAGACAGAGATAGAGAGATATTTTATATAGTAACTTAACAATACACCTGAAAGCTCTACAACAAAAAGAGAAGAACATTATGATAGGCAGATCTGGGCCCAAAGGTCCTGCTCAAACTATGGCACCAGCCAAAGACTATACATGCAGTAAACATCAAACCTCTACCCAGATTTAGCCAATGGACAGGACATTCTTCACAGTTGAGTGGAGAGTGGGGACTGACTTTCACCCGAACTCTGGTGCTGCATATTTGGCCAGGTGCCCTCGATAGGGAGGCCTGGTGGCACTCAGAGGAATAATAGCAGGCTACCAAGAAGAGACCTGATACCCTATGAGCATATACAGGGGGTGGAGGTCCCCCTCAGTCACAGTCATAGGGAATGGGAGTAGGGGGAAAGTGGGAGGGAGAGAGGAAGGAGAGGATACAAGGGATGGGATAACTATTGAGATGTAATATGAATGAATTAATTAAATTTTTTTTAAAAAAACAAGAAGAGGAAATCACATTCAAAAGGAGTAGATGGCATGAAATAACCAAACTCAGGTAAAAATTGAGAAAATAAAAACAAACAAAACTCCAACAGTATAATCAGTGATTAAAGCAAGAATTGTTTTTTTGAGAAAATAAATAAGATTGACAAACCTTTATCCATGTTAACTAAAAGGCAGGGAGAAAATATCCAAATTAACAAACTTAGAAATAAAAACCACAGACACTGAGGAAATCCAGAGAATCATAGGACATACTTTAAAAACATGTGTTTCACCAAATTGGAACTTTTTAAAGAAATAGATAATTTTCTTGATACATAACACTTACCAAAGCTAATTCAAGATCAGATAAGCAATTTAAACAAGCCTGTGACCTCTAGTGAAAGAAAAGCAATCATTAACAGTCTCCCAATCATAAACAATGGTATCAGTGCAGAATTTTACTATACTTTTGAAGAAGAGTTAATTCCAGTACTCTGCAAATTATTCCACAAAATAAAAACAGAAGGAACATTGCCCGATTCATTTGACAAGGCCACAGTTACCCTGATACACAAACCACGTAAAGATCTGGCAAAGAATGAGAATTACAGACCAATTAGTCTTATGACAGATGTAAAAATTCTCAGTAAAATAGCTAAATCTAAGACACATCAAAGAGAACATTCACCATAATCAAATATGCTTCATCCCAGAGATGCATATACAAAAATCAATAAATTTAATCTACCATATAAACAAACTGAAAGAAAAAGCCACATAATCATCTCATTAGATGAAGAAAGACCTTTGACAAAAATCCAACTTTTATCCCTTCATGATACAAGTCCTGGAGAGAGTAGGGATACAAGGGGCACACCCCAACATAATAAAAGCCCACAACACCCTTACTAGCTTGTTCCTCATGGCTTGCTAGCTGCTTCCTTACAGAACCCAGGGCCACCATGGGCTCTCCTCCACCCTCTCTCCTCAACCACTAATTAAGGAAATATCCTAAAGTCTGAAGGACTTTATGGAGATGTTTTCTCAACTGTGACTCCCCTCTTTCTGGCAACTCCAGCTTGTGTCATGTTCATACTTGCATTGCAGCGCCCCCCCCCCCATTTAGCCATAATTATATATTCAATTTTTTAGTAGAATCTTTTTTTTTATTCAGATAACAAAACAAAACAAAAACAAAAACAAATTTTTTCCAAACACACACAGGAGTGGGTATAGGTAGGGGAAGGTATCTGTCCGTCCAGCCCCAACCCCAAGCCCATGTGGTTTGGGCAGCAATAAGGGAAATGGGGTAGTGGCCCCAAAAAATAATAGTATGTGTGTGTGTAGGGAAAGAAGGGGCACAAAAGCTGAAGAGAGCAGTGGGGGAGGGGACACATGAGGTCAGTACTAGGAAGGCCAAAGGTGAGAGGCCATTTCATAACATTTCTTGTTGATCAAACCACCATGGTCACCTTCTTTGCCCATCAGCAGCACTAGCGTCTTGGCAGTCATGGTAACAGTGACATTGAAGGTGGGGGCTCCTCCGGTGTTCTTGGTACGAAGATCCATTGTAAATTCCCCGTCCTGCAGCTGTGAGTCCCAGATAACAGAACATTTCTGGCCCTTAAGTGTCAGCCTATTCACAAAAAAACTTGATTAGTCTTTGCCTACCAGGACACCAACCTCAGCTGGCATAATGCTAACAGAGGTCTTCCTGGGGAAGGCGGCCCAGATGGAGGGCGAGTCCTTGTAGCCTACAATGGCCGTGTCCTGACAGGCCCAGTCTGCCATTAGGCTGTCGATATAGGCATTCCACCTGGCCATGTGAGACCTATCTGTTCCCTCTAGTCCCTTACTGTATACCTACCTCTATGGTTCTATGGATTGTAGCCTAATTAATACTGACTTAATGGCAAACAGCCACATATAAATGACAAATATATATATTTGTCTTTCCGGATCTAGGTACCTTAGTTGGGATGATTTTTTTTTTCTGGTTCCACCTATTTGCCTGCAAATTTCATAATGTCATTTTTTTATGATGTCATTTTTTAAATGGCCGAGTAATACTCCATTGTGCAAATGTCACCACGTTTTAAAAATCTATGCTTCTGTTGCAGGACATTTGGGTTGTTTCCAACTTTCAGCTATTATGAATAGAGTAGCAATGAGCATGGCTGAGCAAGTGTTTCTTTCATACAGTGGTCAGCTCTTTGGGTATATGCATGCCCAAAAGTGGTACAGCTGGATCTTGAGGTAGAACAGTTTCCATCTTCTCTCTTTGCTGACCAAGAACCTAAGACTAGCTAGCCCAAGGACCTCGGGTAACTTCCCCCAAAGGAGCCAAGCAATAAAATGACTCCAGATGATATTCTGCTCTACTCACAGATCAGCGCCTTGCTCCACCATCATCAGAGAATCTTCCTCCTGCAGTCGATGGCAACAAATACAGAGAGTAAGAGGCCTTAGAACACTCAGCCCGTAAGGTCCAACTCCATCAAACCCCTCCTCTCAGGGATCAGGGAAGGAAGAAGCAGAGTGTAAGAGCCAGAGGGCTTAGAAGACACCAAGAAAAGAAGGCCCTCCTGCTCAACCTGATCAAAGCATGCATGCACTCACAGAGACCGCGGCCGCATGCGCAGAGCCTACACGGGTCTGCACCGGCTCCGTCTTGTATCTATCATGGCTTCCAGTGCAGTGACTTTGTGGAATTCTGAGTGTGTGAATGAGTGGCTCTGTTTCCTGTGCCTTCTCTTGGGCTCTTTTCCTTCTGTTTGTTTGCTTGTTTTGTCTAATTCCAATGTGTTAGTTTTGTTTTTTATTATATTATATTTTAGCTTAGTTTCATTTGTTATTATCCCTTAGAAGCCTATTTGTTTTCTAATAAGACAGAAAGGAGTTGGATCCACAAGGGTAGGGAAGTGGGAAGGGACTGAGAGGAGTAGAGGGAAACTAAACCTTAATCAGTATATAGCATATAAGAAAAAAAATCTATTTTAAATAAAAGGGGAAAGAAGGAAGAAAGAGAAGGAAGAGAAAGGAAGGCGGGAAGGAAGGAAGGAAGGCGGGAAGGAAGAAAGGAAGGAAGGTGGGAAGGAAGGAAGGCGGGAAGGAAGGAAGGAAGGCGGGAAGGAAGGAAGGAAGGCGGGAAGGAAGGAAGGCGGGAAGGAAGGAAGGTGGGAAGGAAAGGAAGGAAGGCGGGAAGGAAGGAAGGAAGGCGGGAAGGAAGAAAGGAAGGAAGGCGGGAAGGAAGGCGGGAAGGAAGGAAGGAAGGTGGGAAGGAAAGAAGGAAGGCGGGAAGGAAGGAAGGAAGGCGGGAAGGAAGGAAGGAAGGCGGGAAGGAAGGAAAGAAGGAAGGAAGGAAGGTGGGAAGGAAGGAAGGAAGGAAGGTGGGAAGGAAGGAAGGAAGGCGGAAAGGAAGGAAGGAAGGTGGGAAGGAAGGAAGGCGGGAAGGAAGGAAGGAAGGCGGGAAGGAAGGAAGGTGGGAAGGAAGGAAGGCGGGAAGGAAGGAAGGTCGGAAGGAAGGAAGGAAGGAGAGTCCAATGGCTGTTGAGAGCAGTTCCTACTTACTGCTGGAGTAGTCAGCTGTAATTTCACTGAGCTGTGTTCATTACACTATTCCATTTGGGGACACTTTTAATTATCAGGAAAAAAATGTTCTTATGTAAAGCTTATGGAGATAAGTTTGTTCTTTCCTCCACAGAATAACCCATCCTTACTTATAAATGGCTGAAGTGTCCAGCAAGTTCTTTCTTCTTTGTGGGAGGGTCCTAGTTTCTGCATTTGTGCTGATGGCGTGGTTCCCCACTTCACTTCTTTTCCTGTAACTCTTTTGATATGCTCCAGTTTTTCTGTATGTGCTTTAAAACTTGGCACCCAGACTGGAGGCAGGACTGTAGCTGTGTTAGCCAGGAAGGCTGTATATTTTCCTTACTCTGAACACTATACTTTTGCTAATCTGGCCTTAAATTGCAGTGGGCTTTCAGCAGCCAAGTGACAGCATTGGCATATATAATGCTCGCAATCAAATATAACCCTAGGTTGTTTCACATGAACTCTTGCTCAGCCTGCTCTTTCTCCCATCCCAAATGAAGGCATTTTCATTTATTCTCATGCAGTCTCATCTTATTAACTTCAGAGCAATCTTATAGTCAATTTTTTTTTTCTTTTGGTGGGGTCTACAAGCTTGGCAGAAGAAAAAGAAGGAAAAGACACACCCTCACACTCCAGTGAATACCACAAACAGCTATTTGCTTTAGGTTCAGGAAATGAAAAGCTCTGCTGGTTTTAAGTGTCTCAAATGGCTTCCCTCCTCCATCCCCCACCCTCCGCCCCTCTGAGGCCCTTTGCTCTGAGGCCCCATGAAGGATGTCTGCAACTAGACTCTGTTTAGGGAGAGTGCTGTTCCCATCCTCCACATAGCAAGTCAATAAAAGCTGCTATGTGTCTTGCTTAAGCTAAGGGGCATCTTTGGCCTCTCCGGGAAAGCCCTTGCTGCCTGACTGTATACCACCAATGCAGTATTCCATTGCCTGGTAGACTTTGCCCATTGTCTCCAAAGAAAACCATCTTCCCTACAAAGCCCCCAAAATCCACAATCCGTCTCTGCAGAATATCTGAAGGCTACAAAAGTAGGTGTGCCCTTTGATTGGCCGGCTTCCTCTCTTTCCCTCCCTCCCTCCCTCCCTTCCTCCCTCCCTCCCTCCCTCTCCCTCTTAATAATCAGGGGAGTAGGAAATGTGGAGAATTAACCGCATGACAGCAGCAGAGGAATTCATTAGGGAAAATGAGATGCGGTCTGCTCAGATTTCAGCCTCTCAGGCAAGAGTCACAAAGGAGTAATCTTCCTCTCGTTGTTTTTAATCATTTCTTTTGTGGAACCTTCATTGTCCTGGAAACCAATCTCAGTGTCCAGCTTAGAGGGGCCTGAGATCACAACTGTCAAAGGGAGGTTCTGATTCAAGGATTACTAAAGTGATATTAACCAAGTCCCTCTAACCTGGCAAGTGGAGGCTGGGAGCTGCGCCCTCCCTCTATGGAATCTAGCTGCAGACAAGACTCTAGTCAAGTCCCTCTAGTCTGTCACACAATGAACAGTGATATGTCACTGCTTTTATTTAAGGGGTTACCCATCAAAATTTTGCTTTAAGAATGTAACATTGTACACAGAATTTTACTATTGAAAATTCTCAAATAGACCAAGAAGAGAGACGATGAACAAAAGTTTTCCAATGTAGTCTCCTCTAACTTAGTATCAGCAGAGACCCTTGCTTTCATAGGCCTCAGAGACATATTATGATAACTCACCATGGCTTACAGTATGCATAACATTCTCCTTGAAGGAACTCAGTGAATTACAGCAGTGGTCTCCCCTGTAACTGTATCACGGCATCTGCTGGGTCTGCAGAATCTTTTGCTGTGACTAAGGTTTTGCTCCCAGAGTCCACAGTTGTCCCTGTGTCTTGTTATTCTAATTCTTAATGATTTTTTTTTTTAAAAACTTAAGTCACATTAGGGGGCTTCACACTGAATTTATTGAGAAAAGATTTTCTCAATACCTTTATGTGCCTCAAAAGTTTATATTCAGATATAATTTATTGATCTTATAGGTAAATCATTTGTGTCTCACGGAGGCAGATTAAGAATCTTGGAACATTTCTCCGGGTCTCTCCTTCTCACAACTCACCCTAGAAACGCAGAGTCATCACCTTGTCCATGCCTTTGTTTTTCAATACAGAGAGACACAGGCGCAAGCCACCTGCTTGTCAGCGAGGGAAAAACAGATCGGTCTTTCCCTATGAGTGATAAACAAGGAGCGAAGAATGCAGACTCCAGCAAGACCTGAACAGACATAGAGCGTATGACTATTGTGAGGATCTCAGCTAGAAAAGCACTGGAGATATTTTGCCTGCTTCTGACTTGATTGACAGTGAGGCAGGGGATTGACATGAGGCACTGTGAGAGAGGCACTGAAAGCAAAAACACTTGCAATATGAGTTGTGTACAGCAAGTAATGAAAGATGTGATTCTGTAGGGACTTACAAGAATTACCTATTAAGTGTTTCATTTGTGCTATTTGTTAAAATGACAAACAGGAAAATAAAAATTGAGTTGACTAAAAGAATTTGATTACAAATATACTATATAGTTACTAAAATCATACTAAATAAAGCTATTTATTCATATGGAGAAATATGGTATAGATGGGAACAGAAAAGGTAGGTTGTAAAAACAGTGTACTTAGAGCCCATTTGGAAAAATGTATTTATATTTGTGACATGGAAAAGAGAATTTTCAGGGAATACACCTGCCAGAAATCAATGAAAAGTATTGATTCTTGGAAACAAGGACAGTGCCTTACATTGATTTGAGATTGAGTTATTTTTGGTGTTGTTAACCAGGAAAATAGTGTATTTTACTGTATTTACAATTTTACTGTAATTTCAACTTTTTCAAAGTTCTGTTTTAAAAGTTAGACAGTTATTTACTGATTTATTTACTCACTTACTTTTCTTGAGTTGTTTGTTTACTTTCAAGTCCTTTATGGATGAGGAATGAGCAGCAGAATGAATATTGTTTGGAGACATTTAGTACACACACACACACACACATACATACACAAACACATATACACACACACATACACAAACATACACACACAAACAAACACACATATACACACACATACATACACACACACACACATACACACACGAGATGTTTTAGAGTAGAGAAACACTAGTTCAGCAGAGGTGACTCCAGATTGTCACAATAACATACAGTGGAATTCCATTCAGATAGGGCCATGGTGGAAATTCAGAACAGGCACACCTAAAGCACGAGGAGGAAGTCTGTGGTGAATACCCCTGAGAGTCAAGAGACACAAGCCTCGCAAGGCTTTTTTGCTTGTCTTTCTTTTTCTTCCTTCCTTCCTTCTTTCTTTCTTCCTTGCTTTCTCTCTTTTATTATTACTTTTTCTTGAGAGCTAAATCCAATAAAAGGGAGAAACAACAGGGGCTGGGAATCAGATTCATTCTAGGCTGTTGTCTTTGGCTGTGTGTGTGTGTGTGTGTGTGTATGTGTGTGTATGTGTGTTTTGTGAGGGTTTTTATTTTATTTCTTTTTTAATTTTTTATTTAGAAGTATAAGATTTATAAAAATAACAATGTACAAAGCATGTATTTCATTACTCGTGTCCACTTATTGCGAATATCTTTACCACATTTGCTTTATAACTTAGTCCTATCATATACTTACACACACACACACCCCATACACACACACACACACACACACACACACACCATACACATGACATTGTTCTGAGCTATTTGAGGACAAATTATCTGCATTTTGATTCCTTGTACCCATCAAATGTCTCAGTGTCTATTTCCGGGAAAAGAATATATTCTTTTGTTCTGTTTTGTTTTGTTTTTCGAGACTGTTTCTCTGTGTAGCCTTGGCTGTGCTAGACTCGCTTTTTAGACCAGGCTTGCCTCGAACTCACAGCAATCCGCCTGCCTCTGCCTCCTAAGTGCTGGTATTAAAGGCATGTATATTCTTTTATATAACCATAGTAGAATTATTTCCATTAGTAAATTTGGTAAAATATTTTTATCTAACACTTGTATTCTAGTTTTACCAACTAATCCACTAGCACAATAATGTCTGCCACAGCACCTCTTCCTTCCAATATAGAGCCAATTTGGGATTACATCTTATAGTTAGTGGCATAATTTGGTGTCATGTTCATTCAGTTTCCTTTAATCTAGAACTTTCCAATAGCCCTCCTTTGACTTTTATAAATTGGGCTGTTTTAAAGAATGTAAGGCCAGCCTTCTCCCAATCTATGACCCTTTAAAAGCATAGTTGATATTTCCTTATGATCTGGCTCAGGTTATACTTGCCACCTAGGTGGTGTTTTGTCCTCAAGTTATTGTTTCTGGAGGTATGCAGTGCTCATCTGCCAGTCATTGCTCATGTAAAATGTGGCCACTGAGTCACAGCGTGTTAGTTCCCCCTCTATATAGTTACTGGTGTTTACTCACAAGCACAGCACTGCCATCCTGCTTTTCATCACTGTATGTGGATCCAGTGTTATGTGCTGAAGGCCCAATAAGAGGGCGTTACATCATGGCTTCCAACTTCAACTTTCTCTTCATATTTGCTGGTCAGTACTGTGACTTTTCCTTATAAGCAAGAGAACTTTTTTCTTCTCTCACCTATCCATTCATCCATCCATCCACCCACCCACCCACACATCCATCCATCCATCCATCCATCTCTTGCCAGTTTAGACTCTCATAGATTTCTATTCTTTTCAGTGGTCAGTACTATATTGAGTTATTTTAATGTTCATATAATCTCTTTTGTAGCTGGTATGTTCTTGTGTTCTAATACCCCTATCATATTTTAGTGTTGCTTTACTTTTTGACATGATGTTATCCTAGCCATGTCTTATACTTGCCTTGCCTCAACAAGCAGGTTGTCTAGTTTTCTAAAAATCTCCAGTTCTCTTTCAGTAGAAATTGTATTAGCTACCAGGTTCTAGACATACTTGTGCTCATTAATATTGTGGTGTCTGTACTTGTCAGCCCTTCCAGTGTACAGACAGAACTGGAAAACATGTGTGCATACACATATACACATAACATACACATATATGTATTTTAGAAATCACCAATCAAACACCGAAACTTCCATTTCAACATATTCTCAGGGGTTTTGCTGCTTTTTTCAGTAAGAAAAAAAAATAAAATTTCAGTTTTATACAATTTTCAAGCTTGAGATAAGAAGGCATATAGTAGTGGGAAATAGAAAATTGGAACTTACATGAGATGATTAAGGTTAGTGGTCAAGGTTATCAAATCAGCCACACAGAGTTAGGAGTTTGCCAAATCCAAAGGCAGGAATGTAAGGAAAAAATACTGAGAGAGAAAATAGCTGAGAGTGTCACTGAATTAAGATACATTTAAAACTACTGTAGAAGAAGAAGGAACTAAAAAGAATAGCCTTGGAAATAAATGTAGAAACTGAAGTTCAAAAGGTAGCTAAGTGTAAGAACATACATACACACATAAAGATATTAAGTAAAAGCTGGGCATAGTGGCGCACGCCTTTAATCCCAGCACTCGGGAGGCAGAGGCAGGCGGACCGCTGTGAGTTCGAGGCCAGCCTGGTTTACAAAGCGAGTCCAGGACAGCCAAGGCTACACAGAGAAACCCTGTCTCAAACAAACAAACAAACAAACAAACAAAAAAAGATATTAAGTAAATTAAAAGGCATCTCATCACTGTTTCTCATGCTTGTAATCCTAACACTTATGAGGCTGACACAGGAGGACTACCTTAAGTTTGAGGGTAGCCTGGATTTCATAGAGAGCTCTGGGTCAGCCTGGGCAGCAGAGTGAGACCATTTCAAGAAGAGTAGTCGTAGGCAGTGCTCTGTAGTCTCATGGTGGTCAAGACTAGAATAAATGCAAAAGCCAAAATACATCCAGGTGTGGTGGTGCACGCCTTTGATCCCAGCACTCAGGAGGCAGAAGCAGGCTGATCTCTGAGTTTGAGGCCAGCCAGGGCTACACAGAGAAACCCTTTCTAAAAAGAAAGGAAGGCAGGCAGGAGGAAGAAAGGAAGAGGAAGAAAGGAAGAAAGAAATGAGGAAGGAAGGAAAGAAAATAAGAGACAAAGGGGAAAAAACACAAAGAAAATGAAGGCGAAGAAGTAAAAAACTTGAGAGTGCTCAGAGAAAACTGAAGACCACAGTTTTATCTTTAGATTTTATATTTGATTACCAAAAGTTTCCTTTTAATCTGACATTAAAACTCATGTGAGCCATTTTCAAGAGTAAAACTTTAGAATAATAACCCAGCTTACATTCATTACCATTTCTTTAGTCTTTGGAGGACATTTACATATAGTTTTTCTTAACCTTGTAGATATGATCCACAAATATTATTTTGTTTCTAATTGCATGCTAAGCAAGTTATGCTCTGTGCAGCAAGCACCCGAGTCTGTGAGGCATTGTAGGCAGGCTATTTTTAGGAAACTCGTGTTTTTCTTTAAAAGCTCGGTTAGCGTTTGGAATTGATATGCAGTATAATATTTAAAAGGAAAACAACACATTTCCTCATCTCCCAAGAGACTTCCTAAAATAGCATGTAATCTTACCTACATTGGGAAAAGCCTCACATTTTATAAATTGTGCTGGATCTAACCCAGATTATCTGACCAGGAGTGTCCCCCAAGAAAAACAAGGTGTGGTGAAGGTTGTAGTAATGGCAATTAAGAAATTTGTGTTGTGCCTGCTGGACCTCACTGAAGGCAGTGACCCAGCCTGTGGCTACTGGCATGGTTTCCACTGTTGAGACATGCTGTCTTTTTGGAGAGAAATTCAAACCAAATCTTTGCCCACTTTGGAAGCCAAAAAATTCTTCTAATTCTTTTCAGCCACAGCAAAAGCTGGGCTTTTGCTCATAGGATCCACGTCTGCGGGATGCACTGTATTAACCTGTTTTCTGTGCACTTTTTAAACACTAACAAGTCTGATTTTAGTTGCTTCTCTCCATGCTCATGGAGTGTGAGAAGACAGAAGTGTCTTCCATGTCACCTGCTTGAAACCTCTCCCTTAGCAGAGGAAAACACCAAAGGCTCAAAAGAGCAGAAGACTGTCTGTAGCCCTGCAGCTGGAAACGGCAGAGCCCCGTCTCAGGCCACCTGCCCCTCTACCCAGGCTTGCAACTGGCTAATACACTACAGCATCTCTGTTCAGCTGCAAAGGCTCTCTAGGGTTATAGGCTACATTCCAGATGTGGACCATGAGGCCCGCGTGATAATGAGCTGCCCTCTGCTAGAGGCGTGCTATGCTCAGCAACAACTGAGCAGCCCGTGCACAGCAGCTACCTCTGCACAGTATGAAAACCAGCTAGCTCTTCATTGACCTTGATGGAATCTGCCAGCACTTTGCTAAGCTCTTCTTGAGGTGGAGAGGAAGTACTTGAGAGCGAGCGCTTTGAAGTCTCCTTAGCAACGTGAAAGAACAAAGAAACTTTTTTGTGTGTGTGTGTGACTGCTTGGAGGGAGTCCTTTACCAAAAGCTCACAAGGTGGTCCAGAATGAGTAGACAGGACACTGCCAATAAAATTCCCCGGTTGAGTTACCAAAAACTGAGGGCACAGAGAAGTAGCCTCTGTCTGAAATAGTAGTTTTATTTTCACATTCCGTGCTTCCCTGACAGAGCAGTTTCCCTTCATCTCTCTTCCCTTTCACTTCCCAGTTCTCAGGGTCTGTTATTGTCAGAAGCATTTCCACACAGATATTTGCACATCCTGTTTGACTTCTCTAACTTGGCATCATAGCCAGACTAGAGCGTTTACAACTTCCTAGAGCAAACTCCTTGTATTCTAATAGCTTGTGTTTACGGCTTTCCTCTGTAGACAGCGATGTGTGAAGGAAAGGCACTAGTCAGACCTTCGATTATCTGCTCTGTGTGAGAGATACACGTGTTGAAGACTGATTTCTGGCTTGCTAGACCAGTTTCCCATGACTCTTTTAGGAAGAAGCATTGTGTATAAGACTAGTCAGCTGTGGGGTAGTTACAGAACTTTTGTGCCTGCTGGACATAGACTGGACCCTAACTTTGTAGCTTACACAGCCAATATGGTGCCCTCTGTTTAAAAGGAGAGGCTGTAGCTAGCGATTGGTTGGAAACTTGAGCTCTAGTATCTAACTGATCTGGGGTTGGAAGGGTCAGCCATTTGCAAGCCATATGACCTGAGTCTTATTCCCACTCTGTAAAAAAAGAGATGTCATAATCACGGCTTCGAAGGATTGCTGTGAGAATTAATGAATTGTAAATGCCTGGACCAGACTCAGACACAGAACTCTTGTTGTCATCATTGTCACCATCATCATCCGCAGTAGAACAAAGGATACATCACCCTGTGTGTCTTTTGGAGTGTCAGAAAATTAGACTAGAATTTTGCTCAGTGCTGGGTCTTTCCTTTGGAACCACAACACAGAGTAGAGAGTGAGCTGCTATAACGTGAACACACATTTGTGAGAAACTGTAGCAATAAGTGTGGTCCAGGATGTTAAAGAAGGTAGGGCATCATTCTGGTTTAGAAAAGAGTTGGTAAGTAGAAGACATGTCCTAGAACCTGCAGAACACTGATCTTTAGAAAAATTTAGGATCATTAAGTGATTGCTCATGAGAAAAATATTTGGGAATAATCCAAGCTTCCTAAAAGCAAACCATTCCTATTTGTGGCCTCATTTTATTCCTTCCCAGCTTGACTACAGGGCAGAAACATAGGTTCTGATTTATAGGAGCAATGTGGCTGATGCTGTTCTGTTGAAGAGGTTGATTAAATAGGTTCAGAGCTGGTTGAACAAAAGTGTCTTGGTGATTTTGAGCTAAATGCTGAATGATGTCCATCTGAAAAGACATCCTTGCTAAACCTCAAGAATCTGTTTGCTGACTAGTTTTCTCATATAAATCTTTGATGGAAGCTCTAAATATGTGCTTTCACACTCAGGGTAAGAAGAGAGGACTAATAAATCCAGTGAGACTGGAGTTTTTAGATCTGTGCAGGTTGTGGGACAAATCTGTCACTAATATGTGCCATTGACATTGTTGAGCACTTGCTGTGTGCTGAGCAGAAGGTTGAGTGTGTTACAAAGTCCCCACGGTGACCTCTGAGATACACTATAGAAGAAAATAAAGGGACAAAGAGATGCTAGTCATTACTCAGTGCCAAGGCTAAGTAGAATTAGAACTAGGGTGGCTAGGAGGGGCCATTGCTTGATAACAAGATGTGGGGAAAGGTCGGAGAATGCAAGTAAATAGGCAACTGAGTATGAAACAATGCTGTCCATATACTTGGTGAAGAGTGGAGAAAGAACTAGCATGAGACTCAGGCACATTATTAGGATGCAGTGCTGCGGTTTGAGTTGGGGAGAGAGAGGGAGTGGGGAAAGGAGACCGAGTGGGGGTCATGGGTGTTTAAGAGAGCCAAAGTCTTATTTTCTCTTCACTCTCTCTGAAGAAAGAAACTCAGACACCAGCGTGACTGTGAGCAAGATGCTAGCATTAGCCCAGGAAAACCATGTTAGGGACATGGCTCTTCCTCCTCTTGTTCCTATCCTGGTTAAATATTCCTGCAGTTGGACAGGCAGCTGGGTCGCAACAAGCCCTGTCTTGCAGAGGAGGAGAATTGTGCATTCTAAAGCCAGGAGTCATCTGATGACTGTGCTCTGTGTAAGAGAGAAGGAAGCCAAGTCCTCAGCTCCACAAAAATGTAACCGTAATAACTGGAGTCATGAATCTGAGAGAGACTGGGAGGGAGGACATGTGGGCAGAGGGAGGGGACAGGGTGGAGATAATGTAAGTAGAATATGCATACTCAAAATTCTGAAAAAATTACATAAAATAAATGTAAAAAATACTTCTTAGACTCTTCAGGGAAGGCCTCTGAGAAGATTGGGGTATTACTCTAGTAGAGGGCCTCTGTGGAAACTTTAAAGCAGGGGAATGTGCTACCTCTGGCGTTTGTCATCAAGCCCAGAGTAATTTTGTCCTTGAAATGTTAGCCCTTTGTACCTAATGGGGCGAAAAAGACTTCCAGCATGTGGGAGGGGGCATCTAAATGATCTCTACAACCCCCTCCCCTGCCTCCACTGACTCTCCTGAGATCCATTAAGATGAGCATTGGTAAACAAGAAAAGCCACAGGTTAGTCCCTAGTTAGCTTGTTTGAGCAATAGGAGATGGTCAGTGTCCTGAGTGCTGTGGCTTGTCATGTTCTCAAGTGGCTTTGCTCCAACTGTTTGTTTGCCAGTGTTTGGAGTTAAAGGGAAGGACAGTCTACAGATTTATGCACATGGCACTCAAAGAACAGAAGAGGCCAACTTCCGTGCTCTGGTACCCACATGCAACAAATATAGCTGTATCCTTCCCGGAGGACTCAATTTGTAAGCCTCTTTAGTACATTGTGCTGTAGGGCCAATCCCCCAGTCTTGTGGACAGTGCGTGAAACCAGCGTTCCCTTTGGTTCAGCCTTGTTGTTGTTTTCCCTTTAGACCATGGGCTAAATGAATCCTTAGGGGTTCCAATTATAATATGGAAAAAAAGAACTCAGGGTTCTGAGAACATCTTCTGCTGGATAGAAAGATTATTGGGAATTGAATGTTACCCAATTTTTTTTCAGGAAGATTAATGTATCCCTGTTACTTCCAATGACAGGTAGGACTGGGCCGCTTACTCCCAGCTTGTCATTGCAGTAACCTTGCATTCTTGCACACTTTTCACATTTTTAAAAGTGCTGTTGTATACATACTGCTATGGTGCTGTTTGGAAAGTAAAGTAGAAGAGGCAAGACAATTATAACATCCCCATTTCAGAAACAGGAAGCACTGGTCAGAGAGAAGGCTAGGGCAGCAGTTGTAACACTACCAGTGTCACGTGTTAGCCACCTTCAGAAGGACATCAAATTTTTGCACTTCTTCCATCAGTTAGGTACTATTGTCCCCATTTTGCCACAAGGGAGCTGTCAGTCAAACGTAACTTGACCCAACATTATGCCGTGGTAACTAGAAACACCAGAGTCAGACCCAGAGCTTTCTGATTGTGAGTTCTACACTCTCAATTGCTAGATTATTGTCCATAGAAAGGTCATGAACCTTTTCAAGGCCACTGGGTGCCTCGGGCCTTGGCAGTTCCAGCGTCTGTGTCTGTAGATTGCTGAGCATGCCTCCACATCGGGCGCCTGCTTCACTGGTCTTCATTCTCCATTAACTGTATTTTATTTCTTCTTTAAAACAAAGAAGCATCAAGTGAAATGAGCCAAAGTGTTTCCTATAACACAGAGAGGTAGTTCCTCATAGCCTTTCAGAACCACAGCGACTCTCGGCTCTCATGGGGCCCGTGCCGGTGTTCTCTTTGTACTCTGGTTCTTCACCATCTCTTCTCCTCAGAGTGTGTATGGTTTTTGTACAATAAAGGTTCACATGTGATTTCATGCTAGGTACCCCTATTTTACTACTTTTGGCATTGGTAGAGGCAGGATGTTTCTCAATGCACTTGGGAAAATTAGTTCTCAAAAGAGCGTCAGTGCCTTTCAGTGGAAAGAGCTTTGGTGTCAGCCAAGCAATTGAAGGTTCCATCTCAGGCTCTTCCTAGAAGAGGGACCTTAAATGCATTGCTGACACCTACTGACAGCTTATTTCTGCATGAGGTGAAGCTAACTCTTGACCTACAGGCTTGCTGGAAAGTGCACATTGAAAAGGTCATTGGGCATTTGGTGAGAATGAACTATGTTGTGGATACTATGCATGTATTTGCCTCAGCCCTCGGGGCACCTCTAGAACATAGGTCTTATTAGCTAAGCTTAATGGCTAAGAGAACAGTCTCGAAGAAATTTGATGGCTTTTCTCAAGTGAAGTGCACCTTGGAGTCTAAAATGCATTTTCCAATGCAATGCAGGGGACATTGAATCTGATATGTGTCCCTTTCAGAGCCTTTGTGGAGGAATGAGAAAAGACTGTAGGGCAGGGCTAGGCACTCTTGGGAAGCAATTGCTGTAGAGGGGAGGAAACTGTGGACGACTCTAGGTCTAGGGTCTGAAGTGTCTACTTGATGTTGAAAGGTCAACTTTGTATACATTGGCAAGACCTTCTCGTTGAAAGGTAGCCTTAAAGCAAGAGACCTTGCTCAGTTTCTCGGTAACTCACAGTAGTTAACAGCTTAGAGTTAACTCCTTATCTGTAACAGGCCTTTAGATTATAGACCTAATGAGGATGTAAGTTTAAAGCTTTATAATTAAACAGTTCCATACCATTTACAAGGCATGCCATACAACCCTGAAAAGAAATTGGAGCACGTGGAAACTCTGCTGCTATAAAGGAGCAGCAAAAGGAAAACTGATGTGAGTTGCTGGTCCAGGTGATGGAGCAGAGAACAAAGTTAAGACTTGTTCTGTTCTGAATTGTAAGGATTATTTGATGATGCCCCCATGCCCACCCACTTCCAAGTGAGCGCCAGAGGTTAAAGAAACGGTTGCCGCATTGCTTGGTTCGTTTCTGGTCTAGCTTGGTGGCCTCAACAAGAAGAACTGTGTGCTTTTGGTGGTGTCACAGGCAGTTGCCAGTCTGTTTCAGGACAGTTTGTGTAACTATCAGTGATATTTGTGATCCTCTGAGGACAGGCACTAGAGAAGGATTTGCTTATAGGAAAGCCCAATGTTCTTTGAGTGACAACTTGATTTTGATGTTGTGTGAATGTGAGAGCTAATTGATGCTGTATTAATATCTATTTAACCAAGTGACAAAAATCAGAATTTCAAATGTGCAACTCTTTTTTGTTTGTAGCCCGGGTTAGCCTTGTATTTACAGCAATCCTCCTACTTTATGCTCCCAAATGGGGGCTGGAGAGATGGCTCAGCAGTTGGGAGCACTGACTGGTCTTCGTGAAGACCCAGGTTCAATTTCCAGTACCCACATAGCTGCTCACAACTCTCTTTATAACTCCAAGATCTGACATACATCCAGGGAAAACATCAATGTAGTAAACAAACAAATAAACAAACAACCCTTTTAAAAAATTCTCCCAAATGGTGGGTATAGGCATGAACTAAATACTTAACTTGTCTTTTTTCAGGGATGAAAAACAAAGTTTAAGAGTTATGAAAAAAATTCATAATTATATAAAAAATACAATTCGTTTTTGAAAGAGTAGACTAACTTAGTTTGCATGTAACCTCAGAGTTTGAGTCTATGTGAGTTTTCAGTAAGATGTGTTAGATTTGGGATGTGTAGATACATTAGTGGAACGTGGCATGATTAGACATGATGAATTATATGATCAGAAATAGACACTGTGATGGATAGTGACAGAGGAGCAGTGGAGTGCCAAGGTGGTGACAGGGCATTGCGAACCCCTCTCCAGTGTGACAGGCTGGGTAGGTAGAGGGACGTCTGCCATCAGAGATACTTTCAGACCAAGGGAAACTACAGAATAAGAAAAGTATTAGTAAAGAAAGTGGAACCTCTCCCTAGCTCAAAATCATAGTATGCCCGTGTGTTTGACTCAGCTCCTGTGTCCTGGGTATGAAGACCTCTCAATTCTCTTGAGGCAGGAGAATTAGCAGTGTTTTCTCTTGTGAGGAAGTTTTATAAAAGAAAACAATAGAACATTGGGAATTTTAAAAAATTGAACATTAGCCTGATTGGATTTACCTAGTCCATAGTATGTCTTCCTGTTTATCCCATGGAGGCACATGAGTTTTAAAAGGAAAAAAAAAATGTATCCTTGAGAGTGGTTTAATTAATGGCAAGTTCACAAATACAGCTTTGTAATATTCTTTTTTAAGTTTATTTAAAGGCCTTTAAAAATTTTTACATTATAAGTATGAATAGTTTGCCTGCTTGCATGTATGTGCACCATATCCCAGTCGGATCCACTAGGAGTGGGGTTTTGGATGGTTGTAAGCCACCATGTGGGTGCTAAGAATCCAACCCAGGTCCTTCACAAGAGCAGCAAGTGCTCTTAACTGCCAAGCCATCTATCTAACCCTTGAATATATTATTGAAAAATCCTCCAGTCTCCATGTCCTTGTTTGGAAGCCCTTTGTTACACTCACAGTGTGAGGGGCTCCTCCTGTGTCTACCTAAATACACTGGATCACCTTAGAGCCCTCTTCTCTGTGCTCTGTCTAAACACACTGGGTCACCTTAGAGCCCTCTTCTCTGCACTCTTTGCAGAGGATGGAAAGCAGCTGCTTACTCTTTTCTGCTTAACAGTCCTTGTATTCTTAAGGAAACTTTCAAAACCATCCCCTTTGACCTGGATATTTTCAGATAGAATCATTTCCAGTACTTTCGTCTTCCATATAAATCCTGTTTTTCAAGTCTAATCAGCCTTATGGCTCTCCTTTAAAACATCTGGATTCCAGAACATGGTGCTACAATCCACAAGGTCTGAACTATTTTTAATAACAATAAAAAATTTGTTTGTTTCCTAAGTGATCCCCTTTATAAATTCCATCATCCTGTTTGAATTATTAGGCTGTACTTTTTAACTGAGATCCAATGCACGTCCTACACCATGAACTTGTTTTGTAGCATATCGACTGGCATGTACAACTATCACCAGCATCTAATCCCAGAACGGTTTTTGTCACTGAAAAAGAAATCCAATGCCCGTTAGCAGTCACTCTCAATTTCTTCTTCTCTGGTTTCTGGAAACCACTCGTCTTATTTTCTAGTTTTTGGATCTGTAAATTTTGACATTTTCTGTAAATGGAACCATATACAATGCACCTTTGTTTGGCTTCTCTCCTTTAGAACAATATTTTTAAGGTTTATTCTTGTTATATGATCACTTAGGATTTCATCACACACACACAGTGGTTGCTGTTTTATCACCTGCCCAGCCCACATTTTTATATTCATTTTTATTTGTTAAATTCAGAATTACTTTAGTGTAAAATAATCTCCGTTATCTCACCCCCACACATAAGAATACTCTTAATTCTAAGTTTTAAAATCTTATTTAGCCCTTTAATGTTTTATTCTGCAATTCAGTAAGATCCTATTGAGTCCCTAACTTTGGTGTCCAAGATGCAGCAGCTTACAGACTGCGGCAACTAACCCAAACCAGCGCAGAATGGTACTCACTTCATCGTTAGCCTGTACATCTATTAGGTCATGCATATAGCAACTTCTTTTCTGCTGAAGGTTTCATTCTCAAGGGTCTACACAGACACTCCCTTGTCTTAGAGGAGAGGGCTTTTCACAGGATGGTAACTGGTTTCCTATGGTATGGGGGTGGGGAGTGGGGGTGATTGATGGAAGAAGCCAAGGTATTATAAGATAATAGTCCTCACCCCTTGGCTCTGAGGGGAGATGTTTCCTGTACCTGAGGAGGAGACATGTAGAAACGCTTGGAGGACTATATGTGCATGGATTCACTCCTAGAATAGGAAGGAGATGCGAGCTTACAACTTGGTCATGCCATTGCTGGAGCAGATGTACCCCAAACTGTGGCATCTATAAAATGAGATGATAATGCCAACTGTATTGGCTTATTGTGCTATTTAAATAAAATAGCCTATGCAAACCATTTAATGATAATATGTGATACATGGGATGTGCTCAGTAAGAGGTAGTTATCAGTCTTAGGTAAAGCCTATGCGTTTTCAAAATATATGTAAATGTTATAGTGGCCCCTGATATAAAAGAGCCCAATACCTTAATAGTAGAGGCAAATTTTATAGTTAATATGCTAACTTAATGACAAAATTTATGGGGCTGGAGCGATGGCTCCACCTGTGCTCTTCTTGAGGATTCAGATTTGGTTCCCAGCACCCACATGGCACCTCACAACCATCTGTAACCCCAGTTCCAGGGATCCAACACGCTCTTCTGGTTTTTGCAGACACTGAATGTGTGAAGTACACATGTATACATGCTGGCAAAACAGTATGCACAAGATACAATAAATAAATCTAAAAATAATTTAAACTTTGGAAAATGTACTGAACAGGTGCATAAAGTATACAGTGATACTTCCTTGCCTCACTCGAGCAAATTTTGTAGAGAAAGTAACTATAGATAAAGTACCATTGGCATCAAGAAAGAAATGTTTTTCTTTCTTACATACACACTGGAATAGAAACCTCTGTGAAGAGTAGAATTCCGTTTTCTTTGCCCCTCTATGCCTCTTTAAACTGTCCATTGCAGCATTTTAGTGACATCCACCCATACTCTGACCAACCCCAGGACTCTCCCTCTAGCCCAGACTGTCCTCCTAAGCTCCAAGTTGTGTTGCAAGTGTCTCCTAGGTACTTGAGTCTGATCCATTTGTCTTTTATTCATGAGTATCTCTCACACATCCCCTATCTTGTTTAGTAGGGACAACCTTTATTCAGTTCCCTAGGCCATAATGTTGGTGCCTTCTTTGAATCTCTCATAGTCATGTGTCTCTGGTCTCTCTTTTTTGTCCTGTTTTGGGATCACCTCCTATTCAGAGACCCTAACTTATTACTTTCTCTCTGCCTATCCCAAGGCCTGATTTAGAACCCACATGGTTTTAATAAACGCCTGATCAGTAGGAATTTTTTCTATACCTCTTCTTCTTTTTTTTTTTTTTTTTTTAATTGAAAGGCCACTCGGACACTCATAACCTTGTGTGCCTTTGAGCCTGTGCACTAGGGCTCCCGGTTCTTGTCCCGTTCTTCAGCTCTCGGGTTATTAGTGAGGCTGTTGTGTGATCTCCTCCAGCAGGCATGTGTCATTGTTGAGGAGGCACAGGTTGATGCCATGATGCATAATTCTTTTCAGCTGGTTAAGCCACATACTCAGTTCCACCAAACCCTTCTCAGGCATTTCACAACCACTTTCTCTTTTTTCTTTCTTTCTTTCTTTCTTTCTTTCTTTCTTTCTTTCTATGGAAAAAGAAATTAGGAAATGAAAAAAAAAAAAATCCTAAGCTAAGACATTGTCTTGTCCCTGGTGAGAATACACTTTGGATTCCTGGTTGACCACTTTCCATACTGTCATTGCATCTGGAGAGCAGCAAGCCCTGAGCCTGGCCATTGTTCCCATGGTTTATGTTTTGTGTTCTGCTGCGTCCTGGCTGGGAGCAGACTTAACCGACAAAGCCGATTTCTATAGCTAGGCTGATATCACCCATGATTCAAAACCACACTGAAAAATGACAAATTAACCCCAGCCACAGTTTTTGTTATTCTTCTTATTGAGAAACACCTGTGCACAGACAATGACGTTCATGTTTGCCAAACAAGACCAAACAACCCTGCTGTGGAGTGAAGGGGAAGAAATTGGGAGGCCACAGAGAGCAAAGCTATCCTAAAGTAGAAAAAGCAAGCGACTCTGGTTCCTTGGGTTTTTAGACCACTCTTGGATTTTTAAGCCTTGGGTTAAAACGAATGGGTTTTTAAACCACTCACTTTATGCAGCGTCATCCTGCTCAGAACCTTTGTTCACTAGTTGGTTTCTTATCCTGAGGTTGTGTTGAATTGGCCCATCTCTTGCAGGGCGTGGGTGATTCTCAAGAGCACAATTGGAAAAATTATCATAGAGTCAGCCTCTCATCCGGGTCCGGTTTCACCCATTCCCAGTCATGTCCCTCATTGCCGCCATGTTGGTTGGCTCCAGAGCTGCCACCCTGCCTGCTTCTGCTCAGGCTCCTCTGCCCACTGTGTCTTCCCACCCATTCCTAGATGTGCAGCTTCCACCTTACCTCTTCTGAAAAGCCTTTCAGCTACACATTAGCCTCTCTGCCCATAGTTCTGCAGCTCACTGAGCATCTAGTATACACAGCACATACTCAGATCTAGGAGTCACAGACAGTTGTGAGCTGCCATGTGGGTGCTGGGGGACTTGAACCCCAGTTCTCTAGAAAAGCAATCAGTGCTCTTAACCGCTGAACCATCTCTCTCCAGCCCCTTAAAACTTTTTTTTTTTTTTTTTTTTTGGTTTTTCGAGGCAGAGTTTGTCTGTGTAGCCTTGGCTGTCTTGGACTCGCTTTGTAGACGAGGCTGACCCTGAACTCACAGAGATCTGCCTGCCTCTGCCTCCCGAGTGCTGGGATTACAGGCGTGTGCCACTGCACCCAGCTAGTCATACTTAGTATTCTTAAGTTGATATTAAATATCAGGTTCAGAACATTGCTCTTGCTCTTATTTTTTTTTTAAACATTTATTTATTTATTTATTATGTAAACAATGCTGTGCCTGCATGTAAACTTGCATGACAGAAGAGAGAACCAGACCTCATTATACATGGTTGTGAGCCACCATGTGGTTGCGGGGAATTGAACTCAGGACCTTTGGAAGAGCACCCAGTGCTCTTAACCTCTGAGCCATCGCTCCAGCCCCGCTCCTGCTCTTATTTTACAAGAGGATCCATAAAAGTTATTTTCTTTTAAGTGTCAGCAGCACATGTAGAAGACACAGGAGAGAATTGTGCTGGTTTGAAAAGATAAGCACGCTATTGTGCAGTCCACAGAAACATTTCTGTGAACACTGTAAATTTAGGGGGAAATGTGCCAAACCCAGAAAGCACTGTGTAGGGATGGTAAAGTAAGTAAGTATATCAGATACTACTGAATTATTTGCACAAATGGTGGAGCAGTGAGTGACACACAACCCAAACCTACTCGTGTGTGTATGTGTGTGTGTGTGTGTGTGTGTGTGTGTGTGTGTGTGTACACATGCACGTTCACACATACTTACGCCATAGCCAAGCTGGTCCTTTTTTTCCATCTCATGGGTACCAGCTATTGAACTCAGATCATTAGGCTTGGCAGCAAACACTCTTAAACGGAGCCATCCTTCTGACCCTTGTGTTTGTATTTGCTATACATTTTAGGGTTCCTACTCTGCTTATTTCTTATTTTTTTCTTCCATGGTCTCTTATTGAAGTTACTGATTGCTTGCAGAAGTAGAAGCACGCTGAGAGCTAAGAGGCAGGCAGTTTACATTTCTGCTTCTATGCTATAAATAATCTCCTTTCTGGCCGGATTAAGGCGGCTCCTGCATGATCATGGGATGCTAATTTAGAGTTCTATTCTTCAGGAATCGTGACAAAAATCATCTTGCCAGTTGACATTCAGAACCATAGTTGGAAATTGTGCCCAGATCTGCAGTTTGTAATTAATGTGGAGGAGTTCAGTCAAGAGGTGGCTGAGAGTTCAGCCACAAAGGTGATTAAAGGATTGGGAGAGAACTATGAGGGAATTTGAAGAAACTGGGATTAGCATGGAAAGAAAGGAGGATAAAGGGCAATTTAATATCAGTATTTATGAACACAAAGCCACTTAGTAGAACATAGTGACCAGTGTTTTCCATCTCACCTGAGGAAAACACAAAGGCCTAATATAGACTGAGCATAGACATGCGAAGCATGGAGTGAACTACTGAGAAGTGACTGAATTTCTATCTCATGATATCTATACATCTACCTATCCCTCCCTCCCTCCCTCCTTCCCTCCCTCCCTCCATCCATCCATCTATCATTCATTCCTCCATCCATCCATCTCTCCTTCCATCCCTCCTTCTCTTCCTCCCTCCCTCCATCCATCCCTACCTCAGTTGTCTTAAGATGAGTTTTGTGCTGGGCATGCTGGTACATAATCATCTTAGCACTTTTTTAAGGTGGGAAAGAGGAGGGGAAAGATTATGAGTCCAAAGCCAACCTGGCTCACAGCAAGTAGAAATACCCTGTCTCAAAAGAAAAGATGGCTCTTGCTTAGAGATGATGGCAGATAATTGATGGCTTCATGGAATCCTGTCTGTTGTGTGATGATGGTGATGATGATATAGCCATGGAAATTGCACATGGGACCCTGTCCATGATTTGGAAGGCACACTCTCTGCCACAGTTATAACCCTAGGCCTGCATTATTATTTTGAGAAACTTCTTCCTGGGTCGCCATTAATCAGATGAGGAGAAAGTGCCTTAGGGTTTCACTCCTATAGAATTGCACCACCCAGCATATTATCCCATTCCCACTGTGACAACAATAACCACCAGCTTTTATTGGGGCCTACTCTGTGCTAGCACTAAGCTAAATGGCTTACATACATTATATCTAATCTTAACAGTAACCCTCTATAATGATTCATCTCCATTTTCTAGAAGAAAAAAGTTGAGACTTAGTCAGAGCTAAGGTCACAAGCTAGTAAAAGGCAGAACCAGAATGTAAATTTAAGCCCAGGTGTCTTAGCTCAAATGCTCAAAGCCTATGGTCTTTTAGAGTATAATTTTCTCTTCTTCATTCCAGGTGAGACTGGGTAGCTCATCTCTAACCTGGGGACCTGAGTCCAGAATCGTTTACTGGACTTATTAGAAAGTATTAACATAGTGAGAATGTTCGCTGTTTCTAGTAACTATTCCATATATCACTTAATTGATTCTAAAACATTGTTATCACTAAGATCGAACTTGTTCCCCTGCCTTTATCACAGTGTGAAAATTATGTATCCAGCCTGGTGTAGTGGCACACGCCTTTAATCCCAGCACTCAGGAGGCAGAGTCAGGTGGATCGCTGTGAGTTCAAGGCCAGCCTGGTCTACAAAGTGAGTCCAGGACAGCCAAGGCTACACAGAGAAACCCTGTATCGAAAAACCAAAAAGAAAAAAAGAAAATTGTGTGTCCATATCTGTACCATCTCCTGCTATAAACAGACTTGCTTGATAAACTCATGTTGAATGAGATGAGTGAAAGAGAACTTAGCATACTTACAAACAGTTTTATTTTAAAGTGTTCTATATGATGAGATGGCCTCTGGACACAATAGTGCAGGCTGTTTGGTCATGGACCAAATGTGGTATTTATGTTATCACTGTTTTGTGACCAGATCTCACATGAGATGTGTCCTTTGCAAAATGAAAGAATTTAATGCAAGTAGTTGCTAAAGTCCCTTCTAACCTCTGGCTTTCTGCACACAGTGAACACTGAAGTACAACAATATGATTTCTCTGGCCATTGATCTGGAAACCTAAGATCTTGCAGCTTTAGTAAGGAGATCCAATATTCTCTAAAAATACTATAGAAATTCCAAATGTACAGAGAGGTTCTCAAAGTCTTCTTGTTTGTAAGCCCCTAAAGACCTTAATTATAGGCTAGCTGATATTACGCTTTGTTGGTAGGCAGAATTGGTGTATCCAGAGCAGGCATATTTAGACACAGTGTTATATTTGCACTATTATATAAGTTGAAAATTCACTTGTTAATAACCTCCTATAAAATACTGATGTGTAGTTATTTTTTCATTGTATATATCTGAATCTTTTGTATTGACTTGAGGTTATCTCACTAGTCAAGCTAACATGATTTATTGGCCATGAACTACAGAGCTAAGTCACGACTGGCCTAATTGTTTTGTTGGCCTGCCTATAGAATTCTTGGCAGTCAGTGTTTTTTATAAAACTTCCCCAGTGGTGCCTTGTTCCCTAGAGGGAACATGTGCACGTTAGGATAGTATGTGATAAGATGATGAAATAAGTTCTGAGAGCTCTGGAGAATTCTCAGCGCAGTTAAAACTGTGACATTAATTGATGTCTCTAGCATACTCATCTTCACTATACGTGCCATTTTCAAGGTCACATGTGTTGGTGGATGAGGAAGAAATAACTCCAAGGAGCAGACATCGTCTGTGCACAGCTGCTCTCAGAGTGGTGCTATCACCAGAGTGCTGGGAGAAACTAGGCTTGGTCTCCAGTTCTGGGCTCTGCTGAATTCCTTAGTCACACGCTCACTGAACAGTCTCCTAGTCAGCTGTCTCCAGACAGGCAGGCCATACTGTGCCCAGCTCCAGTGTGGGGCTCCCTGTAACTTTTTGTTAGGCAACTCTTAGATCTGGGCACAGGGTCAGAGCTGTATCATAGATGTTATCTTAATGCCCCATCTAACTCTCAAGCCTGACATATCTAATGACTAATGACTTAGGATTTCAAAGGTGATCATGACAGGATTCTGGTACCATCACAGGCCAGGCCACCTTCCTTGTCCCATGCTAAGATTTTAGCTTTGACTAAGCGGAAGCAACTCATATTATTTGTAGCATGCAGGTGTATTTTTCCTCTCCTAAACATTTTCAGTTGGATTAACAGCGCTGAAATGACACAAAGGAGACCTGGCATGGAGCCAGTTGAGGGGTAACAAAAGGTATCCAACTCTAGGACAATCATGTCCAGTTTTGCTCATTTGCTATGACATGGGTTGTGTTAGTGCTGACTGGGCGGGTGGGGGGTGGCGGGGTGGAGGACAATTCTGGATGGGTCTGGAGCAGTTACTACTGCTCGGGTGAATCTACTCCAGACCTTTTCTATCTGAGTTATTCAGATTCTCAAGAAAGTGTTGGAGTGGCTAGCTTGGATTATAAACCTACCTCGTAGACAGGAAAAGGTCACAGCGGCTATGGATATCAAAGCCCACACTGGAACCTTCTCACGTGAAGGAAGACTCGAAGACACCTGATGCCCACCGTGGAGTTTTGCAGTGAGGAGCCAAGTTAGCCTTTCAGCGAATGGAGTGGGCAGTGGTTGTGCAGAGGCTCTGCCTCCTTAGCAGTTGCCTAGAGCGTCGCCAGCATAGGGGTTCTGGGCTGTGATTTAATGTCCTTTTTGCCTCCAGTGTAGCTTGACAGTACAGATCAACAAGTAACCAGCTACATCTTTGATCATTACAGTTGGCTGGAATAGATAGAATGAATGCTTTAAATTCTCAGAATGTGATTTAAAAACCATCATTATCATATACAGAAGGCCAAAATCCAGGCTAGCCATTACAGGCAAACTTTCAGAAGCCTAACCCAGCTAGTTTCTCACTTTGCAGTTGTGTAGAATGACAGAATTTGAGGGCTTTGACTAAGTGACTAGCATCGAAAGAATTGAGCAAGGCTCTTGCTGCTTCTGTAGGCTGGAGGGTTTGTGACCAGAAGCCATGTTGCGGATAGCAGATTCTAATAGTAACAGGTGTCAAAGGGTGACACACTGATTTGGAATGCCTTCTCATCTGTGTTTACTTATGACTAAATGCCCTCACTCATACTTCCTTTCCAAGCAGAGGACCAACCCTTCCTCTCTCTCTCTCTCTCTCTCTCTCTCTCTCTCTCTCTCTCTCTCTCCTCCTCTCTCTCGCCTCTCGCTCTCTTCTCCTCTCTCTCTCTCTCTCTCTCTCTCTCTCTCTCTCTCCCTCCCTCCCCCCCATCTTTCTCTCTGATTTTTTTTCCCCTAAGCACTCTGCTTTCCTTCCCCTGATTTGTGTTTTCTTTCCAGCAAATCATTTCTCTGTCTTTATCTCATATGATTCTTTTTTTTTTCTTTCACTTGTTAGTTATCCTTCTTTTCTGGAGTCCCCTTCTTTTTTCTTTCTCTAAGCCACCAGCATTACCCTACCACCACTGAGCTCCTTATTTTTCTGCTGCAAAGCCCCAGTGTGTTTACTGACCTGTGTGCCAAAAGGAAAATTCCCAGGCCACTTCCATGCCAAGGCAGTGAAAATCAGCAGCTGTCATTGCTCAGCAAGGTCCTTGTGGCCCATCAATCAATGGACAAGAGCCCTTGTGGTGAACATTGGTGTGTGTATGTTTATGTGACATGTGAGGTACATGGCAGGGTTTACTGGATTCAGGAGGAACTTGGATCTTTTCTGGTAAGTTAGAGAATTAAACAGAAATTTTTGCCTAAGTCTTTTGAGATCATCATCATCATCATCACTAGAGGATGAGATCCTAAGAAGCTGTATACGGAAAATGAATGACACTGAAGAGAGAAACAGCCACAGGAGACCAATAGATAAGGAAGCATAGAGTACCCTGCTGACACCTTAGTAATAACAGACCCAAGGTCTGCATTATAGATGCAATGCTAGGGCAAAAGTGGAAGTGACAAAGAAAGATCTGGAAATAAAAACCCAAATGATTTGTTAGTTTAATTGAAGGAGAGAGAGAAGCAAGTCTAGATAATACCAAGAGGGGAAAAAAAAAAGAAAGAAAGAAAGAAAGAAACATGGAGGTAGAAACATAAGGACTGAAAACAAATACCTCAGAGAGCTGAGAGGCCCCAGCATCAGCGTGACAGTACACAGGGAAGAGCAGAGGGAGGGACGGACACATGCTTATCCTGCTCAGAAACACTGTCAGCACTACCTTAGGCATTTACGTTAAATGATTCCAGAGTAGTGTCTTTAAAAAACAAAACAGCAAAACAGAAATCCAGGCCTCAATAAAACAATCGGGAAAATTTGAATAGTTGTAGCAGGGACCACCAGAAAATGATACAAATCTTCAACTGGAAAAGTGATTTTGAGTTGTGCCTGCAGTGTAACAGCTGACCAAAATTAAAAAAAAAAAAAAAGGAAGAAAAGTGAGATGGTGCTGTATTTCCTGAGTTGAAAAACGAAGCTGGCCTGACAGAAGAGCAGCCAACCCCCAACACCCCCACCCCTGACTGTTTGCCAAGCACTGTGCTGGGGGCTTTGTGTAGATTTCTAATTTCAGCCCCACTGTTAAAAACGAAGCCAAGGACTGAGAACTATCCACTGGGAAGAAGAAGCAGAGGGGGTTTTCTGAGCCTGTTCCAAAATCATAAGGCTCAGGGGGAATTACTTTGATTTTGTCAAGTCAGAGTGAACAGCCAAAGGCAGCAGACATAGGATATTGTCAGAGGTAAATCACCCAGCTAGCTCTGTTCTGTCTTATTGCAAGGTCAGAGGCACAGAGCAAATGGGCCAAATGTTTTCAACCGTGGAAATCCCCTAACTTTCCAACTGCTACAGTCCCACAGCGCCGAGGCTTTACTCACAGGATGGCTCTGTTCCAGCTTTCAAATCTCTCCAAGTTGATTAATCATTGTCTTGTTCTGACTCATTCAGGCTTCTAGAAAAATAGCTAAAGGTAGTAGATGGGCTGGGCTGGATCAAGGAGGTCAGATAAATTGACTTGATGTTAGTCTATAGAAAAACCTAGGCTGAAAGTCCTTAAGCATACTGTCCTCAAATGGCATGGATGGTCTGGGGCCACAGGCCATTGGGTCGTTTCATGTGTTTCAAGGAGGATATTTCCATGTGTGTTAGGAAACTTGCATTGTGAGGTTCATTTGTTAAAGTTAAGGTAAGTTTTTATAGGCTAGTAACTTAGACATCGGGATTCCATTATCACAGCTTCTCTTTGTATCTATGAGACGGACTGTGGACCCATGCATAACCCTCTACTGCTGACAATGGCAAACTATACAGTGTTTATTATTTATCAGGCATCGTGTTCTGTTTTGCCAAGAGCCATGTTTACAGCACTCAGAGGTTGATTTTGATTGTCTTAGCCAAGGCCGTACCTAATGATTATAGCATTTGGTCTGGCTTATAGTCCTTACCATGAAGTTTATATTTTTAAAAATAAATTATTTTAGTTTGTGATGATGTTGAGTCATACTAGGAAGTCTGCTTCTTTGCTTTTGTAACGTATTAATCTCTGGGCTCGTTCATCAAGTCCATACACATTTATTAAACACCCGAGTGTTAGTCATCAGAAATAAAATCCTAAGATCCCACCTCAGGCCTGAAGGCATAGACTGTGCTAGTGCTTTTTTAACTAAGTGAGCAAAGCACACACAGGGGCACAGAACACGAAGCAATTATTTCTGCAAAGGCAAGGAGGTAACACTTGGACTGGGAATTCAAGAATAAATAGAAATTTCTTAGGGAAGTATGTTTGGAAGGAACATCATCATCATAGGGAACAGTTTGTGCAAATGCTGAGATGTGTGAAACTGCATGGTATACTTTAAATTTTTTTTAAAGGTCATGAGTTCAATTCTCAGCAACCGCAGGGTGACTCACAACCATCCATACTGGGATCTGATGCCCTCTTCTGGCATACAGGTGTACATGCAGATAAAGCACTCATACATTTAAAAAAATATTAAAAAAAAAAAAAAGAAAGAAAGAAAGAATGTTCTTAAGGGGCTGGAGTGATGCAATGGCTAAAAGCACTGGCTGCTCTTCCAGAGGACCCAGGTTCAATTCCCAGCACCCACATGGCAGTTCACAACTGTCTGGAACTCCTGTTCTGGGGACCTGACACCCTCATACAAACGTATGTTCAGGCGAAACACCAATGCACATAAAATAGAAACAAACAAATAATAAAAAAATTTTTTTAAAAGATATTTTTTGTAGAGCCATGTGGGTCGCCTGAGTGGGTTAAATTGAAGTGAGATTGTGATAGGCCTTGGGTAGAATGCTGTGAATTCTAGAAGGGCTTGTGGGAGTTTTAAAGAAAGAGAGTGACTTCATCTGATTATGTTTTAGGGAGAGAATTCTGAAGACAGTGTGGAGTGAGAGTGAAGGGTAACAGAGGGGCCAGATGGAAAGTTTCTGTGTGCCCTGCGAAGGGTGACAGCAGTAACAGGGGAGAGTAAGATCTGCGCCGTATTTGGGGATAAGGTGCGCTGACTGAAGTGGGGAGTTGAGAACACGCTCGGTAAAGGATGCGGGTGCCCAGGCGAAGCTTAGCACCTTCATTAGGACAGCTTGAAGGAAACAGTCACAGGGAGTGTTGATAGCTTTGTAACTTGTTAGGTTTAAATGATGGCCCAGATTCAAAAGACGACATTGACTTCCCCTCAGTAACCATACTACTGTCAAGAGAGTGAAATACCTAAAACACGTGAAGCCGGGACAGCTGGGTCGGTCAAGCCCAGGATTAGGCTGCCGAGGACAGCAGAGCGTAGCCTGTTAGGATCAAGGGGTCTTCATTATGTGGGAAAGCTCTGGGAAGTGCAAATGAGATGCTTTATGCCTTACGTCTGTTGCACACTTTGGGTCCTGCTCTTTCCCTACACGTGACTACGGAACGTCTTAAAGAGGTTTCAGTGTGTGAATGGCTAGTGAGGTGCTGACCCCTTCGAGGCCGTTGCTTTAGGGAAGCAGTTGGGGAGCCGTTCTCTCCAACACATAAACACATGCTTCGCTTCAGCTTTCCCCATTGATCTGCGCTCCCAACTGCTGGGGCCGTATAGCTCTGCAGACATCCGTACCCCTTAACTAATTGCAGCAATCTGTTCCGTACATCTCTGAGAAAGCACACAAATCGATTCCCCAGCAATGTCCATATCCAAGGACACCTGTATGACCCTCCATCAAATCAGCTGCCCCTTCACCTCGTCTTCACCTGCTCTTTCGATTATGGGAGCTGTAATAGATCAGCCTCAAAAGTCTCTGTCCTGGGAAATTTCTTCATAAGAGAATTATTGGAAGCAATATTTCTGGCTGTGGAGCCAACCTGTGGATTTAAATTCCTTCCAGCCGGCAGAACACCTGGATTTAAGTGTCTAGTCCCTTCTGACTCTGAAGAATGAGCTGCACCTTAAATTGAAGCTCATAAGCACATTGAGAAACCCTGGGTCTGTTTCCTCCTGCTGTTTGCTGAAGCAATGAAAAGTAAATGAATTCAGAAGGGCGGAGAGCCAGTGTGAGGCATCACGAGTTGGAGCCTTACATTGTGCAGGGACTTGTGTGCACCACTGCCTTGTGCAGGCTGCTGGAACTGCCTCCTTCCCCAGTGTAATGCTTGCCTTTTGAGATGAAAACCAGCTTCTTGTATTTCATGCTGACCCTAACTTGTAGTACCTTCCATCTAAAAGCTTGATGGTGATTATCTGTTGATTGGTTAGATTCTCTAAGTTGTGGGGGTTGCTTAAAAAAAGACTTCTGAACCTCTTGAATTCAAACAGTTCACTTTATAGCTGCCTAGGAAAGATGTATGACAGATTGAGGGTCACATGCTGACAGCCATGTGGTCCAGTGGCCTACAAATATATTTTACTTGTATTTATCAATAATTTATTTTTAAAAAATGAGTTCAGCATCAGCATTTAAATACTGAGAAATTTCATATAAACCGCAGGCTTCTGGCTTCCTTTCAAAACTGTAAGATCTAAGGACCTTGTATCACGTTCTTGCAGGGTGACCTGAGTAGTCGCTGCCTTCTTTAGGATGAGTGTGCCACTCACAGTTTGCCAGAGTCCCTGTCACTCCATGTCTTTCTTACATGTGACCCACACCACTCACGTGTTATATGCCGTGTTCAATTTTAGAATAGTTTTAGCCCCCACCCAAGACACCCTCAGCAGCAGTGACTTCATTCCTCGTGCACCCTCCAGCTTCAAACCGCCAGTCTAATTGCCACTGGGATTTGAATTATTTCTCTGTATTTCTATCTATTAAAAAGTATTGCTACAGTGAACATCTGTATGCAAGTTTTTGCACAGATAACCTGTTTTCATTCTCTTGGGAAATTAGCTAGGACTAGAGAGTTATCAGACCATATGTTAACTGTATTTTGACGTGTAGAGCAACGGCCAAATTGTTTTTTCAAAGTGACCACACCATTTCTTTTTCTTTTTTTAATAAATCATTTTTAAAGATTTATTTATTATTTATACCATATACTACTGCCTGCATGTGAGCCAGTAGGCCAAAAGAGAGCACCAGATCTCATTACAAATGGTTGTGAGCCACCATGTGGTTGCTGGGAATTGAATTCATGACCTTTGGAAGAATAGCCAGTGCTCTTAACCTCTGAGCCATCTCTCCAGCCCAACCCCACCATTTCACATCCACACCAGCAATACAAGAGGGCTCCAGTGAGTGTCTCCACCTCCTTCTCAACAATTGTTATGTTAGCTTTACTTATTGTAAAGTGATATTTCATTGTAGGTTTGGTCAAAACATTCCCCCACCCCCACCCCACCCCCACCCCCCGCTCCCTCACTCTCTCAACTTTTTTTTTTTTACACAAAATAGAATTTCTTAAGTGTCATGTGGAAATGTTACTAATAGATTGTGGTGATGGTTACTCACCCCTTGGACTTTGGGCCTGATCTCACCCCTTAACACTAGATAACATAACGCCATGTGATGTAATATGTCCCTAGGCTGTGGCCTGTGGGGTGCCTGCCGTGAATTCCATCAGCTTGATGGATGCCTGTTACAAATTCAGATTCCTGGTCACACATGGGTTCAGACTGTCAGGGGTAGAATGTGAGCTCTAGGAAGTTACACAGCTCCGTAAATTAGGCAACACATGTGGACCCAAATAATGACTGACAATACCTTTATTATAAGCCTAAGACTTTTCTTCTTCATATTTACACATCGAATTACACCAAAATGGCTAAAGTTTCTTAGTGAAAAACCAAGTCCTTTGTAAGCAAAGTGTATTTAAGGGTGTGGGGTGGGGGTGGTAGAATCTTTAAGACGATTGTACTGCTTAGCTGTAGCTTGTCAGTTGACCAGTTTCTGCATCAGCAGTATGGGAGAATTGGATGTAGTGACAGCTGTGGTTCTTTTCAGCTATAATGAAGCTGTAGAGTTTTGTAACCACTGTTAGAAGCCTGCTTCTGGGGGAGCTTTAGTACATCTTTTGTTTTGTTTGTGTTTGTTTTTTGGGTTTTTGTTTTTGTTTTGGGTTTGTTGTCGTTGTTGTTGATTTGCTTTGGGGTTTTGTTGTTGTTGTTGTTTGTTAGTTTTGGATTTGGATTTGGTTTTGGTTTTGGTTTTTTTCCGAGACAGTTTTCTCTTTGTAGCCTTGACCATCCTGAACTTGCTTTGTAGACCAGGCTGGCCTCCTCACAGCAATCCGCCTGCCTCTGTCTCCCTGAGTGCTGGGATTAAAGGTGTGTGCTTTAGCGGGCAAGCTTTAGCACTTCAACAGCAACAAAACAACAAAAATTTACTAAGAAGTCATGACATGCAAAGCCTCATGCTGATGGGTCCAGCCACACAGATGACTAAGTTGCGACCCTGACCTTGTGGAATCCAGTCTCCTGAGGAACTGTATCTTCATTCCATATAATATGCAAATCTCATCTGAAGAAGATGCCTGTAACTCCTCTGCCACTTCTCTCTTGGGAGCACCTGGCAAGTGTGGGTGGGTCTGTACTCTTCTTGTTCCTTGTCTTATTCAGTCTCCTCTTCCTTGAATTTTTTTTTTCTATAATTTTCTTTCTCAGAATGCCCCAGACAACACCACAGCCACTGGTGGTGCTGAGTCTGTGACGCTGCTTTTCTGTATCTGGAAGGTCACCAGGCTGGCCATGAGTTCACCCACAAAGGTATCCTTCTTTCCCCCAAGAGTGACACTGGTGTTTTCCAGTAGTCCTGTAAGTCTGTCAGAAGAAGTGGTTTTTAGGGCCCCCTTATTATTGTGGGGGTTCCATCTTACAATGGTAAAGATGACCTCAGGTCTTCGATTTCCTTCATCAGAGAACAACCCTCATTGTGTGTACTTGGGGCCACAACCTAAGGCTGTGGCATCTGTGATAAGTGGGTGACTTAGAACACACCTTTCACCCCGAGATCTGGAAATCTTTAACAGCTTCAATTCCACGGATGACCACTGAGGAAGGTGCTGACAGTAAACAGGAATTTCTGGTCATTGTCTGATCCGTGAGTAGGAAGGCGGGCGGCATTCATGCATAGCCTGACCCTTTCCCCTGAAGCTGGTATGACTCAACGCCCGTGTGAGGGACCAGAGTACTGCAGCACACATGTAATTAATACCTTTTACTTGCCTAGCGTGTCATTAGGAGTGCTTCGTTCATCAGCTGCTGGGAGGTGAAATGACAACAAAGGACAATTCTTTCCCTACCCCAAGAAGGACAGGCCAAGGTTTCAACTGGCATAGGACCTTGTTCTTTTGGGTGAGCTACCAGTTCAAGAAAAAGTTGGGCTAGGTATGTAGGTCATTTGGTGGAGTGTTTGCCTGGTGGTATGTGTGAAGCCCCAGGTTCAATCCCAGCACTGCATAAGCCACATGAGGTCATTCATGTCTGTGCTCTCAGCACTCCAGAGGGACACAGAGGATCAGATGTTCAAGGTCATCCTTGGCTACATAACGAGTTCAAGGCCAGCCTGGGCTACATAAGACCCTGACTATCTTCTCAGGGAAGCAAGCTCAGGGAAGCAAGCTAGCAAGTAATTTCAGACTCAAAAGCTTTAGCCCACGGAACTTCGCCCTTTTCAAGAATTATAGGATTGTTTTATTTTTTTTTCCCCCCGAGGTTAAACTGTCAGAAAAAGAAAAACCATTCCATCCTTTGTTCGGGTGAATTGGGAAGAAGCCAAGAAGGGATGAAAAGGAACCAGCACTTGTTTTCTCTCAGGCACTGCGCATCAGATTAAATTAGGAGGAAACTGCATTCCTATGGAAGCGTCTCCAGGGATGATTGAGGGAGCTCGTTTGTTCCGGCAGCCTGGGCTCAGCTTGTGCTGTCTGGGCCCCGTGATCTGCCAGGGCCTGGCCTGAGACTCGGTCTGCCTTTAGTGTTCGTCCCACTCTGAAGCTGCTCCCCTCTTTGCTTTAGGCTTTTCTCTCTTCGTTGTGAGAAAACTGCATGATCTGTTCACAGTGTCAGTCTGCAGCAAATCGATAAGCAGTTTGGTTCCATCCTTTTGGTTCAACCTAATGAAAGTAGACACCATTTGTATTTGAACTCTTTGCGCTCTCAGATTTTATTTTATTTCTACAGTATTTATTTATGTATCTGGTGAAGTAAGCTGGTGAAGTAAGGTTTCTCCTTCCATATTTATATGAATCGTGGCACTCAAACTTGGGTGTCCAGGCTTGCATAGCAAGCGCCTGGATGAGCCAGCCTGCTTGCCCTCAGCTTTTATTTTTATCTTATTTTATTTTTTTTATTTTTTTTTTTTTAAAAATGATTTATTTATTTATTATTTATTGTATCTGCAGAAGAGGGCATCAGATCACATTATAGATGGTTGTGAGCCACCATGTGGTTGCTGGGAATTGAACTCAGGACCTCTGGAAGAGCAGGCGGTGCTCTAAACCACTGAGCCATCTCTCCAGCCCTATCTTATTTTATTATTTTTAAAATTATATGTGTGTGTGCATGTATGAAGATCAGAGGACAATTTGCTAGCGTGTTCTCCCTTTCTACCGTGCGGGGCCTGGGGCTGACCTCAGACCGTCATGTGTCATGGCAAGCAGCTTTAGTCACTGTACTGTCTCACCGGCCTGGTCCTGTTGCTAGCGTAGTTTCTGTCTCAGCTCCCTACCCCTATAACAGGCAGGCCAGCTGGTGTATTTTTCCCCCTCCATTTCCAAGACCCTCACATGCCTCCTGCTCAATTGTATCTTTCTTCATGAGCTCTAGAGCTCATACCCTGCCCTGTCTTTGGGGAGTAATGTAACCTTGAGCATGCACTGCCTTGGTTTCCCCATCTGAGGGTACTTGTGGCTTGGGATGAAGTTTATCATCTGGCAGTGTCTGCCCTGCCTCAAGCTCCCCCCGTGTGGCTCCCCCAGAACACAGCTGTCGGGTGAGTTTGTGTCCTCACCATCCCTGCAGCTTCTCTGGTTTCCAGCACTTGTGCCTTGGCATCTGAGGCCCTTCCCGGCAAGTCTACACTGCTCTCTCTAGACCTGTCTCACACCACTCCCTAATGTCAACCCCTACCCTCCTGCCAGTCCAGCCCAGCCAACATTCCTACCAAGGTATTTGCTTCTGCACTTGGCTCAGCCACTCCTACTTCCACACAATTACCTTTCTTCTTTGTTAACCCAAATCCCAGAACCCAAAGTGCTCACCTTAGCCATCCTAACCAAAGGCCCCTTAGATGGGATAGTTTGTACTGAGATGGTACTTGTCATAGTTTTCCTGGAAAGAGAGGATATTAACACACTATGTTTCCCTTCTAGATTGTAAGCCCCTTGAAGGAAGGAAGTCCACTTTCTCTTATATGTGTGCTCAATAAATAGTTTTGAATAAATGAATAAAGCACCTTTGCTCCCTCCGTTGGAACAGATTAAAGTCCTCTAATGTCTAAACCAAGGGAGGCAAGATGATGTGGCATTAGGATTTAGCACATGTCCACTTGCTCTCTCTTGCTTACTCTCCCACTTTCTCTCTTTGAGATGATGGTCTCACTGCACTGCTCAAGCTGGTCTCAAACTCCTGAATTTAAGCAACCATCTTGCCTTAACTTCCTGGTACTGTATCCATGTACCACTCCATCCAGCTTTATCAACATACATTTTTGAATACCTGTTAGGTGTTAGAAACTGTGATAATTGCTGGGTTTAAAAATAATTACTGCCCAATTTACTGATCCGTAGGTGCTAAGCACCAGGCTTAGTAAGGTTTTTTTTTTTTTTTTTTTTTTTTTTTTTTTTTTTTGTATCGTCACATGTAATTCTCATGGCAACCACGAGAGGCTATTATTTTATTATCAAGGCATTATTATATAAGCTGTAGGTCAAAGAAGTTATTAAATTGCGTAAAGCCTCCCAGAGAGACAATAAAAGAACCTCTTAGTTGTAGGATATGATCTACCCTTGAAAGGGCCTAACTTTGGGCAAGATGGCCCTCCTAAGGTAAGGTTAACCCTGATGCTAACTGCTCCTCATACTTGACAGAAAGTCCTTCCTCAAAGGCCGTGCACTTTGAAAGTGTTTTATATTTTCAGGCAGGATCTCAATATATAGCATTTGCTGGATGGAAACTTACTATATAGCCCTGGTTAGCTTCAAACAGACAATCCTCCTGCCTCCACCTCTCCAAGCACCACCATACCTATCAGATGTATTCCTCGGAAGTACTTGCAGTCTTAAAGCTAGGACTATTTATACCAGACGTTTTAAGGCAATTCGGTACTGGTTGCCTTCCAGTCACTCAGTACCTTGAGTCACAAAACAATGATGTTTGTTTCTTTTGGAAGTAGCCCATTTTCTTAGTATTAAAAAATTTGATATTCTTATTTTTTAGTATGATAAGCTTTTGTTTAAAAAAATGTCCAGAGTTTTCATATCTGTTTTAGGCTTAGAATTGTATCTTCAAGGTGATGAAAAGTTTTAGCTTTTGAAAGTTCTAAGAAACTAGTTTCTTTTTTCTGTTTCTTTCTTTCCATAAAGCATGGTCCATACTTCCTCCCATTATAGGTTTTCTTGTACTGTGCATACTTTTCTGCAGTTTGTTTTGTTTTCTACATTTATCTTTCTCCTTAGGTCATCTAGTTTGTAAAACTCACAGCCCAGCATTACTATTAAATTCTCGTGGCTGGTGTTACTTTGTATTTTGTGGGGTCTAAAGCTCACTGATTTTTTTTTTTTTTTTTTTTTTTTTTTTTTTTTTTTTTTTTTTTTTGATCTGGCCCTTTTCTTCCTGGGGGAGTTGAGTTTCCCTTTGTTCGCTTATTTATAGCTCTGCTGTGGGTATGGTTCGGAGCCTTGGTTTTTATTGCTTCAATTGCTCTATAGTAACTGACACACTATACACAGTCCAGGTTCCTGTTCCCTTTACATATGGACACACACTGTTCTATGACTCAGACAGACTATAATGAATCTGAGATTTTGGGCTGCTGCCTTGGTCTGTTCTTCCTAAACACAGCGCTAACCACAATGCCTATTGTAAACAGGCAGTGTTTTATTTCTGCTGGCATTTCATCACCATGGGTGCCTCTCAATCTAATTTTATGTTGATTTGTAATCAACAGAAGCTTCCTATCATTTGATTTCATGCTGACATTATATCCCACAGGTCCCTACACACACACACACACACACACACACACACACACACACACACACACACACACACACCATTTGGAAAGCTCCAGGATTGTTGTCCCAACTTCAATTTCATTACACAGGTCTCCTTTCATGATGGCCTGCTTTAAATCTATTCCTTTTCCCTTCAGTTACTTTGTCAACCTAGAGGCATTAGGGAAAGCATGGTCATTACTGCAGGTTAGTTCAGTGGCCCACATCTCTCTGCTCTACAATAAGATACCTGACCTTAGGAAACAAAAACACTCCCAACCAGAATCCTCACTGGAGTCTGATTTGGGTACAATGAGAATTCATCAGATATGTAGAAACTGCATTTCCTAGGGAATCTAGGCTTTTTCCTGTATTTGGGAGTGGTGAGGAATACGCCCAAGAACTTGGAACAGAGACAGACTCGGCAGACAAACAGAAGATCTGTAGGGCAAGACTTCCTTTCTCCCTGCTGAGCTTTTTCTTCCATTATCTCTGACAGTATGAAGCAAGTATGCAAACAGACGCTGCCTCGGGATTGTCTTTAGCTGATAGGCTGCTGTGTTCAGTGATTGCTCCAGCCCGTAGTGTCCGCTGGACAGTTGGAAGCTTTTTGAAGCCATTGTATTGTTAGAGGATAATTAGGGTGAATGAAGCTGGGAGTAGGGGTTAACAGCAATCCTTTGTTGTAAGCAGTTGCTAGTCTTGGCATCAATATTAGTAACAAGGCCAATCTACTGGAAGGATTCTAAACAAAAGATGGAAAGGTTGCGGTTGGTCTGTCTAATCCAGCCAGTAAATCCACCCACGCATGGCCATTGTACCCTGTGAGGTCTCTGGAAATGCCTTTGGTCACACTGCATTCCAAGCCACTGGGTGGGTGATCGCTACACAGTCTCGTACATGGCTTTCCTAGAACGCTTCCCATATGGAAAGGGGATGCACAGGTGTTGCCTTGGCAATTAATCAGCATAATTCACAAAGAACGTAAGCTCCGAGCATTGGGGTGGATGAATGGGCATCTTATGAAAGGCCCTCAATCTTTTCTGTGGCTGGAAGATAGGGAACATCCTAATGCCAAGGGCTGGATGTGTCTATTGAGACTAAAGTAAAAAACAAAAACAAAACCACCTAGGTAAACACCTGACCTGTGTTCTTGTTCCTTCCACCCACTCCAGGCCAATTGTGCCCAATCTTCAACTCCTCTGGTCCGTTGAGCTTGGGTAGCTATACATTTAGTACACCAAGGGCAGCCATTCATGGAGTGAGGCCTGAAGCTTAGAGATGGAACCGTTGCTTGGCCTGTGTTTAGTCCACAGTACTGAACACAGAACAAAGCAAGACTGATAGTTGTTCTTAGCCCTGAATGTCTGTTCTTCCTCACATGTGAGGGAACCTGGAGCTGATGGTCAGCCTGCAGCTCTGGCTGGTCAGATTCTTAATCAATACACAGCAATAGTGCCTTGCATAAGGACCCTGGAGTCCTGCATGGAGCTTGCCAATCTTATTTTTAACAAGTGCATGATGTGATGTACCCTACTCCCAAATCAGCTGTCCATCAAAGGTCCCCAAAGTACAGAGGTTCAGGTTCCACAACAAGGTGTCCACAAATCTTGCTTCTTCTTCTTGTTATCAGAAAGGACAGAGATGCTAAGGAGTATAGAAAGGAGGCAGAAACGTCGCTGGGAACACTTATGACCTTAATACATATTCCTAAAGAACAAATTTTGCCTCAAGTTTTGAATAGGGCTCTACTCTCTGACTTGGGCCAAGGATGACTGTTCAAGACCAATATTGAACTCTGAGCACTGAGGCCAAGGTGATTTTCACCCACATACTACTTCCAGAACATACCTGACTATCCTGTCTGTGTGAAGAATACTGGTGTCAGGGATGGGGGAGGGACTGTGTGAGAAGGGAAGTGGCTGGACAGCAGTATGCTTATTTTCAGTTTGTCAGCTGCTCTGGAAAACGGCCAAAATGAATAAGATACAACAAGCCTTCAGAGTTATCGGAAGCCACAAAGCGGCAAGGCCCCTCATTTTTAAAAAAGCTCTGTGGAGTTTAAAGTTTCATGTCTATTTGGTCTGGGGCAAGGATAAACTCCTGAACTTTCTCTAGGAAAATGTTTGCTCACTGAAGCACCCAATGGGCCCTACCTCCCTGGACAAATTGTGTCTTGAGGGAGACAAAAACAATGTAGTACCCCATTTGGCTAGTGGAGAAAGATTGATATAACCCTTCATTAGACCTGTCTTCACAGCCTGGCAGATTGTGGGAAAGACTGGAGAAAAAATCCATTTGTCATAGAGGGCGGACAGCCTAGCCAAGGAGGCAAAGCAAAGGGCTAAATTCCCTGGGACCAGGGAGCTTGGGTGATGTACACAGTGACACCCAGAGAGGCAGGACAGAGCCCAACAGTATTCTATAAGCCAAAACCCTGGCATCCTCCCAAGGGATGGAAAAGCTGGACATTGAAAATAGGTCACCCTCCACGCAGAAAGAGCTCGCGAGTCTGAGGTGGATGTGAGTTATAACAAGGTCCATGGCTGGGCTCTTTTAGATGTGACTTGTGTCCTGGCCTGGCAGCCATGTTCCAGGCTTGATCACTCTTCCATGTGACTTTGGTCTGCAGCTCACCTCAGCAGGCTAGACAGTTGAAGGGAGAGAAGAAATCTGGATAACTGAAATTATTTTCTTGACATTGTTAAAAAGCACTGCCAAAAAGAGCAGAGGGCATTTTTTTCACAGCTAAGTGGAAGTAAAGGTGTGCCTTGTCAGTGTGGAAGCCCAGGTGGCTGGCTTGGTGAGCTGCTTCAGGCCCCAGCCATTGGTGAGCATCTCTGGGACAGTCTGACATGGATATTAACGACTACCGTGGCCACCTCTTTTGTGACAAGGCTGTCTTTTCCATCACACAGCTTGTAGGATACCTGGTTTGTGATGAGCTTAAACTTTCAAAGAAATTCCAATGGACCCTCTGGACTGTTTCATGGAAGGGGATGAGTGGGCATCAAAAGCAATCCATCTTTCTACCTCAGAACTGACAGGAAGTGGCTGTTTAGCCTGCATCTGGCTTTCCTGTGCATGTGCAAATTGCAACTAAGGGTAGTGAAGTGGCTTTTCCTGAAGTGACACACGCCTGGTTTGTCATCACAGTGTAGGCTCTGTGCATGACCTGCTGGAACACATGACGGGGTTGGACCTGCAGATTCAAAGATTAAGAATCTCCTTGACACACAGCAACAACGGGATATCTGACAACAGTCTCAGTGAGGATCCAGTAATGATAGTGTAGGCCTCCAACCAGACCCATGACTCACAGCAATGAACATTACAAAGTAAACGTGTGGACAAAAGACTATACTGCAGGATACACTACAGCTTCTGTGATAAGACTTTTTGTTTGTCTGTTTGTTTTCTTTTACTGGGGGAAGGAGAGAGATTTTAGTGCATGATGTGTAAATCATAGACATTCAATAAAAGTTTTTTTTTTTTTTTAAAGAAAGGAGTTATGTTTAGACTTCTGTTGCTTTAATAGATGTGGGCCAGGCAGTAGTGGCACACACCTTTAATCCCAGCACTAGAAAGGCAGAACCATGCAAATCTCTATGAGTTCCAGGACAGGCAGGGCTGTACAGAGAGACCCTGTCACAAAAAACCAAAACCAAACCAAACCAACAAGAACTGTGAATATACAAGACACAGAAGCAGCTCGTCGAGGTGGACTCAGCATCCTCAACAAAGCATAATTTTAAGGAGACCTATTCGGAACACTCTAATTTTAAACTACAGAACTTTTGCACAAAGTGGCCCCATGCACATTTCTAACAGACTCTCAAGGCAGTTTTGTAGAAGTAGGACAAACACATCTGAGTACAGCTGTTTCCCAGAAAACAGAAGTGAGGTTGGAAGCTGTGTGTGACCTAATGACACTGCTGGATGGAGCTGACACCCAGGCTTGCAGTCCCAGCCCACAGCCCCATGGTACATTAGTTGCTAAAATGATGTCTTGAAAAGCAGTTCCCTTTCTCCAGCCTTTCCTGTAATGGCTACACTTTTCCAGCCCATTTCTAGACAGTTCCACTACATTCATGCTGTGTACCTTGTATGGAGGGACCAGGCCTTTTCACGCCACCGAAGTGGAGTTTTACAGTTCTATTCCTTTCTCTTCCTTGTCCTACCTTCAGACCCAGTGCTCCCTGCTTCCCTTTTAGATGAGAGGGGCTGTTGGAATTGTTGGCAGTGCCTCGCAGACTGCCAGTGTTGTTTGACCTTCATGTTTAGGAAGAAAAATAGCGGGGTGGGGGAACTTAGCAAAGCTCATGGCTCCCTTTTTTATTCTTCTAAACCTCCAGCTCGCGTTTTAAGATCTGCTATTCCTTTTCACGTGTGACACTAGGTGGCAGGATAACCACACCACAAGGCACATTTCCTTTGTTGCTCATTGGTTGGGGGCACAGGGACTGGAATAGACCATCTGTGCCTTGGGGAGATTAGACTAACCAACCTGGATGATATTTTCTTGACAGGGGACTGGCTGCAGTGATTCTAAAACATATGCTTCCAAGAGTCTGTCTTTATAGTTCCTTCTTCCTTTATTCCCTCAGCTCTCTTGCATTTTAATTTTTCTGCCCCATTGCATTGCGGTAGCAGAGGGCAGACACTGGCTGCCGGTAGCTGCTTTAAAAGGCAGATTGGGATGGCTGCGCCCCATGGTACTGGCACTCTTGTCTTGGCATGCCATTTGGGCCATGGGTGTCGGAAGGTAAGGCACCTAAGACCCTTCCTTGAATTCATTAGATATTTCTCAGAGAAACAGCAGGCTTAGCTTAATGATCAGTGCCCCCACTAACTCAGATATACACTAAAGACCGCTTCCTCCACTAACTCAGATACACTAAAGATTAAAATTCAAAACAAACAAACAAACGAACAAACAAATTTTGTTTTGCTGACACAGCACCATCTTGACACTCTGCTATGTAGCTGGCTGGGAGTGCTGCTGTGTGTGAGTGAGACATGGATTCCAGTTTTTGTTTTCTTACCTAATAGTTTACTGGGTCTGCTCCCCTGGATGCCTCACACACCACAGGCCACAGGCCACAGGCCACCAGAAGCTAAATAAAGCTGCAGTACACGCTGTGTCCTTTCATGCTGTAACGAGCGTGAACTTGGGTTACAGAAATACTTCTCTGGATCTTTGGGTTTTTTTTTTTTTCCTCCTAAGAAAGAAGGACAACACTTAAAACAAAACAGTGCACACCAATTGTTGATAGAAGTCTACAAGTACCTGTCTTGGGACTCCAGTAAAACCAAGTCTAAACGTAGAAAATTGATCAAACAGAAAAATGTCATTTTAATTACAAAGTGTTCTTTACTCACAGCTGAAACCACAATCAGATTTCATTAAACAGTGAGTGGTGAGTTCCTGATGTGAATTGTAAATCATTCCATCTATAAGAATGAGAGAGAGAGAAAGAGAGAGAGAGAGAGAGAGAGAGAGAGAGAGAGAGAGAGAGAGAGAGAGAGAGGAAAAGAGAAGAGAAGAAGAAGACGAAGAAGAAGAAGGAAGAAGAAGAAGAAGAAGAAGAAGAAGAAGAAGAAGAAGAAGAAGAAGAAGAAGAAGAAGAAGAAGAAGAAGAAGAAGAAGACTTTAAATCTCAACTTTTCAGGAACTCACTTGTTGCATAATACCAAACACCAAGTGGCCTGTCACTTTGTACAGATGGCTTGCATCTCGTCCTACACCACTTCCCAACTGGGGAGCTCATGGCATTTTTAGATTTCTAGGGGTCCTGATAATATCCTAATTTTTGCATGTACAGCATGGGTGATGTGAAAGGGCCTTGTGAATGTGACCAAGGTGATCCATACCATGGGATGATCCTGTAGATGACAGCGCCAAGTGTCCTGTCAATTGCGTTGCCTAACAGAGTCATGGTTCTTTCATTAAAATCAGCTATATGACTTTTGAGAACGGCCCAGACAACATACATAAAGCAGGCCAAGGGTACTACTAATTGTAGGCCACCACTACAGCGATGCTGTGAAGCTGGGAGAGGGTGCTGAGACCTTCTCCCTCCCTAAGAAAGAAATGTCATAAAAATTCCAAAGCAGAGATCAGATTTCCAGAGGGAGGGGTTTCTTGTTTCTTCTAATAGCTCCTCCTGAGCCTTCATACACTAGAGTGCTGAACAGAATACCTCTGGGCACAGACCGAACTACAGCCTGGCCTTATCCCCACTTTTGTATTTTTGCACCTATTTTGAATGAATAATTTATGATATTTTTACTCTGGTTGGTCATTCCTTTTACCTCACCACGCCTTCTCCACCCCCCCCCCCCCCCCCCCCATCCCCAGTGCCCTGTCTCTATTTCACACTTTTCCAGTTAATTGGTTTCTTGGTGCTCTTAGGACTACAGCAAATGTGTGTGGGCTGGTTCCTGAGCCTTCACTGTGTGGGTCGTGCTTTAACGTTTCAGGACTAGAGGGCGGGGGAAAATGAGTCACAGCTTGCTTCTGTGTTTGTTTCTGTGTCAAGCAGCAGGATCTTCTTACTTCTAATACCTGAGATGTAGAACTCCATAGCCTACTTGTTCAGGGAAATAAACCAAAATTCCATCAGTTCCTTTAATGAAATGTTTTCCAATACTGCAGAGTTCTTTGCGTTTGTACTGCCACAATGAACAGCAAACACGGTTGTATTTTTCTCCACAGGAAGAAAAACATACTCAAAATAGGCACTCACTGCCTCCCAAGCCCTCTAGGAACAGGCCTTTTTTGAGTGTTGCCCAGGCCTGTTCACAGCCTTAGGATACCAGCCTCATACCTACTTCTGAGTGGCAGCTCAGAACAGTGACTTGAGAGGCTGGAATCTCACAGTAAGAAAACGGGAGAATGGAGCTGGCAGTCAGGAGGCATTTGGGGGGGGCACCGCCACGGTTGCCCCAGCACAGAGCTGCATCCAGGGGCTTCCAGCACTTCCGCCCGAGTAGACACGGGCTGTAATGCATCAGCTTACCCTGATTGTCAACAGAAAAATCCACTGACTACTCTAAGTGTCAGTTTAATGAGCTCTCCAGCACAGACTCATAACTTAGTGTAATAGGGAGGAAAAAAATGCTTCCAGAGGAAAGAGAAATGCTGGTCAAACAACTTTGACCAGTTGTCAAGGCCCTATTGTTTGGAATCACGGACAAGTCCTTGATTCTTATATGGCAGACCTGGGGTGGGTGGGGAGCAGTTCATCATTTTTTCACGAAGGAACTTTTTTGTTTGTTTGTTTGTTTTTCAAAAAAATTTTTTGTCATGGACTTACCGTCACTGGAAAGTCTAAGTTACTATATTGTTCCATCTCCTGACTCTGCGCCCCTCGAGGGGCCTCATTAAAATCCCTTCTTCAAAGCGCAAGGTAAAAGTGTCAGACATGTTGTTTTCCTAGAGGGGAGTGTAGCTGTAGAAGCAACAGGGCCCAGTCAGTCCTTTTGCTATTTTAGGTGCTGGTAAATGACTTGAATCCTGTTAAAGCTTCTAAAGGAATGCAGAGGAGTCCCTTTGACTCTTGTGTTCCAGAAAGCAAATAGAGGGAACAACGTTAAGAAAAGAGTTGCTCCGTGAACTCTGCCTGCATCCAAACTTGCCCGTTTTTAGGGAGAATTCTGTCAGTGCTAGAAACAAGAACATTTTGCCCAGTGGCTGCTTGGACGTATTTGAAGCCATCTCCATAAGGAGGGTCTTTGATGCTAGAAAAGAGCATCCTGAGTGAAGTAATCCAGACTCAGAAAGACATGCATGGTATCTACTCACTCATAAGTGGACGTTAGCCACATAATACAGGATAGCCGCACTACGATACAGAGACTGATGCACCAACCAAGGACCGTGTCTAGTGTAGACCTAGACCTTCTGCTCAGATGTAATAGATGGGCAGCACAGCCTCCTTGTGGGTCCTTGAGAGCCCCTTGGTGGGCTCCCTTCTTTGCAGTATCTGGTAAAGGTCTCGTCTGTCCCCTAGAGGCACACAAAGTGAGTCACTTGCCTCCGTGTCTTAATGGGTTCAACGTCCTTAGCCACTGCCCAGCTAAATTTTTTTTCATATTTTTTTGTGTTTTCCTTGTCCATCCCAGTCATCAGAAAACTATAAAATATGGTTTTTGAGCGAGAATAGTGTTGCTTAGGGCTGACATGCTAATCTACATTTTATAAACACCAGTGTCTGTTGACCCTGGGTGCAGTTTTCATCCAGCGGTTTTATTAGCCATGCAAATGAAGATAAACCTCCATAGCCAGCAAAGCACAAAGGAAACTAGCTGGGCTTATTGAGACTTTTAAAGGAATGCCTGTTAGAGCACTTGTTTCTAAAGGGTCACTGTAGTCTCTACAAAAGAGAAGAAGCTCAAATTCCTTCTAATCCCACCGCTCCTGTAGCCCAGAGTATCTGCAGCGGGCACTGGAAACTCAAAACAGCAAGACGTGATACTCTAAAATTGCATTCTGGCTCTGGAGATTTTGAGATTTTGCAAGTAGCTTGGTTTTGATTTTCTTGGATTTAATCTATAGTGAAACTCAAATGTACGTCTTTTCTATTGTTTATCCCAATTGCCTGAGAAATTATGTTACTGGAGGAGGAGAAAGAGAATAAATAAATAATGTAGGCATGCCAGGGGTATGTGTTTGGGGGGTTACATTTAAATATGGCTATGACTGTTTTCTGGACATTTAATATGCACATTTAAGTCTTCATCTGTTTTCCAAGTTCTCCTATACACACGATGGGGGGGGGGTCATTCTTGACAAACAATGAAGAACTGTGGTATATATTTTTTCATTTCATTTGTGTGTTTGTTTGAAATGGGGTTTTACTGTGTAGCCCTGGCTGACCTGGAACTCCTTAAGATCAGGATGGTCTCAAATCACAGAGATCACTTGCCTTTGCTTCCCAAGTGCTGGGAGTGAAGATATGTGTCACTATATCTGGCTCAATATTTTTGATAGTGTCTGTTTACTAGAATGTATCACGGTTTCCCCTTTTTGTAACTCAACTGTGAGAACAATAAGCCTCATTTCTTTTCTTAACAGCTCCTACTGTCATATTAGGTATACACTTCTTAACTCATTTGTTATTGATGGGCATGTAGGTGGTGTGTCAGTCTTTATTAAATGACTCGTTTTAGCTCATGCCTTTAATCCCAGCACTCAGGAGGCAGAGGCAGGCAGATCTCTGAGTTCAAGGCCAGCCTGGTCTACAGAGGGAGTTCCAGGATAGTCAGGACTACACAGAGAAAGCCTGTCTCATGGGGTGTAGGGGGAGACTTATTTTATTTTTTTGAGATTATAATATAATTATATTATTTTCCTTTTATTCCTCCAAACCCTTTTTACACACCCTTCTTTGCTCTTTTCCAAATGCATGCCCTCTTTTTCATTAATTATTGGTGTGTATGTATACGTGTGTATGTGTGTCTGTGTGTGTGTGTATGTGTATTCCTAAATATGTAAGTATAACCTGCTCAGTCTGTACATTGTTATTTGTGTGTTTGTTTTCAGGACTTCACTGATACTTGCAAGCAACATTTCACAAGGATGAATTACTTTTTGGGGGGCTCACAATTTGAGTTTTCAATCCATGGTCCTTAGGCTTTTAGTACATGTAGGACAGTGGTAAAGCAGAAACATTATGGAGAAAGGGCTTGCTAGAGGAAAGCTGCTCACCTCATGCATCCAGGAAGCAAAGAGGAGTAACAGGAACAGGCCATTCAAAGGCACACCCTCAGCAGCCCATCTCCTCCAGCTACACTCCGGCTTCCACATCCACCAGCAGATGAAATCCTTGATTGCTTCAGAGCTCTCATAATTATCTCTGGAAACACCGTCCTAGAAGCACAAAGACCAATCAGGTTGACAAGATTACCTTTAACGTGTGGTTTTACATTTTCCACTCTTTAGGTGATACGATACTCTCATATTCATTTTTCTACTAAAAAGAAATAACGCTGTATAAATGTGGTCAAATTCTCCACTGGAAAAAAAAAGGCAGAAAACTATGTAAGAAAAAATGGTTAATAGTCATTATCGTCTCTCCGAGTGAATGTGTTTAACATTGTGGTGTATTCCCCTCTAGACTTTAAAGCTTTTTTGTGTGTCAACAAAATTGATATCTTACTGTTCATGAGGCTTTCCCCTTGACTTTATTTGCACATTCTTGATTTTTTGATTGGAAAAATTTTCCTCTGTTGAAATGCTAGTGTGTATTTTATATCCATTTATTAGAAATCTTTATATAGTAAAGCTTTAACCTTTTCCAAAATTTTTGTTTCAGTTACTTTAAGTTTTTTTATTCAAAAAATTGTTCATGAAATTATAGATATGGAAAGTTTTTTTCAGACTCAATTTCTTTTATTTTTCTTGTATAAAAACCCTTATGTGGTAGCTGCAGCTGGAGCCTGGGTCTTCTGAACAGAAGTGTGGGTTTTCATAAGATGATTAGTGAATTGCTGATAAGGAGACTTAGTGAACACAGTCTCTTTCCAGAAGTCAAGTATCAGATAGCTATAGGTCTTGGAGATGACATCAAAAGTGGCCTTGGCAAAGTTGCCCCGGATGGCAGTCCAGCCCCTGGCTGATGTGTAGCCGTCATCAACACTGGCAATCATCATCTTCTTGGGCACAGGAGCAGAGACAATACCAGTGCCTCTGGGGACAGGAATGAGATGCATCAAAACAGAGCCACAGCAGCTTGTCACCTTACACAGCACAGTGTGTGGTTTGCCAATCTTGTTCCCCTAGTAACCTCACCACACAGGGACGATGGAAAGCTTGGACAAAATGATGGCCTCTCAGATGGCAGTGACTACCTCTTTGGAGCACTTAACACCAAGACCAATATGACCATTGAAGTCCCCAATAGTGACAAAAGCCTTGAACCTGGTCCATTGGCCAGCCTGTGCCTGTTTCTGCACTCACATAATATGCTGTAGGGATGCACTCAGGAAAAAGTCAATAACCTTGAGTTCCTTAATGGGCAAGGAGAACAGGTAGATCTCCAAGAACTTGATCTTACTTTCTGTTCTTAATCAGGCGGCCCAGCTTGGTGACAGGGATCTACTCCTTGTCTTCAGCCTTACCTCAACAGCTCGGCCACAACCACAGACCCTAAGACCACTGCCCAATTCTCTGCTGAAGCCTCCAGGGTCCTTCAGGTCCTCTCACTGCACCGGTGTCATCCTCCATTTGGCATTTTTCTGAGGAAGAAGAAGCAGTATGGAAATTTTTGTGTAACCAAACATGTCAGTTATTTTTCTGTTTTATTCTTTTATGTTGACCAGCCTGGTCTACATTAAAAAAAAAAAAAAAAAAAAAAAATTACCCTAAAAGAAGCTTGTAACACTAGTAAACACATGTTTCTAACATTTATTAGCTATCATTTCGTGTGTCTGTGTGTCTGTGTGTGTATGTATGTGTGTGTGTGTGTGTTTTATATGTAGCTACTATTTGCAACAGTCCTGTGAGGTGTATGATACACCCTTTTTACTAATGAGGAAATTAAGGTACAGGGAATCCTGGTCACAGAAGTAGCATAAGTGAGATTCAGGCCTGGACCTCTAGCTCAGTGGTAGTGTGCTTGCCTAATATGTATGAGGTCCTAAGTTCAAGGCCCATTACTGTGAGAGAGAGAGAGAGAGAGAGAGAGAGAGAGTCAAACCCAGATAGCATGACTGTGAGCATGCAGACATGACTGCTATGTTACATTGCTGCATGCCCTGCTGACTCAGTACCAGTCCTACTGTCTCAACAATCACCAGAAAAACATTCATCATTTCTTCTAATTTAATAGTTTTATATTTCATTGGTGTTGGTCTGAATTTTCCCTTGCTGTGTGCTGGGAAGTGGGCTTGTGTGTAATTCAGTTATTCAGTGTCTCGTATATATTGCTACCTCTTTAAGAACTTGTAAGCATTTTACAGCCTGCCATCAGCCCTCCTCCCTCCTCTCTTCCCAGTCCCACCTTTACACTCCCTCCCTCCATTCTCCCTTCTCCTACTTCTCAGAGAAGGGGAGGCCCCACAAAGGGTACCAGCCCACCCTGGCATTTCAAGTTGCAGCAGGATTAAGTGCATCCTCTCCCACTGAGGCCAGACAAGGCAGCCTGGATAGGGAAAGCAGATCCAGAGGCAGGCAACAGAGTCAGAGACAGCCCCTGCTTCCATCGTTAGGGGACCCATGTGTTGACCACGCTGCACATCTGCTACATATGTGTAGAGGGTCTAGGCCCAGCTGGGCGTCTCTTTGGTTTGTGGTTCAGTCTCTGTGTGACTTCATGAGTCCAGGTTGGTTTACTCTGTAGGTCTTCTGTGGTGTCCTTGACCCCTCCAGCTCCCTCTATCCTTCCTCCCACTCTTCCACAAAACTCCCCAAGCTCAGCCTATTGTTTGTCTGTGGGTCTCTGCAGCTGTTTCCATCAGCTTCTGGATAAAGCCTCTTCAAATCCGGCATAATCAATGTCACCAATTGTTTCTTCAGTTATTTAGTTCTTCACAGTTTTTTGTTTGATTTCCTTACCTACTTTGGCCCAGTCTTATTTTTTTTTTTTTAATTTATTTTTAATTTTATTTTTTTCGAGACAGGGTCTCTCTGTGTTAGCCTTGGCTGCCCTGGACTCACTTTGTAGACCAGGCAGGCCTCGAACTCACAGCAATCCACCTGCCTCTGCCTCCCAAGTGCTGGGATTAAAGGTGTGGGCCACCACGCCTGGCTACCCACTCTTAATTTTAAAGTCCATAAACTAAGGACTCTTCAAGCTAATATATATTATTATGCATATATGCACACACACATACACACAAACACATATGCACGCACACATGCTTGAAATATTATTACTCTAGAACCTAGGTCAGGCCAGCTTGGGCTATATAAAAAGTTCCAGGCTAGCTTCAGCTATATAGTTAGACCCTGTCTAAAGAATACAAAGAGGAACTGGGTGAGGTGGCACGCACCTTTAATCCCAGCACTCAGGAGGCAGAGACAGGTGAGTTCAAGGCCAGCCTGGTCTACAAAGCAAGTCCAGGACAGCCAAGGCTACACAGAGAAACCCTGTCTCGAAAACCAAAAACAAGAATACAAAGAGGTTCTTAAGCTCCATTTAACACTCCTTTTCCCCAAAAAATGTAGGTGATCCATGAAATTGAATGATAAAAAGATATATGTCCATTTTCAATAAACATCAGCTAAAATTGAGCATTTCCTTTGCTTTAAATACATAGTAAACATAAACTACAATAATATTAGCAGAACCTGAACTTTAAACCACAGATAGTTAATATTATAGGTAAATAGTACTTCTAGTGCGTAAGAATCACATCTATTAATATTTTATATTTTAAAAAATAATTTTGAAACTATTTCGATGACACTGATCTCATTATGTTCCTATGTATTTGTTCTATGCACTTAAAAATGTCTTTCTGAGATGGGGTCGATATACTTAAAGCACCAAAGGAATGTGAGCCACTGGGATGGGAATGGCCCCTACACCCCTGAACGTTAGGCATGGCAGTGGGCCACATACCCACAGGGCTGAGTGGCCAAGGGGGGAGAGCTGGAAGACAGGCCACCCTGCCTCTCCAACGCTCTGTCATTCGAAGTCAAGCTGTCTCTTCCCTCCTTTTTCTTCTTCCTGTGTCACCCTCTCTACCTCTTTTTATTTAAGTTTCTCTTTGTTTCCTTCTCTGTCTTCCAAACTCACTCTGTTCCTTTCTTCCTCTTCCTCTTTTCACTTAAAACCATTAATAGTCTAAGGAGTTCCACATATCCTTTTTAAAGAAAACTTTTCCCTTTCTGGTTTATGAGTGAATTCAAAGACAGAGATAAACAAAAGGGGTTGACAGGTAAACTATAGCAAAAATTTGAAAGCACAATTTGCTAAAGTGTAAAGTAATTTTACCTGTAAATAATTTGGGATTGATTTGTCTGTCCCCAGGAAGGCAGCAGACCTTCACTCTGCCCTGTGATAACAGGTCCTGCTTCTGTCACAGGCCTATCTCGTCACCTTTCCAAGTTTTCCCTCATAAAACAATCGTTCACTCTGATGATCAGAATATTCATGAGGTAGTCTTGCTTTGAAAGAATGAGAAAAATCAGGCCATATTGTTGAAATGCAGTCATTTCTTTGGAATTGTTTCAAAACTGCTTATCTTGTCTGGATAAAAGTTATCATATAATTTTCTCACCCGAAGTGGGACTTTGGATGCCTGTAATAGGTTGGTGTTTAGTTACTACAGTGTTTGCACTGTGGCCTTCCCTGTCTGCTGCTACATAATAGTCACTGGCTGCAGGTGACATTTATGTAATCTGGGTGGCTATAGAATTTTTCTTTCTGAAAGTAATTTCTGCATCTGGGATAATGCCATTTTTCTACACCAAAAACATTAGCTCGTCTTACAGTTAATATAAGCTGAAAATTAGAGGTGCCTGGGGGAGGGAAGCTAGGCCCACAGATTGTTTACGTGAGTGCTATAGTTTCACTTTTTATGCACCAGTCACCTTGGAAGAATTAATGCCCTGTGTGTGTGCCAATCAGATTGCCCCTACCATCGCTAAACATTCCATTTGCTTTGTTAGAAAAATAAATACTGTGGAAAAAAAAAAAAAAAAAAAAAAAGTTCACCTGGATCCAGGCTGTGGGTCAGCTAAAGAAATACATGCTGCACCTTACCTCTGTCCTGGCTCAGTTGAGGACAGGGGTGCAGGGGCGAGTTGGACAGATGAGTTCAGACTTCCTAATGTTGAGTTTGATGACTAACCTCCGGTCCTGACCCTTGGAAATTCTTGTCAGCAGGGCAGGGCCAGTGTTGGTTCACCTCGCTGGCTACTCCCTCCCGCCACGCCCCTCTCCACTGATGTTTGCTGAGCAGTCTGTTTGGAAAGGAGTATGATTCTGGTCTTTATCTTGCCAGGTGGATTTGTGGAGGTGAAGTCACCCCCAAAAAATTTACCCACAAGGCTATTCAGTGTATTATCTGAGTCATGACTATGATTCTGAACTTTGAGAATCATTATTTTTAAAATGTGACTTTTCAGGTCCTTCTATGATAGATGCCTCTTCTTGTTTTATTGAAACTGAGGACCAGTCTCTTCTAGGTTCTTGATTCCCTATCTCATGCTTGTAATCATCCTTTAGAACTTTATTGCCCATTGTAGATGATCCACCCTAGCTTCTAATATCTTCCTAACTTCTCAGGAAGTCCCTTTCCTCTGTGGCTCTTTGTGGCTCCTCTTCCCTGGGGGACTGACTGATTGCTACCAGCCTACCCTGGAAAGAGAAGCAGAAGAGGAGATGCAGGGCCTGGCAGGCCATAAACACGACGGAGAGCAAACACTCCAGGAACCACTTCAGGAGCCAGTTCAACTTTACTTGGGGAGAACAAAGGCTACATAACCCTTGAGGAGCTTCTAGAATAGATGTTCATGATTAGTTGGAACCAGGCATTTTTAGGATGCTTATTTTACTTTGGGCTCCTATCATATGAATGGGAACACAGTACCTAATTATCCTATAACAACAGGGAGGGGAGAGCTAGCAGGGAGCTATGTAAAGGCCATATATCAATGTCCTAGGGAAATCTATGTCTAAAGACAGTCTCCAGATGGAGTCAGGCAGAGAGCCGGAGGCCCTGCTGGGGAGAGGAAGTCCTGCACCTAACGTGGAGCTCAGAATGGCTGTCCAGAAAGGAGGACTACAACCTCAAACAGCAGAGTCCTTCCAATAGATCTTTCCCTTCATCTTACTTCAGAAATTCTCATGGTCATACTTTATAACTGATATTACCAGTTACACTCTTTCCCCTCTAAAGTCATAATTTTAAGTGTCCTTTTCATCCACCATCACCTCGTCGACTTTTTATTTCAAGCCTAGCAACATGTCAGCTACATCAATATCCCCCAAACTAAGGATTATACATCCTTAGTTCATCTCCTTCACTAAAACTGACTCAGTTTCCCATTGTTATAATCGCCATAGTGTATAGACCCTCAGCTTCTTTTCTTTAATTATAGTCACTTGTAGAGCCAGGGTACCGTGAAACCGGGAGGAGCTGGTCCAGAGCAGGAATGATGTCAAGTCATGTCTGACCCCTGAGACCTCTCTCAAGAAGAGCAGAGTGGTAGGACTGAGGACCACTCTCTCCCTGGGGCCTCCATGTTCTAGCACATGTAGTCTTGTGCCCCCCACCTTTGCCCACCAGAGGAGGTCACAGAGTCGTGGCCAGGTTAAACTTCCCCTCTCCTAATAAGGTCATGTCCAGCACCTAGAATTCCTCCTTGTGAAAATAAGGCATTCCTAGCACCATCTCCCTGGCCAATGATGTACACTCACTCTGAAAGTCTCTACCCACTCCCCGGAGGTTAAAATAGCCTGCATCCCAAAAGTCCATTCTCCTGCGTTCACCCCCAACCCCCACACCCACCTGAGGTCTCCTTCTCCACCACCCTTGACCATTCCTGAGATCTGCTTCCTCCCCTCAGGATCCACAGACCCCAGCTGCAGGCCAATGGCATCAGGAAGGTCAGGGAAAGTGAAGTTCCCCACACTATTGTACCTAATAATTCTTTGTCCACTTAGCGGCTTCACTGGAGAAACACGCATCCGGTCTAAATCTGTCATTACCATCTTTCTTGAATGCCTTCAGTCCTTCCTAGGACTCATTCTAACATTTCTCTCCAAAGCAAACATTCATGCTTTTTCCTCTTACCAGCTTCCAGTGTTTCTTTTTTACTGCCGTTAGCCATTCCTCTGATTTTTCTGAGGACGTGGGTGTGATTCTCATATTGTTACTAACAACCCTTTCAACCCCATGTGTACTCAGGCTCTTCCTCACCCCAGGAACTCACCTGGACGGTGGTCCCACTCACTTTCACCTCCCTCAAACATGGCACAATGACATTCACTCCCATTCTTTCCTTATTAATTTTCATAAAACATGCTAGAATAACTTCCATCCTCAATCGAAGCCTGTATCTTGGATTTCCCCTTTAGATACCCAAGCCAACTCCACAGGCTACCCTTCCTCACTTACCTCCTCTAACCCACCCAGATCAGGCGTCTGTTTCTGCGTTTCACTCCTGACTATTGGCCTTGCTGTCTCCATCTTGTGTTCCAGACATACTCCCACCTCAAAGCCCCGTGGGTTATTCTCTCGGCTTTATTTCTCAAGTCACTTGTGATCTCACTCACTTAAATTCATGCCACTGCTCAAATGTTGCATCACTTAAAAAATGATATTGACTGTTGAGCCATCTCTCCCACCCCAGTTTTACTATATCTTAGTCAAAGGAGCAGTTGTGGGAAAATAAACAGAAGATTGAAGGCCCAGTCGCAAACTTCAGGTTTTAAGACTGATGCCTTTTGTCACATTTGAGATCCCATTTTCTCCTGTGCAGAAGCAAGAGTAAAAATAGATTTAGACTATTGCAAGAATTAAATATTTCATGTAGAAGTAACTAGAGTTACTAAGAAAATGCTGGATCCATTAGACAGTATTTTAGAAAATAATATTTATCCATTTATCATAGTTTGTTCAACTCATGTTATTGTTCGATATCAGAAAATGTTACTGCCAAGTATAGCGCTTTGGCTTACTAAATTTTTTGAGCCAATGAAGAGTCAAAGACCTCAAAGGGGCCAGGTACGGTGGTGCATTCCTTTAATCCCAGCACTCAGGAGGCAGAAGGTGGTGGATTTCTGTGAGTTCAAGGCCAGCCTGGTTTCATAGTAAGTCCAGGACCATGGAAGGAAAGAAGGAAGGAAGAAGGAAAAGAAAGGTTACAGTGGCAGTCAAGCATCTCTCTCAGTTCTCCTCCTCCTGCCCTCCTGTTTCCTTTTTGGGTCTTTTATCACCAGAAGCCCCCATGACACATAAAACTTTGACGTGTACATGTGTTGTGCATTTCTCCTGCTCCACTCTGTTTGCTATAGGAGACTCTGTTGTGCCCCTGAGGATGGCTGAGGGAAGAGAATCACCTCGTTTTGCCCCTATGCTCTCCTTGTCAGCTATCAGTGTCTTTCATAGCTCAGTGTACAGGGGAGCAGAGACTCCTTACGATCGTTTCCCATGACTGTGCATTATCTTTAAAATGGATTGTTAGTCATGGTAGTAAATGAATCTTGAAGTCAGTTCTCTTTGAGCCTCACCTGCCATTTCCTGTCAGTCATGCTCGGTCCTCTATTTGCTTTAAGCCTCCATCATTAGGGTAGTGGTGTGGCGCTCAGAGGCTCTTATCCTACTGTCTCCCACAGCACTCTGCAGCGTGTGCTCTGTGATGCATGCTTAACACAGGGCTTTTGAACTGAATCTCAGCAGCATCTAGGGAAGTAATGCATATGTTCTTGCAGGGAATTAGGCATCAATTTAATGATTAAGCTGCGACCATGCTTGTTGCTGCTTCTGGAAAGCCCTGTGGTCTTGGAGAGGCCAACTGGGCCAGTCAGGTGCCAAGACCTTAGATTTTAATTAATGGCATGAGAGATTGCTTCTTTTGGAGGACTGAGATGAGAACATGCCCTGATATTCCTGTCAGGTTACGGCTCTGCATCTCTAAATCTTTTCATTTTTCACTAGGAAGAAAGGGCAAATAATATATAGAAGAACCTCGAAGCAGTCAGTTCCCTGGCAGTATTTGGCTTTCTGTAACTTTAGGGCTTGTATGTTGAGCTCCTAAAGCCTTGTGTCCCCCACCCTCTTTAGTGCTTGGAGTAGTTAGGCATGGTGTCTCAGCCAGAATACAGAAGTCCAGGCCAGAGGAATATGGCTAAAAGACTGTGTTGAGAAACCCGTTTTGTCCCAGAGTCATTACTTTTCTCATCAGATATTTACCAGCGACCGTCTTTAGGCTGCATAGTCTCGGCATTGAAGAGAAAGTAGTGATTAAGGTGGAGGCCCTGTCTTCAAGGAGCTTGCATTTCAGAGGAGGATTCAGATGAGAAGTAAACAAGGTGTTTACAAGTAGTGGTGGTGGTGGTGGTGGTGGGTGGTCAGGGAAAGCCTAAAAGGATCTGAATTGTGACTTACATTATGGGATTTCTATGGTCATAGGGAGAACTAAGGAAGATACTAAGAAAGAAAAGAAGTTTGGCTGTGCTGCCCTACGTATGTGTGTAAGTAGACAAGGGAGTGAGTACAAGGAAGAAAAGTAATTAGATTTCTTCACCCATTGTAAGGTTTATGGTTGATGCCCCTACATTTAAAGACAGATTGACAAATTTAACCAAAGTTTTAGGTGTCTTAGAATGAAGGCTCAGACCCAAGGCAAACTCTTTTTTTTTTTTTTTTAATTAAGTGTTTTGCCTGTATGTACACCAGAAGAGGGCACCAGACCTCATTATAGATGGTTGTAAGCCACCATGTGCTTGCTGGGAGTTGAACTCAGGACCTTTGGGGAAAGCAAGCAGTGCTTTTAACCTCTGAGCCATCTCTCCAGGCCCCGCAAACTCTACTTTTACGGCTAGCTTTAATCAAGTATAGACATTTGCGTAGATTTATGGTTGGATAAAAGGATCTTCAGGAGGGACCAGGGAGGCTTTCTTACCTGTCCGGTTTACTTAATTCTTCTGGTTTAAAGCGCTCAGTGTGCCAGTGTGCAGCTCATCATGCTGTAAGGGCATATTCTTTCTTATAGGATGGTGTCCAATGGCCAATGTAAACAATTACCTAATACAAAAGATGAGCTGAATGGGAGAGAGGTGGGGGAGGAGAGGACAGGATGTATGTAGCCCAAACTGTTCTCAAATTCAGGTACCCCTGCCTCTGCCTCCTAAGTGGTGGAACTACAGATGTGTGTCTGCATATCTGGCCTTATGCCATATTTAAAGATGCCCTATGTCTGTTTGATTTTAGTTTTGTTTTATCTTTTCATTTCTTTTCCTTTTTTGGGAGACTAAGAGAAACAGCATGAAGTTGTTTGGGTAGGAAGGTGGGGAAGGTATGGGAGAAGTTATAGGAGGGAAATACGATCAAATATACTGTATGAAGCATTTTTAAATAAAGCATTTTAAAGGGTGCCCTTGTGTAAATTCTTAAAAACAATAAACACATTCACAAACACCATTAATCTTCCATTAATTGTTAAGGGCCTTATATAAGCACTGTTTTACTCCACGTCAACTAGAATACTTCTTCACTTTAAGAAAATGTCCCATCCTTCACAGATTCCAGGCCACCCTCTCATGAAGACCCTCAATCTCTGGGCTTTGTCCTGTGACTGTCACAGCTTAAGGAAGCATTCTCAAACTTGGCATGGCCCACAGCCTGGTGCAGAAGTTACTGCCTGCAGTTTTTGCTGGCTTTCTCTTTCAGATTTTTTTTTTTTTTTTTTTTTTTTTTTTTTTTGTTCCTGCCACAAGGCAAAAACAGGAAAGAGACGTGTGTGAAAGAATGCTCTCTCTTTTCCTTTTGTGGTGATTGTGTATCTTATGAGAAGGCCTCAAAGGTTCCCGGAGCTGTCTGCCTTTTCATGTAAATGGAGCCCTTAAGCCTATTTAGAAGTGTGTAAAAAGCCTGTGGGAGTTGAGGTGAAAGATACAGGGCCACAGCATCAGCATCTCACTTAGTTTATTCAAGTTCAGCTGGGCCCTCTTTCTTCTACATAATTAAAGCTACTTCAGGACTGTATTTGACACTTGTCCGTAGTAAATGATGTGCTGTGCACATTACGGTATACACGTATTGCTGTGCAGCACTATAACTACAAAACCAAGTGTCTTGTACCAGGAGGCTTAAGGGATTTGCCCGGGTAATTTTGACAATGTTCATTTTGCCTTCTAGTGCCAACTTTAGAATGCAGCTCCTGTGTAAAGAAAGTGTGACCCTCTGCCTTAAATCCCCGATTGTTCACTAGAGCAGGAATTAACAGATCTGGGGTTCATGTTCACACCCTACACCTAACACAGTAGCAGGTGTGGAGCAGCAAAGGACTTTATAAGAAGAACAGAGGCAAGGCAGAAGGAATTCTGGGATAGAGACCAGAGATCTGAGACTCCTGAGTCAGGTTGCCAGGGGAGCCTGGCAGGTCATAGCTGCACTTTTTCCTCCAATGAGCAAAGGGCCCAAAGCAGTGTAAACATGGACTTGCTGTTGTTTATAAGTGGGAGTAAGCCTGTCTAAGCGGATATCAAGCCCCTTCCCTTGTGACCGGTCAACCTAGGAGGACTTGTCTGTGCATTTTTCACGTGAACCTTGCTGTGTGTACGTGCATCACCTGAGTTTGCAATGCTATAGGAGGACACACTGAGAACAGCAGGGCCAGAAAGAGGTGGCACAGTGTAAGAATTTGAGAATTAGATCAAGTTCTACCTTCTGCTGTCCTGTGGCTGGGATGGTACGGAAAGAAGTGAGATATTGGAGCAGTTAGGGAAATGAAGGTTAAAGCTTCCGGCTCCTGTTCCAGGTGCTCCTGAGAAATGTCCCCTTACTCTCTTCCCACCTTCTACAACCGAAGGAAGACTCAGTTCTGTCAGATGCAATGGCACTCTGAGATTGGGAGAACTGGTAAACAGCTCATATCTCCACTTCAGTGCGATTGAAATTTATATCCATGGACCCTTGAAAGAGGATTTTTCACCTTCCTGCTCTACCCCATCCCTCCTCCCCTTACAAAGAAGGAGAAAAGAATTCTGAGCCACTTCTTCCTGAGTTGGAATCCTTCCCATAATTCTTAGTGGGGCTAAGAGTTAAAGACATGCTGATCAGACAATATGGTAGCCCGATATTTGCAGAACCCTGCTGAAGTAGGGAGATTGGTCTCGTCCTTCAGCCCTTCCCTCTGAAGTAGTCAGGAGACCCTCACTAGGCAGCTGCCTCCCCAATCCCACCCAGAGGAAAGGAACATCTTTGATTCTGAAGATCTTGGACACAGAGAAAAGGCCCAATTAAACCCTCTCCCCACTCCATTTACTTCTGTTATCCTTTGTCCAATCGTAGTTCTCTAAATGGCCACCTCTTTGTCAAACCTAAGCATAAAAATATAGCTACTTCCCTGAGCCTCATTTCTGACGGTTTTCATGCACATAAAGCTCAAGGTGCCAGAGAGATGATTCAGTAATTAAAAGCATTTGGCACTCTTGCAAAGGGCCTGGGTTTAGTCCTCAGTAATAACATGGCAGCTCACAACTGGCCTCCTCACACAGCAGGCACATACATAGCACACATATATACATGCAGGCAAAACACCTATGCACATTTTTTTAAAACCCTAATAATTAACAAATGCATTTCTCTTCTGTTGCCAGTGATACTCAGCCATTAATTAAAAAATTAAATTAATTTTAATTAAAAGTTAAATCTTCCTCACCTTTGTAATTTTCAAACAAGACTCTGAGACTCAGTTTCCTCATCTGCAGCACAGAGGTGGGACCTTCCTCTCCCTGGTGCTCTGTGGGGTTGAGAGAGAGAGAGAATGTCTGTAAGGATTTTATTGGGATGTATAGATGGCCTAGAAAGAAACTGTCCTAGAGAGAGAATTTGAACACAGATAATCCTGATGCAGATACATCCCAATGCATCATATAAATCACAGAAAATCAAATCTAGCTAGTGTGATGGGAGCCAGGGAAGACCTAAAGGAATGAAAAGGAAGCAAAGGTACAAGTCAGCAAGCGCGAGCCATGTGGCAAGCAAGGACACACAGGACAGTCAGTCCTAGTGACGGGAACTTACTTTCAACAATTTCAGTATGGTTTTGTAACTTAAATGTTAATTTAATAAAAAATGCATATTCCTTATGAACACGTATTCCTCAATTTATAGTTTTAGATATATATAGTTATGCTTGCTAAATGCACAGTAAAGATCAGCATGTTTAACAGTGCCTTCCTGCTTCCTGACACCAATTCTTGTTAGAACACACAGAGTTACACTTTACTGTAAGCAAAAAACAAAAAACAAACACACTAGGCTGTCACTTCCGAAACCTGAGTCAAATCCGCAGTCTCTGGCAGGAAGACCACTGTAAGGCCTGTGTTCTTTAGTAGTGGGTCTAGCCCCTCCCCCTTACTTGACATTTCCTTGTAGAAAGCATCTGGTTTAAATAAGCACCAGTGCCAGCCTTGATCATCAGAAACCAGAATGCACAAATCACGAACAATGTACACTCAGTACAAGAAACACAAAAAGCAACAGGCAGAAAAAGTCAGCACTGTAGTAAGTTTACAGATAAATTTCCCCTATCCTGTGCTTAGCTTTCTACTACCTTACATCTCTCTTTAGGTAACAGCCAAAGACCTCAAAACACAAAAGTGTGTGATTATCCTACCCCATCAGATCCTTGAGAGGACTTGGCAAACAAACACACCCTTCACCCCTGGTCCCTCGCTGAAAGCAGTGGATTGAACCCTAAAAGGAGACAGTTTTGACTAGCTACCCTTTTCTAATAATCATGGGTAGGGTGCCATATTGACCAACAGGCCTGGCTCTCTGGCACTACCCTAAAGGAAGTCTCAATGGGCTCAGTGTTCCTAGCCACTGAGGGGTTTTGTGCTGGAGTGACTGATAGACAGGGATAAACTCTGACTCCTGGCTCACAGAGGCTCATAGGCTTGATGACAGTTTAGCAGAGTGGAAACAAAGAGGAAGTTTTCTGGGTAAGTAGTGTTTGGATGGGCATGGATTTGTAGATCCCAGACAAGACAGGACAAGATGCTTTGGGGTACCTGAGGCTCCATCAGGGTCCAGGAATGCCAGAGCTGTAGGAGGCCTCCCAAGGGTATTTCTGTGTGTTAGAGGTGAAGAAAAGGTAGACAAGCTGGTCACAAGGACTTCATGAGCCTAGAGATATTTCTGACGTTGAGGATGTTGAAGTGGGGATAGTTTCAGAGATGTTAGAAGCGTTGGGAAGCCACTGAACGCCATATCAGAAGGGTTCAGGAGCTAAGTCAAGTCAGTGGGAGGACAGTAAGAACTGAACATTAGTGCTTGTGCAGCCAACCTGCCTGCCTAGATAGAACGTATTTCAGACTTATGGGATAGGTCTGGAGGTGAGAGGAATAGAAAGATATGGCCTGTTGACCCTGAAAACCTTCAGCTCTTGGGATTGTGTCTCTAAGTTGCATATAAAACTCATCACAAGAGTTGATGTGAAATAAAAGGGACAATCTAGGGCAAGCAGATTAGGTAGAACGTTGACAATTGACCAGACATCTTGGCTTTGCCTAGGATATTTCAGCTTCCCCTGGGGGGGTCCAGTACACCTCACTGTGAGGAATTCTTGTCACTGACGTCTGGAGTAAATATGCTTGTATAAACCTACGATAACAGTTATCGGTGGCCAAAACAGAATTCTTTTTTTTTTTTTTTTTTTTTTTTTGTCATTTTGATATAGTTATTTACATTTATGTAAATGTATAAATACACTTATGTATTTACATTTGAGGGCCCTTCCTTATACCACAGACATGCTTGAAGAAGAAACACTTCCCAATGGTCTCATTAAAAGACTGTATTGTTCTTTCTACACATGCTTGTTATTATGCCCATACCTTTTTTTTATTATTATTAATTTATTCTTGTTACATCTCAATGGTTATCCCATCCCTTGTGTCCTCCCATTCTTCCCTCCCTCCCATTTTCCCCTTATTCCCCTCCCCTATGACTGTTCCTGAGGGGGATTACCTCCCCCTGTATATGCTCATAGGGTATCAAGTCTCTTCTCAATAACCTGCTGTCCTTCCTCTGAGTGCCACCAGCTCTCCCCCTCCAGGGGTGGGTGCAGATGTATGATTATACATGGCAGTTACTGGGTGTCTAGGGAATACGTTTATTACTCATTTACAAATATCCCAGATATTTAGGTACCATAGTGTGTCTTCAGCCACCATTTTCTTGATAGCTACTGTACTAGTCTACACCAATGGCAACGAATGACGCATGGTTCTTGTTTTAAAAACACACCCAGATCAGTAAGATGGATGCATATGAAAAGCATGCCAAGCAAGATAATGAGTGTTATTCTGTTTGTGCAAATCAAGCAGCACAGAGAAAGAAAACAATTCACTCCAGAAAATCAGGGAAGAAGGTATAGAAGAGGAAGTAGGTGGCTCACATTTAAAGAGGTGAGCATCACCAAAAAAAAAAAAAAAAAAAAAAAAAAAAAAAAAAAAAAAGTATTAGAAACACAGTAGACTAGGAAACATGTGGCTATGACCTGAGGGCCCAAATTGGGTTAATGCGTGATGATAGATAGACCATCCCACCATGTAGTTCCCTACTCATGAGGAAGTTCCTATCTGCTGAAGTAACCAGTGTGTACTGTTGGTCATAGGCTCTCAGTCCCTTGTTCGGGTACCAGAAAGCAGCAGGGAGAAGATAGTATTTCTCCCTTACGATTACAAGGTTCATGGCTGACACCCCTGTCAGAGAGGTGGGCTAACAAGACAAGAGCATAACAAATATATGTAACCAAAGGTTTACGTGACATGGGCATCTTCAGACACACAAGCTCAAGAACCCACGGGAACTATTTTACAGACAGTTAGGCAGAATCTGATGAGAGGACCAAGATGGAACTAACCCGGGGGACCTAGCAAGATTAGTTTGTTCTGCTTCTGTTTAGCCTCCAAGATATGTACAGATCTTCTCTAGAATGGAAACATCATGACCTGCTTCTTGAAGAGGTAGGTCAGGGAGGTCAGGGAATTTTTCTTTAATGGCTTATGTCAGAGGAAATAGGTAGAACAAGGCCACAACATGGCCTTCCTTTTGGGGGAAAATATATTTATATTTTAGGATTGGTTTTTGTTTGTTTCTTTGGCTGGTTGGTTTTGTTTTTTGTTTTTGTTTGTTTGTTTTGTTTTTGTTTTTTTTTTTTTTTTTTTTTTGAGACAGTTTGTCTGTGTTGCCTTGGCTGTCTTGGACTCACTTTGTAGCCAACTCACAGTGCTTTGCCTGCCTCTGCTTCCCTAAGTATTGGAATTAAAGGCATGCGCCCCCACACCTAGCTGTATTTTAGTTTCTTTGGCTTAATATACTCACTATGACAAGATGCCAAGTTTCATGGACTCATATTCTGAGCCTCATTTCCTTGGAAAGGAAATTGACTTTTGATCTAAGTGGAGCTAATATGAGGAAGTGTTATAAATGGATAAAGGACAGTATATGGCCAAATGGACTCTACCACATAAGAGTCCAACATCTTCTAGAAAATTAGACATTTGGTGACTCTTGCATCTTTGTGTCATAGGGTTGATGTAATACCACACCGTAATGTTGTTCCTCCAGGGCAGAAATAAATGTGAGTATGTTTTGTAGTGTGCTTTGAAGATCTGTAAAAGATCTTTTATCAAAACCGTCAGGACACCATTTGTTGTGTACTTCTGTGAATTAGGTAAGTCACCACAGGGACACAGAACCCCTTCATCTTCTCGTTGCATTGTATTTAAATAGGATGGATGAAAATAAATTTGAAAGGGGGAGAATAATGTGCTTTCAATAAAGATGTTGCTTTTGTGGCGGGTGGGTGGGGGGCGCAGTTTTACTCTTTTGATTGTGAATTCTGGAGGTGAACAATCCAGCTGGTTCAGATCCCCAAAGTACAGCTAACAATAGGAACACAATGACAGCCACAAATATTAGAGACATGCCTCAACTTAGGCAACTTAAGTAAGACAAAAACATCTAGTATTACATGGGGGAAAAATCTCCTATGCAAGTCTAGGACTATAATTTAGTGTTGCTGCTGTAGTTAACATCTCAGAGGCTATGACAAAGAGCATGAAACCATTGGGATGGTCAAGTGAAAGAATTAGTCTCTTAACATGGAGGTAGAAGCAGGGAGAGGGGTGGTTTCTCTTACTTCTAGAGGAAAACTCAAAGACTAGATTAATGCCAAGGTTTCTAAACTCAATTTGCACCTCATAAAGCACACAGCTTAATGAGTTTTGCCAAGTATGTATATCTAACAGCTTCTATCACCTAGGAAGTTCCCTTGTGTGATTTTGTAATCAGTTGTCTCCTTCTTTGACCTCGGGCAGACACAGGTTTGCTTTTCTTTTGGTTTATAGTTTTGCTGAAGTTTAATTTTAATTTATATTCTGCTTGTTGATCAAAATTACAATAGTTGACCATCCTCAAAATTTGGGATTCAAGCCAGGCAGTGATGGCACACACCTTTAATCCCTGCACTCAAAAGGCAGAAGCAGGCGGATCTCTGAGTTCAAGGCCAGCCTAGTCAACAGAGTGAGCTCCGGGACAGCCAACGCTCCACAGAGAAACCCTGTCAGGAAACCAAAAAAGAAAAAAAAAAAAAAAATGGCATTCAGATCTTACATCTGATAGACCAATTTCCAAAACTTCTGAACCTCAGTGCTGTCATGCATCAGTGGAGATGATATCTATTTTTCTATCTTATAAATCTACTGTAAAGAATCCAGAGAAGTCATGGATAAGAAATGGTTATATACAGTGCAATTGGCTATTTGGAAAATATTAATTTCACTTCCACATATTAGCCTGGTAGAAGGGTTGTGCCAGAACTCTCATGGGGCCCATACAGATTCTTGAAAGATGGTGCTCAAATATGGAGAGGGAATTATGTTTTGAAATATTTGACTTATGGGTCCAGAATTCAATCTTCTGACTCTAGCTGACAATAGAGGGGAAAAATTTACTTGGCTGATATATTTCAGTTGACATCAGATTACTTATTTTACTTTGGATATAAATATAATGTAAAATATCCTCAGTGGTTGCTGGATTTGAAATGATGTCATAAATAAATGATTTATGTCTTGCTCAAGCACCCACTGCCCAATTCTGAGCTTGTCGGTTTTGTAGTTTCCATTTTCCTTAGATAAATCTGAATTTTTCAGTTAATATGCTTCGCTATAGCATGTTAACTGATCTGATAAATCACTGTTGCTCGAGCACGGTGGCACATGCCTTTCATCCCAGCACTCAGGAGGCAGAGGCAGGAGCTTCTTTCTGAGTTCGAGGCCATCCTGGTCTACAAAGCGAGTTCAGGACAGCCAAGGCTACACACAGAAACTTTGTTTCGAAAAACCAAACCAAAACAAAACAAAACAAAAATACCAAAAAAAAAAAAAAAAAAAAAAAAAATCACTGTTGCTCAAACAGTTGACTTACCTGTCATTTTTATTGGAAACCAAGTAAAGGGAATAACCAAGCTTCTGAAACAGTTCTATTAGTTTTCCTTGGACAAAAGAAAAGAACTGCATTTCCTGCTAGTTAGAGAACCCAGGTCACTTGTCTGGGAGGTATTTCTCTGGCATTTAGTAGGCAAATGTGGTATGTTCATATCTCACTTTTTAAAACTGAAGTATTAGAATACACACACACACACACACACACACACACAGACGTCATTGCTGCCATTTGTCTCTGTGTACCCATGTATATCGTTGTGTGGATTGTGCATTTCAGAAAAGACAACTGGCCATCGGCACGTCACTCTCACTTCCCCCATGTACATTTTGTAGCTTCCCCAAAGGGAAGTGAAACTGGTGGTGGTTGGACGAGATTGACTGTGTTGAAGTGGATTCTGCCAAGTGGCTGTTTGTAGATGACCTTTGTCATAGGGGTAATAGCAGAAGCTGCAGAATTCCAGCCGGCATCTGAAAACATCTCATCATAATCAAGATCATAAAGTACCAGCTTTGTGCGTATGTTCACTTAAGATGGCGATAAGCCAAGAGTTAGGAAATCCTGGTTGGGCTGTCTCTAAAGAATGTGTGTACCAGGGGAGAAATAGAAGGATCCAGAGGGTCCTAGAAACCTACAAGAAGAACATTATGACAGGCAGATCTGGGCCCAGGGGTCCTGCTCAAACTATGGCACCAGCCAAGGACAATATGTGCAATAAACTTCGAACCCCTACCCAGATATAGCCAATGGACAGGACAGTCTCCACCACTGAATGGAAACTGGGGACTGACTTTCACACGGACTCTGGTGCCCCATATTTGACCACGTTCCCTGGATGGGGAGGCCTGGTGGCCCTCAGAGGAAGGATAGCAGGCTACCTAGAAGAGACTTAATACCCTATGAGCATATACAGGGGGAGGAGGTCCCCCTCAGTCACAGTCATAGGGAAAGGGAGTAAGGGGAAAGCAGGAGGGAGGGAGTAATGGGAGAATACAAAGGATGGGATAACCATTGAGATGTAATATGAATAAATTAATAAAATATTTTTTAAAACAGTGAAAAAAGTAACTAAAAAAAGAATGTGTGTGTATATATGTGTGTGTGTGTGTGTGTGTGTGTGTGTGTATGTATATACATAGAGGTAGTTTTGTGTCACTGTTGATATTATCCTTCTTGTGGCTTATCTTCTGTGTAGAATTTTCAAATCCTCAAAGGCACATTGCACCTTTTACTTTTTACAATGCTCACTTTTTCATCTTCGTTTTGTAGAAATGCAGTAAGCACTTGCTCATTGAAAGACTTAGACCACACCCTGCCTGGGATGGGCTGGGTTCTGTTTGGGCAGTTCCAGATGGAAGTGTTCTGTCTGTGTGGTCCAGACCTTCAGGATTCATCCCGAGCAGATGCAGCATGATCACGTGCTTTCTCCTCCTTGGTGTGAGCCGGGGAGGACCACGAGCTCCAAGAGCCCTTTAGTGGGCCATTCTCTGCTATGCTGCTCTGACTGCAGCGTCCCACTCTCCGCATTCCTCTCAACTCTTAGGAGCCAGAAGAACTCTAGTCAATATTGACTCTTGCTTTTCCTATACCAAGGATTAGACAGTCATGAATAATTTAAACAGATTACACAGGACATAAAAACTGTACCTTCATGGGAGGGACTCAGTGTTGGACCTTTTCAGATCAAACATATTTTAAAACATAAATCAAATAATGTTAGTCTTCTCTTTCAAACCCATCCATGGTTTCTTACTATCCTAAGGCCAAACTCTGAGTCATTACTATGGAGGCCAAGATGCCGACTCAGCTCACCCATTTCCTCAACCCCGATCCTCCATCATTAGCCTGCAGCCACACTGGCCTTTGGGTCCCCCAGATGATCCCAAGCTTGTTTCTCCTCAGACTCTTATGCCCATCTCTTCTATCTGGGACTCTGCCATGAACTCTGGGCAAACTCAGGACTGCCCCTCAGATCTCAGCCTAAATGGCTTCTCATGACAAGAGCCACCTATCATTTTTCACAGCCGGTATTGGGTTTTCTCATATCCCTCATCCTATCTGAAATTCTCTCGCCATCCCCTGGCGTCCTGATTTCTTACTAGACCCTGACTAGGAGACTCACTCCACAAGGACAGACAGTTCTTTGACTTGTTTTCTATTGTTGTCTCAGAACCTGGGAGGTTGACTAATCCCCACTAGGTGCTCAGCACCCACATGTGGACCTAGTGAGGCATTAGTACTGAAGGTGTTTGTCTTGCCCTCCCTCCCTATTCCTTCCCCCACCACTCTCTCATGCTGTGAGGCCTGCATCATGAAAATCCATGGTCTAGGGCCGGAGCACATGCCTTGGATCAAGGCCCTTGGTTCTCTCGTTCCCTTACTCTGAAGCTTCTGGTCCTGCACAGCTGCAGACTGGAAACTGCTTTCGCACCCTTCACCTTTTCCCAGAGCTTGACAGGTAAGCCAACAGTAGACTCCTCCTGGGAAGGATTTGTCTGCCTTATGCCCTTGTGTTTAATGTCTGGGCCGGTGCTCCATGCACAGGGCTCTTGAGAGAGGTGCTGGATAGATGAACCTTAGTGAAAGAGAGGCCATGTAGTGTAGTGATGGACAGCTTGTGCCTTGAGGTGCCATCACCCTGGATTGGATCCCTTACTGATCACTCACTGGCTGTGTGTCTTTAGAGGGTGATTTAACCTCTCTGAGATTTGCTTTCCTTATTTACAAAGTGAAGACACATTGTGGACATCAGAAACGATAGAGGCAAGATACTGCTGGCTAAGAGAGACATGTTCATATTTCAGTAGGTCTGGACCCAGGTCCTGAGCTCAAGTTCCGACTCTCCTGTCTTATCTTTATAGACTTTTAAGCTCCCTTTTCTTCACCTGTCAAATGGATATGAGACTAGGGATCTGATCGCTGAAAGTGATCAAACAGAGATTTCGCCATGGCTTAATAAGGAAATAACAGAGGCACACTAGTCATTGAGACGGTGCCTGAGGTAGTGTGGGCAGGACCCTGAGGTAAGGGAAGTGCCAGAGAAGGAGGCTGCCTGGTAGTCAGGAAGTCTGACGAGGCTCTGCCTGTTGGTCCGCTTTTGACTGAGAGCTTCCTTCTCACTTCATCCTAATACGCACGTTGTTTTTCATTGTAGTTTTAATCAAAGTAAAATATGGACCTTGTTTTACAGATTTAGTGAGAGCGAAATTCCTAACTGAAAACAACACTTCCCTCCCCGAATCTCCCCCTCCCTTTTGCTTCTTCCTCTCTGGAAGCCTCCACAGTTGAAGCCTCTGTTGCTGACTCCGCTGGTGTGTTTCTTGTTCCTAAAAGACACGCTTGACCTGGCCTTTGTTTTCCTGTTTTAGACATTATCACATGCCTTCTATTGAGGATGGACACTGAACTCTTATGCCTTTCTCTCTTTCAACGTCACTTTTAATATACGTTTTTTTGTTTGTATTGAGTTTTTGTTTTTAATTATTTATCTATTTATATTTAATTTTATATGTATGAGTGTTTAGCCTGCATGTATGTTTGTTTACCACATGCATGCCTGGTGCCTACAGAGGCCAGAAGAGGGTGTCAGATCCCCTGAAACTGGAGTTACACATGGTTATGAGCCATGATGTGGGTGCAGAGTCCTCTGGATTTAGTGTTCTTTACTGCTGAGCCATCTCTCCAGCCCTCTTAATTGTGAATTGAAATTATACTTAGCATGTATATTATTGTAGAAATGTTAAGTATTCACAGTGAGTTGTAAAATATGTCATAGAAATACCTCCTTTTCTTGATAGTGTTTTAAGTTTTCTCTCTGGAGTGCATGTGCATTCTAGAGCTGAATGTGTAGCTCGCTTGCCCGAGTGCTCTCATGCACCTCTACACACCTCTCTTAAGACAAGGGTTACTTGCTCCCTTTACTCACAGAAAATACTTGTTTGTTTCATTTTAATATGGCTAAAATTTAATAAATATGAATTTTAATCTTAATAATGAAATAAATTACTTGAGTAAGTTTGTTTTTATCTGATGTTTGTTTAATACTACAGCTGTGCTTCAGACATGTTTAGAGGGGGTCTGTCATCAAATGTAGAGTCAAATATTAAATTTCACAAAGGGGAAGAAAAGAGCATGCAGGGGTGCTACTGTGGATCTGAAGTCAGAAGCACTGGATTCCAGGCATCCACCCAGCACGGGCCTTAGTGACCCAAAGTCCTACAACTGAGTCACCTATAAAACTTAAGATGGAGTTGACTGGCGAGAGGGAAGGGACACCTGTTTCTGGGTAGTGGTGGATGGCTCATGGCCGAGATCATGGGCTCTCCAAGCCCACTTTGCAGGGAGAGATCTACAGAGGAGCCACTTTAGATGTTCTGGGAAGGTGGGTTATGACATCCCTGGGATGCTCATGACAGAGACAACAAGAAGGGCTTTGGGGGACTTAAACACAAGCTTTACTCTTCAGCTTCCTTGCAAGCTTATCCTGAGTCTTCCTTGTCTCAGATACAGATTCTCTCACCTCTTAGGTCTACTGCCCTCTCTTGGGAACTCTGTGGCTAAGTCAGGCCAGGGGACAGTTTGTGATCATTCATAACTAACAAGCCTCATATTAGCAATGAAGGACCACCTCAGCAAAAGAGCTATTCTTTGTTTGGTTTGGTTTGGTTGGTTTTGGTTTTGGTTTTGGTTTTGGTTTTTGAGACAGGGTTTCTCCATGTAGCCCTGGCTGTCCTGGAACTTGCTCTGTAAACTTACTCATAAAGGTCTCCCAGCCTCTGCTCCCCAATTACTGGGATTAAAGGGGTGCACCACCACTGTCTGGCTCCAAAGCTATTCATAATGAGGACCCATTAGAAAAAACAGGAAAACAATGACCTAGTTTCCATAGGAGAATACAGGTCCCAGGAGACAATGAGATTCCATTCTTGGGACAGTTTTTCCTATCTCTGGAAAGTGAGGTCCCCTTTGAGATCAAGGAGTACAAAGGCCATGGGTGTGGAGTCAGCTGGACCTAGGTTTGGTTCCATTTAAATGCAAACTTGAAGCAAGTCACTCTTTCTCTCTAATTGTAATGTCTACTTTATTGCTGGTAATGAGGTTTAGATAAGAGTTTATATTTATTCACAAATACAATACATTTAAAAATATTCTAAAATAACCTAAAGACGTCTTCCCCGGAACCATATTATTTACAAAGCTGCATCTCACAGGTAAGGAGAGAGCCATGCTATGTTTAATGGTTCTTCTGCCTTCCAGATCAGGCAGCTCCCTACACCTCTTAGTCCCTGGCCTTATAGCCTATCTAATGGGTTGTCTTGGAGAAGAACCTGATCTGGAGAAAGTAAGCATGCAAAGTGTGGCCAGTGCGTCATTCTCTTCACCACCTGTATTTCATTCCTTCATGTGGGATTTAGCTGCAGCAGCACATTTCCTGAACGGATCATCTGAGTTAGGAAAGATTGTTTTATAGTCACATGATGTTGTTGCTTGCTACAAGGTCAGCAATTGTGTGTGTGTGTGTGTGTGTGTGTGTGTGTGTGTGTGTGTGTGTACACACACATATGTAGGACAGAGGTCAACCCGGAGTATCATTCCTTAGGAGATGTTCATCTTATGTTTTGAGATAGAGTCTCTTTCTGGGACCCAGGGCTTGTCAATTGGGCTAAACTGGCTGGTCAACAGTCTTCAGGAGTCAGCTGGTGTCCACTTCCCCAGGGCTGAGATTGCAAGTGGGCACCACCGCACTTGGCTCTTTTTGTGGGCATGAGGGTTGAATTAAGTCTTAATTTACTGATGGAGCTATTACTCCAACCCAGTTGCTCAATATTTTTTTTTATCCATAAAATAGAGAGATATTGTCATCTACCTTGTAGAGTTGTAATGGGTATTACAGAAAATTGTTTATTTATTGCAATGACCAGGGCCTTGTGTGTGCCAGACAAGCACTTTTTTTCTGAACTACACCCTGAGTCCCTTAAAGAAGGTTGTTTAAACATGACACTGACCACGGTAATTGGCACTCTCTAAATATTGGTTTTCTTCTTCAGCCTTTTTGGGTTTTGTCTTGTCAAAAAGCATTTGTTGGGTAGTCTAAAGAATGCCCGGCCTCAGAAGCTTTAACTCTGAATTAAAAGGAGCTAGGAGAAGGCCAACTTTGAGCAGAGGTTGTAGGAGTTAGTGATGTTTGTTTGTTTGCCAATAAACAATATTGGTTTCTCTTCTCTTTCCCCTGGTCTTGGGCCTGTTGAGTTACTGTCCCAGCCCCTAAGCCTGTGGAATACAATAATCCCACCCTCAAAACGAAACAAAAAACAAACCAACCAACAAACACCAAACACCCCAACCAAACAGCACTAATAAAGGGCAGATCACTTGATTTTTTTGTTTGCACTCCTGTGCATGCTTCCCTGGTGAGATAGGAAACCTTTAATAAGACTTTTCCTAAATAATGTTGCATGCGTATGGGAGATTTTTCCCTCTGTTCTCCTAACAAATGGCCATTTCATGAGGTTTCTTTTCATTTTTTTTTTTTCTGCATTTTTCCTGCTCTTAGTGCATTCCACAAAGAGCTCATTCCTCTGCTGGTTGCTGATTGATGGGTCTGCTCTGTGTGCCCTTTAATTTTGCAATAAGCCAACAAGACGTTGAGACCACAGAGTTAAAGAAAATTGACTCACTTATCCAGATTTGCTGGAGCAACAGGCCCGTCTGTCTAGTCATTTCACCGTGGTCCTGCGGAGGGCAGAAGTCTACAAGAAGGGATGCTGTTTTGTCAGTAACCAGGAAGAAAAGAGCTTGCTTGTCTCTCAAGTCCTAAGCAGCAGGACATCTGTCCGCAGCAGTAATCCCTTCCAGGAAGTCAACTATAGGACTTGAGCCCCATACCAGGATTCGAAATTCCACAGACATCAGCTAAGTGGAAATGGACAGTCACTACTTTCGAGTTCTCTGTCACTCTTTTAAAAGAATGATGAGATGCCATAAAACAGTTATAACCCAGCACTGGCGTTTCGATATGGATGAACTGAAAAACCAAGGACAAAGCCCTGCCCCTGCCATCCCTATCCCAGCGGAAGTTCACCATAAGGTCAGGTGCCCAGCAGGATGAAAAGGCACTAGTAAAATATTCCATGACTTGATTCCCAAACATGCTCAGTAAGAATCACTCATTCTTATTCTTTTGCATTGCTACTGTGTGTAATAGCCAGTCTGAAAAATACAAATGCCACTGCAAGTAGGAAAACAAGAACAAATTCAAATGGTTCGAGTAGACCCTAAGTGAGCTACTCTCTACAGGTTGAGGGGAAGCTGGAAAGGCAAATGGCCACATGGAGTTTGTCCCAGCTGTGAACTCCCATTACAGACCCCAGGACTGTGTCTAGCTGTGCCATATACACGTAACCAGCCAACTGCCTGTCTGACTGCTCTTCTGTAGCAGCTTTTCTTCTGAAACTCTCATCATCACATTTTAGCAGAAGTGAAAATATTAGCAGAGTGGTTGGTGGCCAGGACAGAAATAGAATCCAGGAATTTGTGTCCCTTCCCTTGCCACACCTACCAGTGCATGGTTCCTCCCCAACCTGCAAACTCAACATTTCCGGGTCTACCGAGGAGACTGGTCACAGAGACTGATTCCTTCCCTTCCTACTGAAAATGTGTCTTATTCTTAAACTTCTTGTTTAAGAATAAATATAATCTTCTCTCTTGTGTACATACATGTAATATGTATATGTACATGTGTGTAAGCCAGAGGTTGATGTCCAGTCTCTTCCTCTATCACTATCCACCTTGTTGTTTTAAATTATGTTTTAAATAGAATTAACTCATTTCCCCCCTTTCCTTTCCTTTCCGTTCTTTTCCTTTTCTTTCCTTTCCTTTCTCCAACCTGTCTTATGTCCCCTCCATTTTACTCCCTCTTAAATTCTGTTTTTTCTTTTTCTTTGGTTGTCATTGTATATATAGAGATGATATTTAACCTGCTGAGTGTGTTTAGTGTTGTTTGTATGTATTATGATTTCAAGACTGCTCACTCCGTATTGCATAATCAATTAGGAGCTCAGCCCTGGGGAAGGCTAATTCTGCTCTCAGCATCATTAGTTCCTGTAGTTCTTTGTCTAGGAGTTGGTTCCCCCTTGATATTTCCCCTTTTTTTGGTTAACATTGCCATTGTTCGGGTCTTGATTCGGTAGCCATGTTGTGTTAGTATCCTGGGTGCAGTGTCTCTGTCATTTCCAAGAGACGTGATCTCAGGGCCACTTTCTCGGTCCTCTGGCTCTTACACTCTTACTGTCCTCTCTTCTGCAATGTTGCCTGAGCCTTAGGTGCAAGAGTTGTGTTGTAGAGGAGGAGTGAGTGAGTGGTACAATTATCTGTGGGGAAAAGGATATCATTTAGAACACAGTTTAGAATCATGCTGGTCTAGTAAAGTGCTAGCAGTGGGTTCATCTAAAACTCCATGCCCTCACCAGCCCTAGGAAGTTAACTAGGTTTCTTGTACCAGACATGGTTTCTGTCCTGTTGAACAGGACTCAAGTTCAGTTAGATATCTGTTGATTACCATTAAGACATGGGTGCCACTCTTACCTCTACTTCCTTTGTCTCTCTTTCATTCTTTTTTTTTCTCTCTCTCTCTCTACCCTCTTCTCTCTGTCTCTATCTCTCTCTTGGGTACCCCCTTTCCCCCTTTCCTTCTCCCCACATGCCCATTTAATAAACTCCATATAACATAAAATAAAATGAAAAAAAGGCATGGGTGCCCCTGTTGCACCTTTAGGTATGTCTTACCATGCTGATCATTGTTGTGGCTCATAGCATCGCAGCTTCCACTTCATGTTTTGAGACAGAATCTCTCTCTCCCTGAGCCTGGAGCAAGACTGGCTGGAGCATACGCCCTCTGATTCTCCCATCTCGACTCCCCAGCACTGGGGCCACAGACTCACGCCTCCATAGCTGGCTTTTTGCATAATGCTGGGATCTGAGTTTAGGTTGTCAGGCTCGTATAGCGAGCACTTTACCTATTGAGCTGTCTTCCCAGATTTTTTTTTAAATCTGATCTTGCATTGAACAATATGGAACTTGGTTAATCTAATATTAGCATGCCTTGCTTTGATGAACTGAATCAGCAAATGTCCATGAGTTTTCATGCAAAGAACTTTTCATTCATTGTCTTTTGGGTTTGTTTGTTTGTTTTTGAGACAGGGTTTCTCTGTGTAGCCTGGGTTGTCCTGGACTTGCTTTGTAGACCAGACTGGCCTTGAACTCACGGCTATCCACCTGCCTCTGCCTCCTGAATGCTGGGATTAAAGGTGTGTGCCACCACCGCCCAGCCATGCAAAGAACTTTTATTTGGCAGAACCAGTATAGACCAGGGAGCCATATAGGACTGATTTGAGTCTGTTTGATCTCAGGAAACCTCTTGACTTCTCTGAACCTCGGCTTACTCATCTCCAAAACCAGAATAATAATGTTGACTTCCCTGGGTTGAGAGGATGAAATAAGCTAAATACCTGCCAGGCAGGTGTTCAATCTGGAGGCCTTAGCTGGGAAGCACTAACCCAAAGCTGGTTTCCATTCTGCCTTTCCTCATTTAGCATAGGGCCAGGAACCCAGAAAGGCATCAAATCTATGGAAGTTTACACTGTAGGCAAAGATTTGCAAGCATTAGAAAGACAAAGCTTTTTGATGAGTGCCATCTTAGATGGTTGGCATTAGTTGACTTCCTCCCCTTGGATGAATTTGAGACCAAGAGATATTTCTGTTAAGTATCGTTAAAAGAAAAATAACACATGTAACACTGAGAAAAAAAATATTGTAGTAAGTTACTTACTACTGGTGCTGAAGTAGGTATGTTAAGAATTGAGAGATTGGTGGAGGCTAAGATATTTGGGAAGTTTTTCATGAAAGAGCTGAGAGTCCACCTGGACCTTGAAATACAACAACTTAGAGAGGAGTGAAGGGAAGGGGTTCTTCAGACTGGGGGTTGGGGGTGGGAGGAGTGAGAACATAGGAAGTGAACCACAAGACATAAACAAGTAGAAAGAAAATGTCACAACAAAGGCAAGGGCCTTTTTAAAAAGCACTTTGCGCAGTTTCATTTGTCTTCATAATAGGGATAATTACCAACCCAATTATGCAATTCAGGAAAATGAGGCACGGAAAGAGCAAGTGATCTACCTGAGTCAGTATAGACCTGGCTCCCCTGTTATGAGAAGGGTGCCAGGATGTTTGAGTTCAGAGCCCACCTACCCCTAACCTGTGATGGCTCCCCAACTTAGTCCTGGTTTTCCCTCACACACAGAGGACCAGCTAAGACCAGGCTGTGAATAGACTCTGAAAAGTATAAAATACCAGGGTGTCATTGCTCATGTTAATTATGTCACAGGAGAGGTGACAAATGGCCATCTGAAAATGAGAAAGGGAAAGATACAAGACATTGGCTCCAAAATGGAGTTATGTTGGTAAGCGGTGCCAGTGGGTACTGCAGACGCCTAAGCATCCTCTAGCCACTCTGAGGCCTCACATTTCCTTTAAGACACTACTCCAGACCACCATTTCCAAGCCACCAGAGCGAGTAGCAGATAGAAGGAACTGGTTTGTCATCTGGATTGGGCCTTGCACTTTGCCAAGATACCCGCTTCAGTGGGCCTGTAGCGTATGATCTGGGGTTTGCTCACTAGTGGCTATGTTGGAGAACACCATACCCAGGGCTACTATGTAAATATCTGACCACTTAATATATTTGTTCTAGACCTATTCTTCTTGTATCTCTCCTTTGTTGACTCTAATTGTGAATTGTTATTGTTTTTGTCTATATCGACGCCATGTAAATATGGCCATAGAAGCATGATATCACTCATCCTTAAAAAACAATCACGTATACAATTGTCTGTCTTTGAGAATGTGAAATAATTATAGTGTGTGTGAGCATCTGATGAAACTGCTGACTTGGGAATTTCTAGGCAAACCTGTTAACCAACCCTTGAACAACGGTGAACAAAGTTCTATTTCATGCTACAGAATCACTCAGTGAGTTCAGTGAGCCCATGCTGGCTAGGGTGCCACACCATTCATGTTGGTAACAGAGAGATACAAACAGGGAGATTAGCACTGTTCCATGCCCCCACAGGAGGTGTCTGGAGCTCCTCTGAGTTCAGCTGCCGTCTACAATGAGTACAGACGAGGCTGGGAGATCAAAGCTGCTGTAGATGAAGATGGACTCCCCCAAGAGCTATATTTTTCAGTCTCTTGGGGGAGCAAATGACTCAGTAGGACTATTTTCTTGGTCCCAAATGAGTGTAAGCACCAGCCATCTATGAGCTGTGCCTTTCTAATCCTCCTTGCCAACCAAAGGGAGGGGAATCCCCCCGCACCAAGACATACACGTGAATAGAAAGCACCGCAAGTAACAAAAACACCTAAAAAGGTCATCAGAAACTCGGGGCGGGGGGGTGGGGGTGCTGGAAATTCATCTCCTTGCCTTTCTGAAGAGCTCGGTAGGCAGCGACGAGGAAGTGGCAAAGTCAACCAAACAAACTTCACGCAGAAGTGACTCCACCACAGAAAATGCACAGCACAGCTGGTAGGAAAGTTTCTTTCACATCCGTGTGAACCTCAGAGTCATCTGACAGTTGGCCTCCTTCTTTTCCACACCTAGGTGCCCAGACTTTCTCGGGCCTCATGCTGACTGCAGTAGTTCGTATAATTGGTAAATGCACCATTGGAAGCCACTGTGGCTACCCTGTCATAGCTAACCAAGAGACTGTCATTTCCTGCAGTGGACCCAAAGTCACGATACAACACTGCCAGGTTGGGCTAGAGGTGGAAACAGCACACTGACCTAGTACTTGTGGCTTCCTCAACTGTTGCCACCACCCTCCCACCCCATCCCAGTCCCAGAACCAACAGGTGCTAACGTCAGCCCACTGGGGCCAGGGAACAACATGTTGATATACAACCAAAGCTCGCCATGCCTAGGGCCACGGCACTACAGTTGCTGGCCACAGGTGTTCCCTGGAGTGTACATTCTAGGGGAAATAGGCCAAAGAGTAAGCCTTCCCATTGTGCAGTACAGTTACCTCAACAAATGCCAGACACTGTCTTGCTTCGGTCCATTTCCTCTGAACTCAGTGATGGAGGTGATGGGTACAAGGTGGTGGGAGAGGACTCTCAGCAGTGCCCTCTGTGACTGGACAGGTATGCATGGAAAGCTGAGGACATTCAGCGTCCCTCCAGATGGGCTGCCTCTCACAGAGCCTGTCTTTCCTCCAGGCGCTCTCCTGATCAGCAGCTCACTTCCTCAGCTTGGCTAATGATTACTTCAGTCGGCCTCCCTCAGGTTGTGTACTCCAGGGAAGACCTGCAACCAGCAACTGTGGTACTGTGGCCATAGGCATGGTGAGCTCTAGTTGCCTGTCTATTTGGTGCTGCCCAGTCTCAGTGGGCTGACGTTAGTACCTGTTGGTTCTGGGACTCAGAAAGCGCAGTCCACTAGAGAGATTTTTATTTCCAAATCACTGAGAGAGTATGGATTTTCTGAGGAGTGAAAGTATTTTCACCATGAAACCAAATATGCCCAAGACACCTCCGTCACTTCTCCCTTCCCCTTTTTCTCAGACACTGCCAGGTGTCTCTGTGCAGAGTGGCTTTCTTAAGGCTGAAGTTAGTGAGACTCAAACGACAATCGTGGAATTTTGAGTGCAGCACCACAGCTAATGTAAACTGAACCATGTTAACATTTATTTGTAGCCTCCTCTACTAAGAGTCATCGGAATATATTAATTTTCTTCATAGCTTTTGTGGGCCCAGCACCTTAAAGTACAGAGGAGTTAGGCACACTTCCCAGAATTGCACAGCAGATTAATGTCAGAGCCAAAACTAAATATAGGCAGGCTGCTGGGATCCCATAGTTGTGTTTTCTTCAGGCCAAATTGAAGCTTGATGTTTTATGACAAATATTTCAAAAAGAAAAGCCCTGACAGCGCTCACATGTTCCCAGATAACCATTGTCCTACATTCAGTACTGCATGGTGGAACTAGGCTGGTGTCCGAAAGCCTTATCAGTTCTTTACTTGAGAACTGATAGTTGATATTCTCGGAGCTGAAGGGAAGAAAATGACCTTTTTTTTTTCTTCTTTATGGAATGATTTATAATTTTCCAGAGCTTGGCAAAACTGAGCCAGTGAATAGTAAAACCAGATTTGTTTTTGTGATGCTCAAATTCCAGAATATTTAGTCTGACTTTTCCTCACAACAAATGCTGGTTATCTCTTTCCAAAGATGGAAGTGGGTAGGAAGAGAGTTGGGGGGGTGGGTATAGGCGCATGCCTGGGAGCATGGCCTTTTGGACTTGCATGGTGAGCCTGCCCTGTTCTTAATCAGTGTCTTATTACACACTCACAGACACACAGACAGACTTACAGATGTATAGACTTACACAGAGAGACAGACAGGGACAGAGACTTGGTCTCTCGGTCTCTCTCTCTCTCTCTCTCTCTCTCTCTCTCTCTCTCTCTCTCTCTATCTCTCTCTCTCTCTCTGTGTGTGTGTGTGTCTGTGTCTCTGTCTCTGTCTCTCTCTCTCTCTCTCTCTCTGTCTCTCTCTCTGTCTCTGTCTCTCTCTGTCTCTCTCTGTTTGGCTCTCACAGGGACTCTCTGGAAGCAGGAGAGTTGACCAGACACTGTCATGTCGGGAAGCAAGCAGAGAGCGTGCTAAAAAACCACTCCAGGGCCTTTCTCAAGCCTTGGTGATGAAAGGACTCAATGAATCCAAACAATTTCTCACAAGAAAGTTCTGGCCTCTCTCTTCTTAAGAGCACAGCATTCTGCAAGCTTTAACAGAGCTGGGATCAAAATTCAGAATGTCTGACTCATCCGGGGCTTTGTTTGGATAGAAAGGCCAGGTCACTGTCATATCTGTGATTAGGATGCTTGAAGGTACAAAAAGTAATATTTTAAAATTTTTCCCTGGCAGAGAGACTGTTTTTAGTACAAAAGAAAGAATCTGTCTTCGGAGCCCATACAAGGCTGCAGCTCGTCGTTTTGAAAGTTCTGTGCTTGTGCCAGGCTGGTGGCGAGTGGAGTTAGTGCCCACACTCTTGTCAAGCTGCTCTCTTGCCCACTGGCCCTGTTCTTCGATGGGCTGCCTGTTTACCATCGCTGCACCTAGCCCTCCTGGTGCAGTGAAGGTGATTTGTGAAACTTTGCCAATTCTGTGAAGCAGGCTGTGGTCATTTTCTGCCAGGGAGTGGGCAGAGGAGGAAGTAGTGTTCTGAGCATAGAAGTCCCTGAGATGGCTAAGGTTGCTTGATGGTTTTTCTCTTGCCAGTCTACCTCAAGCTCTTGCTGTATACAGACATGAGCTTCATGAAGAGTTTAGTTTCCAGGGTATCTGTAGCCTCAGAACTGATGGACACATCGATGTAGAGGCTCTCACGTGTTTGTCTTTCCAGACGCTGAGCCTCTGCAGCTCAGAGTTGTTTGTTAGTGTGACTATGGCTTGGGACAGTCTTCTACTGCATGCCTGGACATAGTAGCCTACTGTTCATGACTGCTAGACTGAATTCTCTAGGCCAGCAGCTCGTCAAGGCACGGAGAAATCTCCTGCTAAGTAGGAGACTTCCTAGACTCAGAGGCCCTCTCTTCTCTTCCTACTGTTGCTTTAGGGAGGAGAGAAGTCAAGGAAACCTACAGGCCCTTCTTGTCATCTGCACTGTAGAACTCAGGCCGGTGACTACTTCACTCGGTGGAAAGGAGAGATGATAAAATAAAATCTGTCTCTAACTTGCCCCCACACAAAGCTAATGATAGCATTCATCATATTCGTGATGTCTTTTTTGTTTTGGAAGCCTACTATTTTATAACCTTTGTGTGTGTGTGTGTGTGTGTGTGTGTGTGTGAGAGAGAGAGACAGAGACAGAGAGAGAGAGAGAGAGACAGAGAGAGAGAGACAGAGACAGAGAGAGACAGAGAGAGAGAGAGAGAGACAGAGAGAGAGAGACAGAGACAGAGAGAGACAGAGAGAGAGAGAGACAGAGACAGAGAGACAGAGACAGAGAGAGACAGAGAGAGAGAGAGAGAGAGAGAGAGAGAGAGAGAGAGAGAGAGAGAGAGATGTAGTTAATGTACACAGGGGATTATGCTCATCCCAGAAGCCAAACAAAAATCTCAGTGGAAGATATGGGGCCTCTCCCCTCAAATTGTTGATCAGAGGTATCCTAGAGACTCCCCCCAAACAATACAAGGTATTGCTATTGCTCTTAGGTGCCTTAGCAGACAACTTGTTGATAAGACTCTGTTGCTGAAGACGCTACACACACTGTTCATAGGATGTAGAGAACTAAAGTTAGTACTGACCAGGAAGTTTACTCTACGATAGCTTTCATAGTACTGTAAGGTGATATACAGGCCACTGGGGGCAAGGGAGCTATCAACAGCTTTCACTAAATGGGCATAGTATCAAACTGTTCTCTAAGCTCGTATCTCCCTTCCTGTAGGTTAGTGCTACTCTCAGACGTCATCTGAAGAGTTTTGTTGTGCATTGGATAGTGGTTAATATAGAAACTCACAGCTGGTCAAAGTGCAGAGAATCAGTGTCAGTGGAATGCTCACCCACAAATGAGGCATCTCTCTATATCACGGTCCCTCCTTGAGTTCCAGAGCCCATAGCAGAAGAAGAGACAGAAAGTTTGTAAGAATCAGAAGCCAGGGAAGACCAAAGTGAAATGGTGTCTTCTGACCATGCTAGGACGGCTGTGCTCGTGCATTCACAGCAGCTATAGTTGCCTGTGCAAGACCTGTACATTATCATACCAGTCAACATTGTAGCGTGGAGGGAGAAGGAATTCACAATCCCCACCCCTCCCTGAAGAGCTAATGAAGTCTTATGGGAGAAAAAGGACCATTTTTCTTTAAGAGGTTGGTTTCTGGTAGCCATCTTGCTCTAGTGGATGGCCCCACACCCAGGAATATACAAGCAGCACAAATTGAGGTCAGCTGCTTTGAAAAAAAATTTTTTTAAAGGACACAAAGTTGGAGGAGGAGAAAGGTTGCGGTGGATCAGGAAGGATTGTGTTGGGGGATGAATGCGATCAAAATGCATTGAATGAAATGCTCAAAGAATTAAGAAATATTTAATTGACTTATAAATATTAAGTTACTAGTTTGCTGACCATTAATATTTCTTCTGCTGCTAAACAAGGCCAGATATTACATTCTACCTGTTTTACCCCAGCTGACTACAGACTCTATGCCTTTTTTGTTATCTTCTAAGAGCTGAGTAAAGGGCCTTTCGTCTGTCAAAGGCTATGCCTTTGGGCCCTTCAGTCCTCCATTCTGTTCTTTCCAGTTGATGTTGGTACTCATGGTGGGCCATGGTACACTTGGTGGCTCCTCATGGAAACCCCAACACTCATACTTCTCACTCTTCAATGTGGGGTAGATCAAACTAGACACTTATGTGGCCCACTAAAGCAGAATTTATTCTGGACCAGAGTCACTAACCTAGAGGATGGTGTGAATATAGCTTTGCACTAAAGATAGTGTGACTAAATAAAGGCAGGTGGTCTGCACTGGGCTCATACACGCTTAGATGTCAAGTCTCATGACCTGATTGTCAGCTTATTCTGCTCCCACCCTCTGATATCAAACCATTTGACAGCTGCCTTTTTGATACTTAATGATAATGAGTCATATTTTTGTTTATACACACACACACACACACACACATGCACGCACGTTTTTAAATGATTTCCAGCCATCTCTCTTACTAGTTCTCATCTCTTTTCTCTAATATCCAAGTCTTCTCTGTGATAGCAGGACCTGTTGTGTTGTTTATGAGTCTCTACCTTGAATTTACTCTCTTTCTAGAGAAGTTCGTCGTTTCCTTAAACTGTCCACTCAGAGGCATTGGGCCACGGTGCACAAAAAGATGGATAGGATGCATTCATAGAAGATGACTCAAGAATAAACGGGGAACGTTGACTGTGGAGGACAGAGGGAGCCCTGAGTGAGTGAAGTCTTGAGTAAATATGACCATGTCAAGGACCCCATAGCCTCAGGTTCAGAGGGAGGGCAGAGCCTTCCTCAGGAGGCCAAGTGCTAGTGTTGGCAGTGTGTGCTGAAACTACCAACCATAGCTTTCTCTCCACAGATACTTACAGCGTGAAGAATGGTCTCACACAGAGACTGCTCCTACAGAGATTAGATAAATCTGTACCCTTCATCCAGCTATACTCCATAAACTCTGTCTCCCTGTTTATCTATATGTAAAAACCCCATGTCCTTGTTCAGCTGTGTTCAATAACTCTACCTCTCTGTTCAGCTCTATATAATAAACACAGTGAGATTCTGAGGTGCTGTGGCTTCCCCAGCTGAGAGCCCAGGCCACCGTATCCCAGCTTTTTGTCCGTGTGCCCATCTGTCTGTCTCTTACTCATCTTCTCACTACCCTGGTCAGGTTCATTCCTAGAGCCATGGTGGACACAGCATGGGGACGTGTCTTTGAAGGAAATGTCCCCCTCTTTGTGTTGGGAGTATTAGCACTGGGACTCATGGTCTATGCTCCATTATATGAGGATGTCTTTTGTGTACAAATGTACTTTTTTATGCATCCCATAACCAACACAGTGTTAAAAAAAAAAAAAACAAGAAAATTTGAGTCAAGACAGTAGTTACTCTCTAACTTGCAGGGCCCCTTGTCCGTGTCCTCAGTAGAAGGATGGTATTCTCCTAAGTAAACATTGAGCCGGATTCGGTCTCTTCCTGATTTCAGATGAAATCATGATCATTAAATCCCTTATCTTCCCTTTTGCCCAGGAGTCCCCCTCTGGCTTTGTAGTTAGAGTTGATGGTGATGTGCATATGCCATGGTTTCAATTAGCCATGCTTTTAAGGAAATGGTGAAAATAACAGATGCACTTTCAATTAAAGTTTTATTGCTTTTAAAGATATAAATAGCAAATGTATGTTCTTTGTCGACAGTAAATAATATGTTCTACAAAGGAGATCCAGACTTTTGTTTGTAATTTTTTTAAGATGAGAAAGTATTTTAAATTTTTTTCTTAACATATACAAGGAATACACACTGTACATACTAACAAGCTACTATGCAAATTGGACATAAGACTTCCAAACAAACAAAGCAAAATCAGCAAAGGATAGCTAAGGACAGTGATGGGGGTACTATTTGCCATAGGTTGAGTGCTGTGCTACAGACTTTAAATAAATCATCTAGTCTAATCCTTAACCTCCTGGGAGTAAAGTATTATCACCTCCAGAAAGCTTATGATACTGGCCAGTATCATGTAGGTTAGAAACAGTGGAGCCTAGATCTGCACCCAGTCTGTCTAATTCCAAAGCCTTAGTCTTAAACCTCTGTGCCAACTGCTCTCATACAAATGTATGTTGAATCAGGAGCCCCAGTTATTCTAGTAGAACAGAGTTTAGGAAAAGCCCTCTGAAGTGCCAGTCGGAACTCATTTTCAGAAACCAGACAGTGTTAAGACCCTGTTTATAACTCTGTAGTAGTATTTTATAAGTTATTTTAAGAGCATAGTTTTCACATCTCCAGATTGCCTCAGAGAAAAACACATCTGTAGGCTTCTGTCCAAGCTGTGATTATTTGTAATTGATGCTTTTGGGAATGTTTCTGTTCCATCACTTTACTAAACACAGATTTAGAAAACCACACAATTCCATGAGATGGTGTGATTAGCCAGCCCCCGAGTTTCTTTCCGGGCAGTGGATGCCTTCAGTGATTCTGCTTTAAGGCCCGTGATAACAAGGGAAAGATAATCAGCTGAGCCACTTGGGGGCGGGGGCTAGTTTTCTTCTCCATCTACTCTTTCAATGGAAATGTGCTTTCCTTTCTTCCCTTCTCCTTTCTCCTCTCCCCATCCAGCCTTTCCTTGGGTAGGGATCCAACCCAGATCCTCTCACATCTGAGGCAAGTGCTCTGCTACTGAGCTGCGCCCCTCAATCAGAACAGGTATTTTTGAAGCCATCTGTAGCCTACAGGAGATTTGCAGACTGTAATCTGTTCCATACAGTGAAGGCATCTCCTCAGTATGTTTCCGTTACAAAACCAAAGTTGAAAGAGAGTGATGGGGAAATATTTTAGCTGTTGCCTTCACAGTAATCTATACCTTTCTGGAGAAGCCACACGGCTCCCTTTCCTCTTGATGACCCAGTGTATATGGCGGCAGGCTTTGCTATATTCAGTGAAGTTATTGTTTTATGTACTGTTGCCACATTGCCATCATCTGAGAGAATCCCACAAACATGAAAGCTCACTCTTCATTGTCACGTTCCTAACCAACTAAAAATAACCTTGAAATAGTTCAGAGGAAACAGCCTTCATGTCTACAGAAGACTGAGCAATTAGCATATCAGAGGGTGTTGAGCATGGCCAATGAGATACTTGAAGGAAAATACTATTACTGGGCTAGGCCTGGTGTCACACACTTTAACACCAGCTCTCAAGAGACCAGCCTGATCTCCATAATGAATTCCAGAACAACCTGGACTACATAGTGAAACTGTCTCTCAAAAGAAATAAGTAAATTTTAGAGGAAAAAAAAAAAAGAAAATCTTATTATGAAACTCATCACTTTGTACAAAGAATATATAGTAATACATTCTTAAATAAACAAAATCAAGATGTATATATCAGGCTTCTCAGAAGTCACAATTAAAAAAACAAATAGAAAAAAACTAGACCATACATTACTTTGCTCTTTGGTAGATAAGGGGCATATTATTATCAGTGTCTGACTGGATTGGTTCCATCTCATTATCTTTCATATTGCAATCTTTTAACATAATTAAAAAATATTCAATATGTTATTTTCTATCTATGAGCATTTTGCCTGCATGCGCTCTGTGCACATTATTCCCACAGTTCCGGCAGCACCCAGAAGAGGGCAACAGATCTCCTGAGCTGGAGTTGCAGGTGGTTGAGAGCTGGCGTGTGGGTGTTGGGAACCCACCATGGGTTCTGTATAAGACCAACAAGTGCTCTTAGTCACAGAGCCATTTCTCAAGGTCCTTTCTAAACAAAAATTGGGGTTAGTTTAAAAAAAAAAAAGACTAAGTGTAGGGAGGATGATCTGCCAAAAAACTAATTCCTGGTATGATTTTATGTTCGGTTATTAGAACTAAGAACCAATGTCTGTCTGAAGCATGTGTCATTAGCGTCCATGTCATCCTGCTAAGGAAACTGCACTGACCTCTGGCTAGTGAACATTTACTTAGTACCAGGCTTTCCATTAAGTACCTTATGTTGATTACCTCACTTAGTCCACATAAAAATTCTGTAAGATAGATACTATTTTGTCTGTAGAACACGGGGCTCGGCAGCGTAGTGACTTCTCCATGGCCCAGAGTGTCAAAGTCACAATTTGAATTCAGCGTTACTGTACTCTGACGTTTATGCTATCTACTATTAAGTGAGAGGTGAATTTTTTTTTTTTTTTGATCTATACTCTTTCACAGGAACAGTTGTTATTTTCAGGCATGTTTTCTGCAGACAGCCCGTATGAGTGTGAGTCTAGGTGAGAAGCAGCAAGGCAGAAGAATATGAGGTACGAGAGGGGCAAATGCTGTGTGCGCTCCTAGACAGCCTGATCCGCACTCCTAGAAAGTCTGTAGAGTAGCCGAAGACTCTGCATCTCCTGACAATCATGACCCTAAGAACTTGTCTCTGCTACAGAGCCCCTCAGTCTTAGCCTGACCTTGTCATCCTACTCCTCCCTTACCCTTCAATGAAGCCACCATTGGTTCAAGATTTGTATGTGCCACCGGTCTATTCTAGAGACAGTTGACATGGCGGTGAGGTAGAAAAGCCAGATAACGCAGTGTAGCCTTGCAGTGTAGCCAGAGGCAGAGCATTTGCCTGGCATTCACAAAGCCCCTGGTTCAGTCCCCAGCACCACGAGAAGTTAATTTAAAAAGGAGATTATTCTGTTCATATCAAGATGGCAAGCCCAAAAGCTAAGCATCAGGACTGACTGAGGTGGTGCTGTTAGATACTCGTTCCAAGCACTGACTGTGCGCAGGGGGATGCTCCCTTCATGTGACCAAGGTGTCTGTCCAGTGGTTCCTACTCATGGTGGGAACCTCACCCAGAACTTTCAAATTCTTGGAATTTCCTAATAGAGAATCTGCATATTACTGTCTCTTCAGATTGTTAGTGGAATAGACTTTACTTATGGAAATTTTTAAGGAAAAGGAAGTTTTTGACTTACCAAACATAAGAGCATTGTATAGCATTGGGCAATGTGAGCTACGTAATTTAGAGTCCTTTCCGGGAGCTTTAAGTGCTATTGACTTTACTTTTTAATAAAATCATGTTAGCTTATGTCTTAAATGCGTAGTGAAACTGCACTCCTTTTGCTGCATCAACCAATTTGAGAGAAGCCTCTGCTATTCTTTTAGAGATGAGTCTCCTTCCTGCTTCATACACGTGGAAATAAAGCCGGGCTGGCGTTGGCGGCAACGGAAAGAAGCCACTGGCCTCCAGTCTTTAAATGACCACTTTAAGACCAGTGCCAGCAATATCTTAGATTTGGGACATAGTTTTCAAAGCCGATAAATGTCATAAAATGTGCACGGGTGCATCTTCATTCTGACCCGCTCTCTGCTTTTCGCTAATATTATAGCACTTCTCAGCTTGCTTGGCACTTGAGAAGGATCCATCAGCCATTTAAGCCCCAAAGAAAGCCCACCTCCTTCTGCTTTCTGGGTCTTGAATAACGATAGGCCCTGCCTGAAGATAAGCTGGTGGTAGTTGGAACTGGGGTTTTCCTACCTGGCTCTATCACTCTTCTAAACCCACAGCCTGGCTTCTGATAGCTCTAATAATTAATTTGGTCTTCTCTCTCCCCCCCCATCCCCACCCCCTCCATTCCCCCTGTCTGTTCACAGGTTATCTTGACGAATCAAATTACGACCCATCTGAGTGGAGCCCTCCCTTCTCAAGCAGACCTGGTGTCTCCGGCTGATGATTTGTCCCCGTCTGAAGGTAAAGGATCTGTCCTGGGGAGACTGAAACTTGACACTGACACACAGCCTCCTGCCTCCTGTTGGGAGCTGGGAGACATGGCTACTGGACCCTGCTCAGTGCAGCCTGCTGGAGCCTGGTGATTTAGGCCTGGACATCTTGCGGGGCACCTGATCTATTCTTGTCTTTTGCTGTCCCTGAGTGAGTTCCCTTTGAGTCATCTTCACACACATCCATCATCTCCCCTAGATAGATGAGCCTTGTCACCCGCTGTGGCGCCTCCCTAACCAGTCGCTGACTGACTGTTCCGGAGACCCGATGCTCCAGCATCGCCGTTGCTAGTGGTCCCGTTTCGACCTCACCTTTTATTTGTACTGAGCACCCTCTGGGCTGCCTCAGAGTGTGCAGTGGTCCCATGTACTGGCAGTATGACATTCCTGATCAGCTTTACAGGAAGGAGCGAGGCGAAGTCTCCACAGTGGTAAATCTGCCTGTTCTCTCTGCCACCTCCTACTAGTAAAGGTCAGACTGGCTGGGACCTTGTAGGCGGTGAGCCTTGAAGCAGGGAACTGCATCAGCAGTCAGAAGGTGGTTTCTAATATTGGTGAAAGTCCTCCCTTGACATTTCTGAGCTCTTTTAGTTGCAGTTGAATTTGGGACACAATGCTTTGGGCCTGAGCAGATGCACACAGTTCTTCCAGACCCATCTTCCCTTCCTCCTTTCTGAGAAGAATTGGTCACCATGGACTACAGGGGACTTTCAGGCCTGCTTAGGCTCCTGACTGCCTGGCCAGGTGGTCTTCCTGGAGCAACGCTGCTTTAGTCTTAGGCTGGAAGCCCCACATGTCTGCTGTCCTTGGTGTTGTCATTAGAGTGAAAACTACTGACGTATTCACGAGAGCTGTGAAGTGCTGTGTCCCTTCTTTCTGCCTTCAGTGGTCTGTCAGCCTCCTGCCACCTGAGCTGAAAACCTGAGCAAGCCAGAATTTACCGCTTCTTCAACTCCTCTCATCAAACCAGCTTTAGCTTTCTTTCCAAATATATCTCTCATGTGTCCCTTCACTCTCCTTGTGATTTGTGTTGTGATCAAATGATTTCTTAAAACTCGTAATTGGCTCATCGTGATAAACCCTGTAAGACCTGTTTCTCTTCTGCTGTTTGGCCTCCTTCCAGGATGTCTCCCTCCTACTCAAAATGCTGAGGCTTGTCTTTTCTGAGGATGAGCAGAAATAAGTGTGCCAATTGGAAAATATTCAGGGATTTGGGGTTTATTGTAACAGCCATGTAATACAACATGGGGGTCAGCAAATGCAAAAATCACCAGTATTTTTCTTTCGAGTGGACCAGTTTCTAGAACTCCACTAGATAAGGTTAATCCTTCTTAACCCTTTGGGGTCAGCCCTCTCCTTGCCGGTCAACCCACTAAGTCCTTGAATAAAATGTCTAAGTCAAGTACTCAATCTTTTGATGCCCTCCTTCTGTCTCTTTGTCCTCCTACCCTTCTTCTCAAGGCCATGCCTCCAGGCTCAAAGACCACCTCTTGCATAGAAAGAACTTCCTGGCCTGTACTATGGGTCTTGCTGTGTTTGCCCTCAGTGTCCTATCCACTTTAGAGGATATGTAAAGAAATGCTCTAAAAAAGGCTAACTTTTCATGTATCTTACAAGCAAATTGCTAGGTAGTTCTTTCTGGTGCTAGAGATTAAACTTAGGGCCATGTGCATATTATAACAGCAAGCGCTTTACCACTGACATATAGAACCAGCCTTAAACTCCCAGAGTCTTAGAGACACAGATATGCTGTACTCTTTCTTGTGTCCACGTTTTATCACAGTGACCAAGAAAAATTGTAAGCATACTGTAAGCAGTAAGGAGATACTAAGTGAACTACAGAAGATAGTGACCAGCACTCTGCCTAGGTATGTCACTAAAAATTGTTACTACATAAACATACACACACACACACACACACACACACACACACAATATACTATATACACACACTACATACAAACACACTCACAAACCATCACACTATACACAAACACTCATAAACCATACATATGTACACCACACACAAAACACACAAACCATACCTGTGCACACTACACACACACGCACACACACACACACACTTGTTCAGCTCTGAGGAAATCAGAAGAGACTGTCTTCCTTCTTTATTTGAAAATGAGTGGATGTCTTTTCCTTGGCTTCCTGCTTTATATTAAGCAAACAAGTATAACAAAATGGAAAGAAATGGCTTTGGACTCTAATGTAATGGCAACAGGAAAATAATAAACAGCAAAGGGAGGTCCTAGCTCATCCTTAGGTAACTAACTGTTCTTGTGGGAATTGAAGGGGTTGGGGGTTTTTTGTTTGTTTTGTTCTGTTTCGTTTTTTAAAGGTATGTTTCTGGTATAGCTGAACAGGTAACGAAGACAAAGAAATATTTTTCCCAAAGTCAAAAATGGAATTTCTTACCAGGGAGTTAAAAGGAGCAGATGTTGGCTGTGGGAAAAATCACTTACTTTACCTATTACTCATGAGACAGTGATGGTCTATCCCCAGACCTTCAGACAGTTCTTAGAACATTCATTCCTGCTCAAATCTATTGCAATGGTCCCTAAGTTCCTCTGAAGGAGATGTGAAATATATAACATAAAATAGAATATACTGCTCGGGGGTTTCAGCCCTTTATTTGGTCACCTTGCCTATGTGGTCACTAACAAGCACGGGGAGATCTTTTAGCCACTTTGGAGCTCAGTTTCTTCTTCTGTCTGATGGGAGTTGGAGGGAAAAAAAGATTGCTCACGTCTTTTTCAGTCCTGACATAGTGAGGCAGCTCTGCCGAAGGGAAACCCCCAGCCCCGGGTGGCTCTTCTGGTTTACAGGGTCCTGTAATGGATTTCAGCTGCAGAGCAGAGGCCCCTGCTTAAACAGTGTTCACTTGAAACCAGTCGTGGGGTGAGAGCAAGCAGCCAGGAGCAGCCAGCAATAAAATGATCTGGGTTGACCTGAGAGAAGCACCCAGCAGGGGCTGCTTTGGGAAATGAAGTCCCCTTCTACTCTGATGCAGAGAAGGGACTACAAGTGACCTGGTCCAACTGAGCCATCTCTTCTGCCCAAGCTGATCCTGTGCTATTAATATCTGCCAGCTGCAGGCCCAGAGCATCCCCTGCTGAGATCAAAGGAGCCCCTATCTTAGCTGGAACAAGGTCATCTGCACAGGGCTATAAAAGTAGTCCTGGCTGGCTAGGAGGATGGCTATGGGGGAGGAGAAGTCAGGAGATGGGAGTTGCTCTCATGCTCCTTTAATCTCAGCTGACCAGCTGTTGCCCTCCCAGTGTTTGTAGGGTTGAGAGCTCTTTGTTTTTGTGGTGCTGCTTCTGCCTTATTCAGTTTGTGCCTGGGTTGCTGTCTGGATGAAGCACACCCAGTGTTCACAGTTTGGGTCCACCGCGTGAGTTCCTGCATTGGGGTTTCATTCCAGTGTTGAGTTACCCAACTCCTAGGTGGGAAGGCCAAAGAAAGGAGGAGTGGACCCCGTAGGCCAAGGCCTTTCCCATCCTACTCCTGCCCTATAGCTTGTGCCTTAAAAAGGAATAAGAGGACACATTTAAATATTTGGCATTTTGCAGCTGCCTTTCACAAACTATCTCATTAGTTTAAGAAAATAGAACTTTCAGGGCTCATGCAAACTTACAGATGTTGCAGTCACCTCATCCCAGTGTGTTTCTCACTCTCTGGGTTACATACACTTCTGATTGTGTATATGTTTGTATGCAAGAGATGCAAAAATAAGGGACAGACAAGCCTAGAAATATATACAGAGTAAGAAAGAGGGGTGTGTAGCAGGTTGGCCAAAGTGTCCGTGCTAACTAGAGCAGCCTTGATGATGAGGTCATTTGCCCCACTTTGTATATTAGAATTAAAATCCTACTGGTGGGTTGGTGTCTTACAGTAATATCAGGGCTGGAAAAGACTTCAACAATGCTCTATTTGTCCAACCTGTCATTTCCCAAAAGAGACCGGATAAAAATAATGATTTTTATCGTTTTACATTTCCCATAATTCTAGGCCTGATACTGTCATTCAAAGCATCTTTTTCAGGTTTTGTTCTATTGGTGAAAACTGATGTAAGCTGTCAGAGTTCAGTCATTGGTTATTGCAATTTTTCTGTTTCCTGGCTCTTACAGTTCTTCCTTGTAGCCACTGAAGAGACCAGGGGTGGCTGGGCCTCAGTCACAGAGACTCTCTTTCCCCATGTTGATCATTAGGGAAAGGATCTAATGTTCTAGCTGCCCATATGTGCATATTCTGTTCTGACCTGGGATTTGAGCCGAGCTGGCAGTGTCCTCATATACTGGAGCATGGTTGGTAGGTGACATTGATGTAGAGTATCAAGATTGAAGCTCTGTTCAACCCACACCTTTCACTTGCTCTCTTCTGATAGGTTAGGAGGGTAGCAGTTACTTTTCAACATGGTGACATGGCCCACTTGAGGAGTCCCAGGTGGCTTCATGGGATGGAAGACATTACTGGGCTGCCTGCCGTCCCAGCATTCTGCCATCTGGCATGTTGCTATCTTCTATCTCTATTCCTAGTCTTTGGTTGATTATAGAACATGGAAACCAAAACCGGAAAGTGCATGGAAGGGTCAAAGATAGAATGGAAGAAAAAATAAAATGCTTTTTTTTTTTTTTTTTTTTTTTTTTTTAGAACCAAGAATGGTTTTTAGTTTTCATGCTGGAAGCCTTTCTATTCCTGTTGCAGTCAAGGGAATTGATGGCTGATTTCATTTGCAAGAGAAAGTATTTTGGGATTCAAATTCCCTAACAAGCCACCCTTGCAAAAAGCTGGAGTCCATTTGAAAGATTATATGCAAGTGTGTGTGGCTTGTGTGTCTTTTAAAATAAATTTAGCAAGCAAAAGCAGCTCAGAATGGTTGGGGCAAATCAGGGACTCGTGGTTGTGAAAGAAGCAGACTTCAAAGCATGGTATGAATTTTCTAGTTTTATTTCCATTCTTGCTTTCCAGCTGGATCTGCTCTGGATTTACTGCAGGATGTTTGAAAATGTGGCTCCCTGCTAATCTCAGACAGTTGCTATGATCAATGGTTTCTTTCATTTCCGATAAAAAAAAAAAAAAAAAAAAAAAAAAAACACTGGTGTTTCTGCTTAAATTGTGTGTACTTTCAGCTTTATTATTTTAGTTGTGATTTATTGTTCTGCATTACCCAAATTTGTAATCCATTAACCACAAACTTTTGGGTGGGTTGGTCAAGTTAGCCAACTCTCTCCACATGTTAACTCCAAGGCCCTCTGGAGTTCAAGCTCACACTGGAGTCCTGGGTTTGTCCATGTGGACAAGGATATGGGTGGAGCGGGTCCATACCCACGACCCGGCGGCACGGCGTATGGCTATAGTCGGCGCTTTGAAAGCATCAGGTGTCCCCATGTGATTTTGAGGTTGTCAGCAGCATTTGCATTAGCATTTCCATAGTACTCTAAGATGCCTTGACATGATAAGTGTCTTAGTCCACCTAAGCGATGGAAGCATGAAGGAGAGAAGGGAATGAATGCCTCAACGGCCACACGTGAGTGGAAGGGTGGTGCCAGAGGCCGGAGGCACCATGCTTCCCACGAAACCTGCAGCTTCTTAGGAGTGAATCCTGGCTAAAGATGTTTAAAGGGCCCAGTGCTCTTTCAGTTTTGTTTTGTTCGGTTTTTTTATTCCAAAGCCACGGACATATGTCAACACGCAGGGTGTTTCATGTGTTTCTCTTCATAAGGGTACACACATTTGCCAGCGCCTCGCATTCCCTACGTTCTAGAATCTGCCTGTATTACTTCCAGCAACTGTTTAGATGCCATGAAAAGTCTAATTTATAGAGAAAAAAAAAAAGATTAAAAGCACCAAAAAATGTGTGGTGTTTAGCTAGAGACAGTCTAAATATTGTGTAAGGCAGGGAAACCGGAGTTGAGAGGAGATTGGCATAGACTCCAAATGTCAGAAAAGCCATAAATCTCAAGAGGGAGGGGAGCCAGTTGAGGGTTTTCAGCAAGGAGGCCGAGGAGACAAAATCACCACGACTGAAGGAGCAAAGGGGAAAGGGAGCACTAAGTCAAGCACCAGGAAGTGCTTCCAGCCCTGAGCTCTGTACTCCTTTGGTGAAGGAAGACACAGCTGAAGCGCAGGTGTAATGCAGCCGCATTGGATGATGGGCATTGAGAACAGTCTTTGAGGTAGTTTTGTGAGACAGGATGTATGGGTTTTTGTTTTGTCTTGTTTACATTTTTAAAATTATATTTCTTTATGTATGTATGTGTGCATGCGTGTGTGTGTGTGTGTGTGTGTGTGTGTGTGTGTGTGTGTGACACACACATGTGGGCAGGCCAGGGAAGAGCCTGTGGGAGTGGTTCTTTCCCTCCATCATGTGGGTCCTGGGGATAAAATTCATCACCAGGCTTGAGGAGCCCCTTTGCCCACTAAGGCAACTTAGAAACTTGGCTTTGGATTTTTGTTGTTGTTTGTTTGTTTGTTTGTTTTTCTTTCTTTTAGTTATTTATAATAAACTATGTACAGTCAGAACAGTTATGAAACAATCAGGAAAGCCACACGTAAAAGTTATGTTCAAAGACTTCGCTTTGTTTTACAACGTGGGCCAGGTTGGCCTTAAATTTGTGAGCCTCCTGCCTCCCCCTGCCTCCCAGATACTGAGATTGTAGGCATCCATCACTGTGCCTTGCTCTGGGATAAATGTTCTGAAAGTACTGCCCCTTATTCTCAGATCTCCTTACCATCTAAAAATTTACTCTCTGGTTTCCCGGATCTGCACATGTTTTGTTAAGGTTGTCAGGGTCAAGAAAACCAAAGGAATTCGGTCCACCAAAACCAAGCTTTGTTCAGTTGCCTCCGCAGAGATGTAACAGGGGCAAAGAGAATAGTAGGATGCTGGAGGCTTTCCAGCTTGAAGGGATCTCTGAGAAGAGATCCTTATTGGTGGTCATCACAGAGAGTTCTGTACAAGGGTGCAGGCCTGTAGGTCAGACTGATAACAAGAAGGGCAAAGTAGCTGCTTTGTTCAGTTGCTGCTGTAATGTGACATCAAGTGCTTTTAGAATGCCCTCGCAGAACTGGCTGGGATCAGTAGGCGGAGTGTCCCAATGTCCAGCCAGGCAGTATGTCCTAAGAACAGCCAAGCCAAGCTCCTGTGTCCATTCCTTCCAGAGCTGTATGCTCAAAGGAGGTGAAGGACTTCCCCCAAGAAGATCTGCCCTTCCATAAAAAAATATAGAGTACTTGCATTTCTCCACCAGAACCTTTCTTCTAGTGGTTCTTGAACTTTATCTGGAAGGCTTATTAATACACACTTTCCCGGGCTTCTATTCCTAGAGTTTCAGTTGATCTGGGTAGAACAAAAACTTTATATGTCTACAAAGTTCTGAGCCTTTCAAGATAGGATAGTGTTGGTCCAGAGGTCAATTTGAGGCTTATTGCTTGTACAGGGAATCTCTATGGGAAGCATCGCGGGTACCAGGTGTTTTCATCTGAATTCTCAGGAGATCATCAGTGGTTTTTCCTGTAGGCTAGGATAGAGTAGATGAATAGATACTGGAAGGTCTCGGGACTCTTGAAAGCAAGAACAGAAGGCTGCTAAAGTTCACTTTTAAAAGGCAAGCCCATGAATAAGTGCTACTAGTATTTATGGACCATGCACCTGGCTTTGTTCTGCCATTATCCTGTAGAATCCTTACAGCAACTCTATGAAAGACAATGTCAGCATCCCATCTAACAGACAGAGGGCTTAGTGCTTATATGGCAGCAAAGTTAGTTGTGAAGCCAGGACTCCAGCCCACAGAGGCTGGTTCCAAAGTTTACATTTTAATCTCCCAAGATCTTCTGTAAAGCTTTAGTCACGATTCTCTTATCTATATGTAAGTAGGAGTCAAAATATAGTCAAATCATATGGGAGTCAGATAATCAGAAACATCAATCATTCTATTTATTTTTCTCATGTATGTACCTTAGCTTTCCATTGTACTCAGCCTTGATCTTATGAACTGCTTGGTCCAGTTGACGTAGTATTTTGGTGCATCAGTTATCCTTTCACCCAAGCAGCTGGAGTTAAGAAGTCTTATGACAAATGAAATGCCCAGGGCTCTTTTCCTTTCATGAGGGCCCATGACGTGGAGCAGGTTCCTTTTATTCAGGCGCAGCATAACATCTAATGGAGGGATCTGTGTTAGGATGAGGTTGATAACAGGACTGTACTCATTCTTTCAGTCCTGTCCATGCTCAGTGTCCTTCCCTTTGACAGGTTAGAATTAGTTAACTATCACAAGCCTACGTCTTCAAACCAGTGTACTGTGATTAAGTAAAAAATAAAATAAAGTAAAATAAAAACATTTCCTTTCTGTCCCCAAACTGTTGGAGGATCTTTTGTGCACTCTGTATTCAAATGTTGATTTCTGTACCCAGAGATCTGGTTACAGTCCTGGCATTGTCATTTTTATGAAGCATCTCCTGTCTCAATGTCCCAGATTCTTCTCCATCACCTTCTGATTGGTTAATAAAGAGCTGAACAGCCAATAGCCTTGGCAGGAGAGCATAAGGTAGGATTTCTGGGGCCCAGAAAGATAGACGGGGTCTCAGGTAGGGACCAGAGAGTCACCATGAGGACACAGATGAACAAAGAGGTGCCAGAGCAAGACTAAGATGGCAAGTAATTGGCCACATGGCTGGAAAATAGGCCAGGTCAAAGCTCTAACTCAGTATCTGCCCAGCTATAGTGCTTGAAGCTTTTAGTAAATATAAAGATCTGTGTCATTATTTAGGAGCTAGGGCAGGCATAGAAAAAACAATATTTTACACCAAACAGCTATCTGGCTTCTCCTTGACCCAAATTTTTCTTTGGTTGGTTTGGTTTTGGTTTTTTTGAGATAGGGTTTCTCTGTATAATAGCCCTGGCTGTTCTGGACTTGCTTTTGTAGACCAGGCTGGCTTCGAACTCACAGAGATCTGCCTGCCTCTGCCTCCGCTGGGATTAAAGGTGTGCACTACTACCTCCAGCTCCATTGTTTTTTTTTCTTTTTTAATGATTTATTTTGTATGAGTACTCTATCTGCATTTACACCTGCAGGCCAGAAGAGGGTATCAGATCACATTATAGATGGTTTTGAGCCACCATATGGTTGCTGGGAATTGAACTCAGGACCTCTGGAAGAGCAGACAGTGCTCTTAACCACCACCACCCCCCCCTTTTTTTTTAATGCTTATACCAGCCCTAATGTTTGTCTTCATGGAGAAGAGAGTTCTCTTTTGCTTATTCAGAATTCACTACTCAGTCTTTTTGTTGTTGTTTTGTTTTGTTTTGTTGAGACAGGGTCTCTCTGTATAGCCTTGGCTGTCCTGGACTCGCTTTGTAGACCAGGCTGGCCTCGAACTCACAGCAATCTACCTGCCTCTGCCTCCTGAGTGCTAGGATTAAAGTCATGCACCACCACACTCGGCTCACTACTCAGTCTTAATTATTAATTGTTATTGTAGGTATGGGCCTTATCCTAACTGTACTTACTTTGCCTCATATACAGGGGCATATGACAGAAGCACATTAACAGACTATAGTATATGATCAACTATCACCTATTAACTGCTTAGGACAGAATTATCAGTTAAGTGCAGTGTGTGTGTGTGTGTGTGTGTGTGTGTGTGTGTGTGTGTGTGTGTATGCGCAAGTGTGCATGTCTGTGTCTGCTGTTGATTTTCTTAATTCTGTTTCCATCTATTAGGCCCATTTAAAAAAAAAAAAAAACAGCTAAGAGAACCCATGTTTCCTAACAGTATCCCTTCTACCTATAAAAGTTGGATAATGACAAAGTTGTCAGGAAATTGATGGGGCAGACAGTTTTGTTTGTAAATATGATATGTAATTGAATAAGGCTGAAAAAATGTCAAAGCAAGCTGAGGGTGAGGATGCATACCTGTAATTCCAACGTGAGGATGATGAGGCAGGAGGATCAGAAGTTTAAGACCTTCCTGGGCTACCCACCGAGACTCTGTCAAAATAAACAAATGTGAAAATGGCACGAGACAATCACTTTTGTACAAATAATGTACTCTAATAATAAGAAATGGATTGACAAGGAAAAGGTGCCCCCCGAAGATATAACAGACATACAGCTAGCAGTTGATACCTTTAAAGGTTGAGCTCAGGAAACAAATGTCAGTGCCTGAGAGACTGAGTACCAGGGATACACACAGAGCCCGACCCAAAGGAAGAATCTGCTCTTCCTTTGGGGATCAAACTGAGCCTTGGGAAAATAGCTTTCTTTCTGAGCCACTAGCACTAAATCATAGTAAAACAGTAAGAAAGCCCTATCCTCAAGATATTAAAAATATAAGTTCCATGAAGGTAAAAATGTATCCACTCTTGGTTTCCTACAGACAAGAGCACTGTCAGGAAAGAGCAGTCACTCAACAAATGTCTGCTGACTGAAGGAGGCACTTCAGGCAGAAGACGATGAGTTTCACTTAGAGATTTAGGCCTAAGGCATGACACCACCATTGTAATTTCTAATAACTTCACACATCTCAAATGCCCCCAAGATCCTTCAGTGTGTGTCAGCACTAGCTCTAAGATGAATGGCCACAGGCAGTACAGAGAAAGTACCAGACCAGAAAGAGCAGGAGTATAGCAACTCAGCTTTTGAAGGAGAGTCTCTCACCCACACAAGGGTGTGATATCCTAAGGACATTTATTAGATTCCTATGATCTATTAGTTCCTGTGTTATACAGGTGCTGGTGAATGTAGAATGTAGAAGGAATTACTTATTCTGTAAATATTAATATTGGAAATTAATACAGTAGCAGTTTTCTTTAACTAGCTAGTTCCCCAGTGATTGACACAGAAAGACTGATTTATTCTTAAACTGTAGGCACTATGCTGGGCATATTCTGAGCTATTCTAATCCTACTACTCTTAACCCACATAAAAGCCAACCACTTGCTAATCTCCCAAGCAGCTTCAGCATTAGTCTGTCCTCATAGCACACTTCCCTTGACTCTGTGCTCCTTGTCCATCCTATCCAGATCTTTCCTCCTTCTCTTCTTCTATATCTTCTCCTCCCTCGTGGTCCATCAGAGACCCCAAGCCCAGGAACCTCAACACCTCCCCCTATCTCTCTCCTGCCCAGTCACAGGCGTCAGCATCTTTATTAACCAATCAGGCATAATTGGGGAGCATTCCTTATCCTCACATGGATACAGAAGATAGTTCAACATTCAGAACAATGCCCTGGCAGGACAGTAACCAGATCTCAGGGTGCTGAGATCAGTATCTGAAAACACAGTGCACGGGACCCTCCTTTAGCAGAGGAATCTGAGACAGAGGCTCTCAAGTCTCTGCTGATTGATAAGGAAGCTCACAGGTAGTGATGTGTGCAGGGGACAGACTAGTAACCAAACTTTGGTGCCACAATGGCATAGGTTTCAGGAGACTGTGAAGTGAACACTCCTAGCTTGGGCATGGGGCTCTGTAAGAAGACTACAGCAAGAGAGAATGTCAGTTGGACCTTAAAGGATTCTTAGTGCTTCCTAAGAAAAGGGTGGTTGGTGCTCCAAGCAGAGGTTTAAGAAGAAGAAGAAGAAGAAGAGGAAGAAGAAGAAGAAGAAGAAGAAGAAGAAGAAGAAGAAGAAGAAGAAGAAGAAGAAGAAGAAGAAGAAGGAGAAATCGAGCCATTTTGTAGTTGGAAGATATTTCTCAACTAGTAATATACAGACCAGGAGTAATAGGAATGAAACAGGGGAACTCCAATCTTGATCTCTTCAGGGGAAGTCCCTTTGGGGTAAGGGTAGCCCTAAGCCCTTTAGCCTTTCTAAGGTCCTGAGTGGCCAGGTATAGTTTTGAGTTCCCATGTCATTGGCTCAGCAGAGATTTATTTGGTGCTGTAGGCTTCTGAAAATATCATGTGAGCCTGGCTTGGTAGCTCATGCTTGTTATTCTAGTACTTGGGAACTGGGAGAGAGGAGGATCAGGAGGAGTTCAAGGTCATCCTGAGCTATGCAGTGAGCTTGGGGTCAGCCTGGGCTATCGGAGTCCCTGTCTTCAAACAGAGCAACAGTTTAGCTAACCATCCATTTGTCAAAGCACCTTATGGTTAGAAATAATATCAGCGTGCCTATAATTCACTGTTAGGAGGCAAGAGAAAAAGAGCAAATGATTTAAAGTTCTAAATGACACTGTAGAAATAAATACATGCATGCCTCGAGTTCCTTTTGCTAGTGGTTACAACAATTATGTCAAGTGACTGATTATATACTAGACCCTGTACCAAGCACTAAGAGGGTAATTTTTGTTTTGTTTGTATGTTTGTTTGTTTTGTTTTTCAGTGATATGATCAAGCCTAGAATCTTTATGGTATTGTTCCACTCTCTCATACTAAGGGTTTTTTTTTCCTATTGTTTGAGAATTTCACATATATATCTAATTAAAGCGTTTTGATCAAATACATTCACCCCCCACCCCCACCCCATTCTCTCTAATTCCTTCCCTATCTTATCTAATTTTCTCTCCCAACTTCATGTACTCCCTTTTTTTCTTAAACACACTGTGTCTATCTGGTGCTGCCTATATGTGATGGGTAGAGGATTGTGTTCTCTCTAAGTTTACATCCCTGAAGAAAATGGATGACCCCCCCCCCAAGCCATCAGTTACCAATAGTGCCTCATCTACAAGTGGGACTTCGTGAGCCCCCAATACACACACACACACACACACACACACACGCAAATCTATACTGGGAACTTTTTTTTTTTCAAGACAGGGTTTCTCTGTGTAGCCTTGTCTGTCCTGGACTAACTTTGTAGACCAGTCTGGCCTTGAACTCACAGTGATCTGCCTGCCTCTGCCTCCCAAGTGCTGGGATTAAAGGCCTATGCTATCATGCCCAGCTATCCTGGGAATTTTGACTGGCTTGAACTTAAGTAGGTTTTGTGCATGAAGTCACAACCACTGTGAGCTCAAGTATGCAAAGGTGCTGTCATGTCCAGCAAATACTGTTTCACTTGTCTTGTTGCCAGAGCTGAGCTCCAAGCTTCATTGGACTTGAGGCCACTTCCCTGCAGCTCACCTCCACCCTGAAAGCTCTCTGCTGACAGATATTCAGAAAGGAGAGTGTCTTAACAGTGACAGAACATTGCATTTCAAATGAGAGGACTTGGATCCAAGGTCTAACTCTGCCACAAACTGTGCTGTTCTAAGCAAGGTGCTTAATTTCCCTGGCCCTCATTTCCCTCGGGCACACTAAGTGCCACTTGTTGGCCTTATCAGGGTTTTTTAGAGTTGTATTCCATCTTTACAAAGCAAGGGGCTATATTTGTCTCAGAGCCTCATGCAGGCTTCTCTTTTCATCCTGTAATGATGAGCAACCCCAGGCTGGACCAGTCCCTCTATAGGCAGTTGGCACCTTTCTTGTCAGTTACTATGCTGGTTATCCAAAGCAGCAATCTTTGTGTTTTGAATCTACAACCCATCAATACTTAGCATATTATCTGTAAAGCATAGCACAACCAACTGTGCAATTAAGTTATATATAAAACACATTAGAAATAAGATATTTTTAAATGAAAGAGGCTCTAGTGTTTGCTTCCCACATCTCACTGTATGCCTGGCATTAGGTCAAGTCCAAGTCTCCCATGCTTTCTTTGAAGAATACTTTCTCAAAAAGAGTGAAACTGTGCCCCAACTTTATCCATCCATCCACCTATTTATCTATCTATCCATCTATCCATCCATCCATCTATCATCTATTTATTTTTGAGGTGTGCATGTCACAGCATGTGTGTGGAGATCAGAGGACAATTACAGGGGTTGGTTCTCTCCTTCTGCCATGTGGATTGCAGACTGTCAGGCTTGGTAACAGGTAGCAGACACCTTAACCCACTGTGTCATCTCATTGGCCTTAAACCCCAACTCTGAGCATTGGATCCACCCATTCAATTGTTTGCTCATTAATCCACCCATTCGTTCAAAGGAGAGCACCTATAATATAAAATGCTTGCTGGTTGCTCAGAGGATAACAAGGTGAGTTTTGGCCTTGGCTCTACCCTCTAGAAGGCCAATTCTAATGGTCAGCTTGTCTAATTGGAGCCTTAGAATTTTTGAATCCCATAATGAAATTAAACCTTATGTCTGAGCCAGTCAGGTGTTGTGCTGTTTTAGACAGGAAGAGATAAACACACGAAGGCTTGATAATGGGTTCATACACCTGCAACAATTTAGGTCTCACTGTTGTACAGTAGTACAGTGCCTAATGAGTTGCCAAGAACTGGGGGGAGAGGTCAAGCCCAGCAGGCAAACGCACTTGCTGCCAAGCTCGCCAGCCTGAGCCTGATTGCCGGGATCCACATGAAAAAAGCAGAGAACCAAGCTGTTCTATGACCTCCACATGTTTTCCTGGCCAATAAGTAAGTAAATGCTATTAAGGGAGAAATGGAGGGAAAAGGTAGGTCTTTGTGGTGATGGCTTGGGCCTCCATGACAGAATATCAGAACAAAACGAAAACAGACTTCTTGGCTAGTATTTTGCATCAGAGCATATGCAGCACCCTGGGTCTCATGTGATAGACTGTCTTCGTCACTGGTCACACCTACTTGTGAAGGGGCAGGCTGTGCTCCAGCACCATACTTCCCTGAGAATTGACTGGCCAGAGTAGCTGAGAATAGCTGACACTGAGGTGGGCAACGTTTTTTTCTTGGCTAGCTTTTTAAGGCGCACCTTGGTTTCTGGGCTCACTCCAGACACATCCTGGTGCAGTGGTTATGTCATGGAACCTGCCTTTCCAATGCTGACCACCTGGTCTTCCTGCCCCTCCAGGTTGGAGTTTGGAGTAACTTTTGAAGCAGTCTTAAAAACACCTTAACCCTTGAAAGTATAGCTATCTATCAATAAGCATATTTTAAAACAATAACAACAACAGCAATTTTTCAGCCAGGGCCTCAGTACCAATGGCAGCTCAAAATAACTGTCTTTTTTTTTTTTTTTTTTTTTTTTTTTTGGTTTTTTGATACAGTGTTTCACTGTGTAGCCTTGGCTGTCCTAGACTTGCTTTGTAGACCAGGCTGGCCTTGAACTCACAGCAATATACCTGGCTCTGCCTCCTGAGTGCTGGGATTACAGGCGTGTGTGTCAAAACCATGATTTAGTTTTCCCCCCCTCCACTCAAAGAAGTAGGGAACCATAATTCAGAGATCATTTCTGGTGTTGTGACCAACTCATGCTCTCAAATTAGGTTAATAACCTCCATTTTCTAGTTGCTCATCTATTACCTGAGCCATTGCCTCTGGTAAAATCCTTCAAAGGAACCTAAAGAAAACACTGTTGGCTATTTCCGACTTTTCTTTTTTTTAAAAAAATATATTTTATTAATTTATTCATATTACATCTCAATTGTTATCCCATCCCTTGTATCCTCCCATTCCTCCCTCCCTTCCATTTTCCCCTTACTCCCCTCCCCTACGACTGTGACTGAGGGGGACCTCCTCCCCCTGTATATGCTCGTAGGGTATCAAGTCTCTTCTTGGTAGCCTGCTATCCTTCCTCTGAGTGCCACCAGGCCTCCCCATCAAGGGGACTCAAGGGGACCTGGTCAAATACGGGACTCCAGAGTTCGTGTGAAAGTCAGTCCCCACTCTCCACTCAACTGTCCTGTCCATTGGCTAGATCTGGGTAGGAGTTCGAGGTTTGCTGCACGTATTGTCCTTGGCTGGTGCCATAGTTTGAGCAGGACCCCTAGGCCCAGATCTGCCCATCATAATGTTCTTCTTGTAGGTTTTTAGGCTTTTCAAGAAACCATTTCCTCTATGATGATGTACTTAATCAGTTAAGTTTAGTGTGGTTTATCCTAAATATGAATTAGTATGAGTCGAAGCTGAGCCATCAAGAGACATCATCTAAAGTCCGTCATGGCCTTTGAGCAACTGACATTAAGAACCATAATAGGAACCCAGGAAGAGTATAGTCTTGACTCTTTGGCCTACTGGTAAGCATTCTTGCAGTGGTGGGTGCACCTGCAGTTTGTGACAAGGGTGGATTAGGGACATATTTATGGCACGTAGTTGGTAATACATTACTTTGGAAAGGTTTGCTTCTGTGGTTGAATTTAGAGTGCATTGGGAGTTGTCTGGGAGAGAAAGGTGGAAAATGTGTTTGGACCCCAGGGGGTGGGGGATGGTGCAGCAGGCTGTGAGTTCCGCCTCCAGGGAAGGAATCTAGAAGGGCGAGGAGACTCATGAGAAAAGAGGTTGCCCAGTCACTTCTTCTCAAACTCAGTGTGGCCAGGAAAGGAAACCCGGCTCTTCTCGGATTGGATGAAAATATTGAATTTTTTTTTTTTCTAACTGGAATTTGACAGGGTCAGTTCATGTCTGGGTTTTCAGCACTTAAAACAGGGCTCTTTTGTCTTGGAGGCGGCTGGACTGGTTTTTCCGCCAGGCAGGTGCACAGAGGGCGGTTATTGTAGCCTGAAACACAAACACCAAGTCCCTCCGCCCTGATCCACGCACTCTCCAGCGTGGCTCAAGGAAGTAAGATGAACAATGACTCTTGCAACAGGCAAGTACTGTAAATGCCACTCCTGAATGAAATATTTCTTAAAACTCTGTATCCGTAACTTGATCGGCTCTTAAAACTTAATTATATGTCAGGGGAAAGGAAGCCATTGGCTCCTCCAGCTGTCCAGGTTGAACAAGAGCGCACAATGGACCATATCCGATTCGCAGCCGTACTTAGGTAATCAGATTAATATCTCTTGAATTGAATTTACCCTTTTGATACGGACTCTTTCAGCTGCCTGTTTCACATCTCAAATTCTGACAAAGCTGTGCGGCCTTTGAGTAAGTTCCCTGAAATCTATATGCGGGAAGCCCGTGCTCTTTGGAACACTTTTGGGGCTGTGTACCAATTAAATCTGTTTCTGGCACGCTTTAATGGCATACTACCCCCCCCCCCCCCGAGTCAACAACTGCTCCAAAATCTGAGGTCATTTGTTTAATTTAAAAGCAAAGGTTATGGAACAACCATTGCAGGCTTCACTAGCCAAGTCCCTGTGGCTTTGAAAAGAGGGATGAAGAAGGGGGAGGCTAATAAACTAGGGTACTATATACAACATAAATTAAGTACTGTGTCTCTGTTAAGTGAGTATCAACCAGGGTTTGTCCACTCCCACCTTGCCAGCACCCTTTCCCTTTCTTTTCAAACCAAGCCTGCTCTTTCTAGAGCCTTCTTACTAGAGAGGGAGTTATACCCAGTTACTGTTGCTCTCCTAGGACAAACATCTGGGCTGGATTTTTGTCAGCTGGAGTGGAGAGACTGTAAATGATGCAGTGACTTTTTTCATCCTTATTAAATTTATTTATAGCCAGTCTGAAGCCAGGAAGCACGCCTGAGCCTTTGATTGGATGTTCTCGAGGAACGTAGGGCTGATGGCATTTCCACCCCCCACCCCTGTTGTTTTCTAAATAATGTCAAAGATAGCGTTACATAATTCCCACCTCGGGCTTGTTTGTTTGTTACTGCGAAGGACGCTTCATTAGGACATTTTGTGCGTCAGAATTCTTCCACTGTGTTAGCTTCTCCAGCGTGCCTTCCTTTCTGTCAGGGAGAGAAGGAAATGTGCCTGGCCCGGCCTTTGAAACACTGCAGTGATGGAAAGACCTGGGTCTGGTTAGACAACAACCAGTGTCATGGGGAATTTATTTGGCAAAGGAACTCAAGTTGGGTCCCATTCTACCTTTTCCACTTAACAAGCCTTCAAATATTAAGGCTGCCAAATCTTTAAAAAAAAAAAAAAAAAAAAAGCTTATTCATTTTCTCATTACTGAAGCTAATACAAAGGCTCTACAAGAGATATTCCCCCTCCGTCTTAGACCTAGGGGAGGGGAATAGGGTGAAAGCGGGAGGGAGGGAACGGGAGGATACAAGTGAAGAGATATTCCCAAATACTTTGCTCTGCCCTAGGACCATATTACATAACAATGCCTTAAGGATTACATAATTATTTAAGAAACAAACCTTCTGACTTAATCAAATGAAGATTCCTTGTGGGCGGTTCCCAGTACTGTGATTTGAGTTGATCCTTTGGTTTTCTTTCACTGGCATTTATAACTGCATTGTTTGTTTGTTTGTTTTGTTTTGTTTTGTGAAGGCTTGGGAATGAGGCTCACTACCCACAGACATTTTCTTTGCCAGAGTAGAGACTGTTCAGCTCGCTGCCACCCAAGTCAGCCTTCCTCAGCCTGAACAATGGAGCTTAATACTCCCCATCTTGCTAAGGGTTAGTCTCTGTTACGAAAGAGAATTGAAACCAAATGCGTTTTTGTTGGAAAAGCCGCCACTGATGCCCATTCACTGGCAAGCCTCAGGGAGATGACTCTGAGGAGACAAGGGGTCCTGCTGCAGCAGTGTCTCAGCTCCTAGGTCCTCGGCCTCCAGATTGTTGTTGCTGTGACACCAGAGGATGGTTGATCTCAGAAATGTCAGCAGATTCTTCCAAGACTAGAGAAGCCTTCCTTAAAGCAAAGCTCGTGTCAACTCAGGGTGGCCCTGTGTCTGTTGCTCTGATGGAAAGCTTCATCAAGTGGGGGTATCTGCCCGCCCCTTACTGTTGAGCCAAGTCAATGGTGTGACACTTGGGGCCCTGGCAGTGAGTCACAAGGAGACCATTATTCCTGCTTATCACAGTTCGGAGCCCTAGGTCGTAAAATGGGAGAGGCAAAAGTAAAGAATGTTGGTTATCAGGTAGGAAGAAAGGACAGACCCAGAGACGAAGTATAGAGAAGGTGAAGGGGGTGGAGGTGGTCCAGAGGGACTCCAAGCAACACTGCATCTTTTAAGATTGCGAGGCCCAATAGTTCCTGCTAGATTTAGCTTCAGTGTTTTCAGAAAAGAAAATTACAGGTTGGGTGAAGGCAAAAAGGTCTCTGTCTATACTTAGATCACCCATGTAATTTTAATAATAATAACAACAACAACAACAATAAATACTTTTATAAAGTCTCTCTAAAGACTTTTCTCTTTCTTTCTTTCATATTGGAATTGACCCATGGCCTTGTTACCCTAGATATGCACTCTATCTATCTATATATCTATCTGATATATCCCACTTCAAGCACCCACACTTATAGCACTGAACTATATCCCACATACCTCTCCCCTGTTTATTTATTTACTTACTTTATTTTATTTTATGTGTTTGAATATTTTACTGTGTGTAAATATATGCACCATATGCATGTTTGATGCCCACAGAAGCCAGAAAAGGGCTTTGGATCAGCTGAACTGGAGTTAAAGATGGTTGTCAATCTCTATGTGGGTGCTGGGAACTGAACCTGGGTCCTTTGCAAGAACTGCAAGTGTTCTTGGCTATTGAGCCATCTCTCCAGTCCCACCCCCACCCCCTTTTGGGGGCAGTTTCTCCCAAATTCACTGAGTTTTCAGGCCGCGCTTGAAGTTTTTATGTAGCTAAGGCAGGCCCTGAACTTGCAATCCATATGCCTCCAGCCTTCTTAATATCTGGAATTACAGTCTTATGTCCCTATACCCAGGAAAGCAGCATTAAAAAAATTTAAAGTGTGTGCACGTGTGTGTTTATGGAGGCCAAAGGACCAACTTTGTGGAGTTGGTTCTGTCTACCAAACTTTTTGTGGGTCACAAAGATTAGACTCAGGTCAGTTGACTTGTTATCAGCGTCAAAGCTTACTTTCAGATACACTGTTTTTGCTGTAGGAGATCCTAGGTAATGGAGTTAAATGTCTGTCAAAGGTGTGTAGGTAGGAACTAATGCAGTGGTGTTAGTCCCCCTACCAAAAGAAGTGAATGATGGTGTGTCACCTCAGAAGTAGCATCTCCCATTGTTGTCATGCCTGAGAAGGCTCCAGTGCAGCTATAATGCCCTCCCCATGGAATTTGTCACTAAGAGAGGGTAGAAGTTAAAGGGAAAATTAGCAGATGTTGGCACCAAACATTCAACACATGGACCCATTGAAACTTGACACTGTTATTTCCATTCGTGTTAAGCATATCACACATTCATTTATGGAGGTGACTATTCTCCATCTAAAAAAAGCTCAAATCCATATGGGACAGCAGCACAGCGAGTGTAAATATGGTTTTGATCTGCGTTTTAGCTGATGAATGGTACTCTACTCAAGCATAAGTTATAAACACTGTGGTAAGATTACTCAGAATGTCAGAACTCTCCATACCCAAGTTAGTGAGAAAAGCACGGTGCTGTTCCTGGGAGCCTCCCAGCTGCCCGCATCTCTGTGTCTTCAAAGCAAAGTAGAAAACTGATCTACTGTTCTTCTTCCTGATGCCTTTCTGCTGAAAACACGTCGCAAACCAAAGTCCAGAGGGAAAAGACTCTGCTCTTTGTCCCACCCAGCCATCAAAGCGAGATAGGAAGGAAAGAGCAGTCACAAGGACCCTGCGGGTACACCACGCCTTACGCCAGTCCGCCCACCACTGTAAACCTCTCATTGTCTGAGTGCCAGGTGCACTTCTTATTACCAGTGAGCAGGAGAGTCAGACTTTCAAAAGGAAGAGGAAAGGAGGGAGGGATGAGTAGAAGGAAGAGGGATAGGAAGACGAGACAGCACAACTCTGGCCGTTAGTCAAGTAGCCCTGGCCTCATTACACGAGTATTGTCTCGCTAGCAGTTCCTTCCTTTCTGTGGTGTATAGATCTCCAGCCTTTGTATTTTTCCTTTCTCCATCTTGTTCTGCTTGATTTACTCAGGATGTCATAGCTTTTCTATTTTTAGAATGAGTGGAAGATAAAATGATGCTAAGAGCAACTTGGATGGTATTGAAAGTAGAAAGAAATAAGAAATGGAGCAGGCATTGTTAACAAACAGCCAGGCCATAAACAGTAGGCACGAAAAGTGATGGCTAAGGCCAGTGGGCTATCTACGCAAAATGCCTGTGTTTTAAAAACGGAAAGATCTCATGGATAGGAGGTCTTGAACCTGGGGTGGCAGAGATCAGAGGCTGCTGATTTCTGGTCCTAGGCATTAGTCACCAAGTGCTTTCTGATCCCCTTCAGAGTTTATGGGGAAAGGATAGGATGTGAGTTTGAGGTCTTTGCTCATTTTGTGTGTTTGTGTGTGTCTGTATGTGCATGCCCTGTGCTCACGTGCCTTTGTGCCTTTGCAGATGCATATGCCATGATCCATGTGTGGACCCTGGAGGATAAAAGATGGAGGTGGCTCTTCCCTTACACCCCAAGGATCAAACTCAGGTTGCTAGGCTTGTATAGTGCCTTTACCCGGAGCCATCTTGCCAACCCCTTTGCTGGTTTCTTAGTCAAAATATTGTTTCTGTTCCAAGCAGCTGATCCCAGTTTGTGCTTGCCTCTACCTGTTGCTCCTGGTATCCTGCATGGGAACCACACTGAGTGGCCATGAGGCCTTCCCATCTGCCTCCTTTGTGAATCTCTCTCTCTCTCTCTTTCAGTACCTCCAACTCGGGCCCCAAAGAGGCCTACAGCAGCTGAATGCTGTTCTCTTGGGCCTTGGCCCAGGCACGCAGCTCTCTTGAAGGATGACTGAATCCCATTCTTAAGGCTAAAGTTCTTCTTGATTAGCAGCCCCTTTTGTGTGGTGTTCTTAACAGCGGCTCTGTCTCTCATGGGTAGCTTACAGGGATGCGTTTGAAAGTTCCTTCCAGCTGGGAAGCTGCCCAGCTCCCACCAGCTGAGTTGGGGGGATGGCTTCCCTTTAGTTCCGCTGCCTGTGGACTACAAGGACCCCACTTCCAGCCTGGCCACAGTGGCCCTTTTCTGCTGTGCAAATTTGGCTCTGTATTCCGGTTTTCATTCTCCAGCCATCTGGGCATTTTGAGCACCCCTCTTATCTTAGTACCTTGGCACTCAGGACCACATGTCATCCTACCATAGAGATGGAAACAAAGGAATCCTTCACCTCTGGCTTACAGTTCCCCTGGAGCCATCATAGGTTGAGTGACAGTCGGGGAGATTGTGAGAGCTGCATAGATCTGCTGTGATGTGAATGCTGTTGCTGATAGAAAGCATATCCAGGGGGTGACAATAGCCATGATTGTTCAGTACCATGGTTTCTTAGTAGCTAGCTTCCTTCTTTTTCCCTTGGCTAACTTGAAATATAGGAGAAAGAGAAATAAAGACCCTGGTGGCCTCTGATTGCCACAGCCCTGCCAGACCTAGAAGGCCAAGCTTAGGACTAGGGTGTGTTATACAAGTCAATATAGCTCTCTATTAAAAATTCTGGAAACTGCTTACCTGGCAGGGAGATACCATTATCAAGAATGGGATTTTCCCCAGGGTGAGGCTCCTCCATTGCTCTTAGGATGTCATTTCCCCAACTGTGGGAAACCTAATTTTATGGTTTGTGGTAGCGGTGGACTCCATTCTCCCACCTCTCCTCTCATTTACTAAAAGAACAAAAACATGGCCAGGTGTTGTGGCGCACACATGTAATCCCAGCACTTGGGAGGAAGAGGCAGCGGATCTCTGTGAGTTCGAGGCCAGCCTGGTCTACAAAGTGAGTCCAGGACAGCCAAGGCTACACAGAGAAACTATCTCAAAAAGCAAAGCAAAGCAAAAGAAAAACAAGAACAGTTAGTGGTAGTGTGCTTGCCTAGCATGTACAAAACCCTGGCTTTAAGCCCCAATGCCATTCCATGTGCATGACTATGTTTTAAAACTCCTCTTTTTTCTTCTTCAACTCCTGATTTGGGAAGGGTTAGATCACAGTCACTCTTCAGAGAAGCATCTGGAAAAATTAGTTCAAGTATACTAATGACAAGTTCACTATAATTGTCTTAACTAGAGAAAAATAAGCATTTGACACAAAGACCGTTCTGTCCCACCTCCACCCCAGCCTCTGGCCTCACGCACTCATTCTGATCCTTCACCCTGTCCAAATATCTCTTGGAGGAGAGGTTAACAAAATAGTCTTAGACCATTTCCCAGGAGGCCTCAGCAGTCTGGGAGGTTGGAAACACCCTTGCAAGATAGTCTTAAAGTGCTGGTGTCTTTCATAGGTTCTGATTTCACATTAGTGGCTGATCTCTTAGTTCTGGGAATTTATGCATTGCAGAAACCCAAATTCCAGTGATGCTTCAGAGCAGTGTGATACTAAGATGGTCCCTTGGTCCAGGGCAGAAGGCAATGCCGTCTCATTCCGTACCAAATTGTTTTGATGCTGAATGAAACTGCAGAGACAAAGGGAAGGCCAAGGATTCATTCACGGTTGCCTTTCTGAGTCCAAGTTTCAATCCTTGAGTCTCTGTGACAAGCAGTGATGGTCACTTTCCTAATGAAACACGGGACCAAATTTAACTGGAAACACAGGTTCTAAATCTGGCTTCTGTTTCTACCTAGTACCGCACCAGGCGCTGTGAAAACCCAGTCAGCACTCTGTAGAAAGCTAGCTAGTGACAGCTGATGTGGGTTCAGCAGACAGCTTCTGGCCTTTCCATTGTTTTACTTGCACATCTCAGTCCTTGGGTGAGGATCAGCTATCAGCTCTCCACATGCAAAACTGACCTCCTCCAATCGGCTCAGTTTTCCACCCCCCTAAGAATCAGCCGTCGACAGGAAAACCTGGTCAGAGTATAGAGTTCTTGCTTCCAAAGCAAAGAGGTGAGGATGCTGCAGTGACCTCTCTGAGTCTGTGAATGAAGGAGTGCATACTCTCTGGCACAAGCTGGTCCTAGCACATGGTTTGAGGTAAAAGGCCACTCTGTTTACTGTTAGGAAGGGTTTGGTGCAGCACGGCAGCAGATCTGTGGCTGAGGCATCTAAGAACTATAGCTTTCTTCCACATAGGAGAGCAAATGCCTGCTTTAGGTCACATCAAAGCTGGCCTTCTTAGACTACCTGATCTTCACAAGAGGCCGCATGTTGGGCCAGCATGCCAGTCTTCACATGTGTTCCTCCCTCTGTTATAATAGAGGCCTTTGTGTGTGCGTGTAAATAATTTGGGGCCACCAGCGTTTGTAGTTTTACTCACACTAACGTTAAAACAAGTAACCATCTTCCGGAGTTGATGTAAAAATCAATACTGCAGGGCATTTCTGAAGAGAACAGTCCTATTGCTCTTCCGGTAGTGTATCTTAAACAAAAATGACATTTTCTTTGGGACAATAGCAAATAGAGTTTATAGGCCTATCCCTCGTTCCCTTGAATCTCACTGAAACTGTGTGTCTGCTCTGTAGTCTCCATCTGTAAAATGGAACACTCAGAGCATCATGCTAAATTTAGATAGATGACAATACAGAGTGCGGGCATCGCCTGAGCTGTGCTGCGACGGGTCTTTTTTGTGTTCTGCATTCTACATTTTGCCTACCCGAGGGGATCTGAGCAGTGTACAATTTGGGACAGGGTGCCAGAGGTCCGCAGCCAGGTTGAACTAACAAACAAATGGAACCGGTTCCAGTCTACCAAGCTGGCACAGATTATGTGCTGGTCAAGGGGATGTTTTTCAAATCACGGGGAGCCACTGGTGAAAATCCACGGATGCTCTGATGGTGGCCTTCGGAGATGCTTTAATAATTTGAAACCATTCCATGGCAGGCCCAGGGAAAGGTCTTCCTTCAGCCAACATGCAACACGAAACAGAAGAAATAGGGCCTTTCTGGCTGCTTTGGCTGTGGGTGGGCCTTCTCCACATGTTTCTAATTAGGGATGCAAGAAAGAGTAGATGTTCTGTGCGACTCTCCTTCCCCTCTTTGCTGTGAGACAGAACAACAGTGCCTTTGTGGTGACCTTTGCTGAGCTGTTTGTATTTGGTGACCTGCCTGCACGCTCCCGTAGAGTGGACTCACCTCCTGGTTAACAGGGAGCAGCGGTGCTATCTCTTACTGTGGTAGGCCATGGAGTCAAAATGAAAATTAAAAAGATTCTCTGTTGTTCAGACACTTAATTTTTTTTTATAGATTTATTGAGGTCTAATGTATATACCATAAAAATCCATCCATTGTAAGTATACAATTCAGTGATTTTTTTTTTTTTTTAGTAAATTTATGGAGCCTCGATCCAATTTTAGAACTTTAGTTGGACTGATTTCAGAAATACCAACAATCCTAATTGGAATGCAAGTTGAGCTGAAGTGCAGAATGAAGGCTATCTAGGGAGGGGCCACCCAGAAAGCCACATGAGACATCTAGTCTCAAGCCCAGAGTACACAAAGTCCTGAGATTAGCATTTACATATAGGATGATTTTCCCATAATTTTGTTTTTCAAATAATAGGGCCTCATTAAAAACACTGACCAACTGTTTGCTGCAGAACCTCCCTCACATGCCAGCACCAGTCCGTACTGCCTGGTTTTAAAGAAGAGGAACAGAAAATGAGAATATAAGCTCTGATGGATGAGTTTGGACATCTGATCAAACGTTCATCCACGTGCCCATTTACTCAGGTACCTCTCATCTCAGGCAATGTAGACATTCAATGAAGCAAGGGTCCTTACCTCCAAGAGCTAATACTCCAGCTGGCTTCTGCAGTGGTTATTTCAATATGACATCATGTGTTCTGTGGTAGACTGTATGGAATTGAAAGGTCATCTGTAAAGACTTCTTAGAAGAGAGACTGCTCTTGCAGAGGACCTGGTTTCACTTCCCAGTGCCCATGTAGGCAGCCTGTAACTGTCTGTAACTCCAGTTCCAAAGGATTCAACACCTTCTTCTTACCTTTTGTGAAACTGTACACATACGGTATACTTACATACATGCAGGAAAACATTTGTACACATTTAAAACGTAAAATTATTTAATTAGTTAAAAAAAATAAATAAAGTCATTTCTTTGATCAGGACATAGTTTGTGCTAGGCTGGTAAACTGGTAAGTTCTGTTGGTCCAGTTCAGAGGTCCTGGCTGTGGACCTCTGTGCCTTGTCTCTGAAGTTTTAACATTATCCTCTCAACAAGAAAAGGACAGCATGCCGATTGCTTGCCTTCTAGAATGTAATCTCATACTTGAGGAGCTTTAGGAAAACGATCTGAGAAGATAATACAAAACCACTACCAAGTACCAAGGCCCTGCCGTGTGAAAATTGCTAATTTCAAGATGGTAAAGAACTAGAGTGGGTCGGAAATGTTTGGAAAGTAGGGATTATCCTTGGCTCCCAGTCAGAAATGGGATGAACTGAGTTGGCTTAGATATTACCAAGGAAGAGGGAGTTTTGTATTTGTTTGCTGGCCCCCTCACTGTGTGGTCGTGTCTATGACATGGCTAACCTCTCTCTGGGACTGTTGTGAATGGCCATGTCTCGTTTGGAGCTAGAGACAATGGCCAACAGCATTGAGTGTTGCCCTTTGAGTCTCAAGGTTAATTTCATATTATTTAGTGGCCTTGAACCTGCCAAAGAAAGTACTGCTTCATTTGGGGGGGGTGTAATTTTTCTATTTTTTTCGTAGAGAATAAGGAAGAGAGATTTTTAGAGGAACATATCATAGCCTGCTGGCTTCTCTGAACAAGCTAAAAGAATAAGAACTAGTAATCTTTAAAATGTCATGTCTTAAATGTCAGCCTGCCAATAATTATTTAGATGCCAGAAGAGGGGAAGTCCCCTCCCATTGTTATTTTTTTTTAACTAGACTGAGATAAAATTAAAAAATTTTTTTTATTAAAAAAATTCCAATGTGGGTCAGTGATTTTTTTTTTAAACCAAACAAAAGAAAAGTCTATGAATTTAGAACTGCATTACTGAGAAATAACAGATCTGGAAATTGTGTGGGAGCTTTGTTTTGTTTTGTACTTTATTTTCCAGTGTAGTACTAATAATGGATAGGGAAGGCAGCTTAGTTTTGTCATTCTGCATGTTAAAAAGGGCAAGTTTTTGGACACTGTTAAGATTTGTCAAATAAAATCCAGGATGCTCAGTGACATTATAAGTTTAGAGAAACCACATATAATTAGTATAAACACATCTCAGCTATTATACCAGGATGAACCTATACTAAAAAAAAGTTATTCATTGCCTGAATTATGTGATTTAACTTATTTTATTTTAGCCAACATCTCATGTAATCCAAGCTAGGCTCCAACTTGCTCTGTAGCCAGGTCTTAAACTTATGATCTTCTTGTCTCTTCCTCCCAAGTGTTGGGCATACACTACCAAGCCTAGCAATTTCTGAAATGAAATTTTAATTAAGACTTACATATTTATTTTTGATAAATCTGGTGCTTTATGGTATGGTACTTGTACAATTTAAAAAAATACTGCCCAAGAAGCTTAGGAAAATTTATAACTATTGAGAGTCACTATTAAGCTTAAGCTAAAGAAAAACATAGCCACTAAAACTGTGAACCAAACCAGTTGTCTCTGTTCTGCGCACCCCCTTATCCCCTTCCACCTCATGTGGCTGGCTCTGAGGGTCCATTTCTATTGAAAGTAGCCACCATACTCCCACTTGTAGACACCTTGGGTGGCTGAACTCAATCTGCTCAAACCTGGGGCTCCCTTTGAAAGTCAAGATTCTGGAGCTCCTTAGAATAATCTGGACCCTCCTCAATCCTTGCTTCTGTAAACTCAGCCCAGTGAGGTGGGGTCTCGCTAGGCAAGTCTCAGAGAATAGTAATAGCTGTCATTTACAGAGTGTAATTTACACAGTGCTCACTACATCAGTGCTTTACCTCTGATAGGCTATAATGAGCTAATGGCAAGACAAAGTTATAGTATATAAATACAGGTTTATTGGAGCATGGGGGAGAAGGAAGGAGAGAGAGAGAGAAAGAGGCATGCACAGAGAGAGAGGAGGGGGGTGGGAACCAAGATGTCTGAATTATATTATGAAGAGCCTCTGGGAGAGGGGAAGCCCCGACCCTGGGCTGGAGAGTTGTGGGTGGGGTGGGCGGGTGGGGGGGATAGAGGGCAGGGTATGCCAGCCACACCCTGTAGCAGGTAGGGACCTAACAACCTCCATTGCCTACTACCTACATGAGTTTCTATGTTCAATGGATATTATTTCAATTTTAGAAACAAGGGACAAGAGAGTTTTAGTAACGTGAGCCATTGAAAAGCAGAGGCAATGTAAGCATTTCAGGCGGTCGAATGTTGAGTTCCTGTCGCTAACCACTGTGCTGCTCCAGGTCCCCAAACCCCTGACTTGACTTGCTATTAGAACTGTCACTTTCTATCCTTGTCCCTTATTGGTTAGGATCGATACAGGACGTCTCATCCAGAATTGGCCCTGTGCAGTTGTTGTCTGTGTGTGCTGCACAGTAACACAACAAGGCAGAGACCTGAGCGCTACAGAATGTTGACTTGAAGGTCAGACTGGATGCTTCCTGTTGTATGTGAAAATGTTTAAACCATGTGAAACAAAAAGCCTAGGGTCCTGATTACACCACTGTTTAATGTGTTTTTGTTTTGCCATCTGTGGCGGTTTGACTAGGCATGGCCTCCATACGCTCACATATTTAAATTCTTGATTATCAGGGAGCTGCACTATATGGCAGAGATTAGGAGGTGTGGCCTTGTTGGAGGAAGTGTGTCACCAGGAGTGGGCTTTGGGGTTTCAGGTGCTCCAGCCAGGCCCAGTGTCTCTCCCTGCTGCCTACAAATCCAGATGTAGAACTCTAAGCTCTTCTCCAGCACTGGCCTGTCTACGCAGCACCATGCTTCCCACCATGTTGACAATGCACTAAACCTCTGAAACTGTGAGCCAGCCCCAGTTCAATATTTTCCTCTTTTAGAGTTGCCGTGGTCATGGTGTCTCTTCACAGCAATAACCAATGACTAAGACAGCATCCTTAAAGAACCTGAAGACTGCTGGACATGGTGGTGCATGCCTTTAATCCCAGCACTCGGGAGGCAGAGGCAGGCAGATCACTGTGAGTTCCAGGCCAGCCTGGTCTACAAAGCGAGTCTAGGAGCACCAAGATAACATAGAGAAACCTTGTCTCGACCACGCCCCCCCCTCCACCACCACCACCACCAAAATAGAGCCTGAAGACTCTCCATGGAGCTATCAGCTCCAAGCTGTGCTGACACAGAAATCACATTATTGATCCAAAATAGCTGCCGCTCCAAATACAGGGTGGCTGCAGCTCTCAGCCAAGGCAAAGGGCCCTTCTCCACTGCCCCAGCCACTCTGCCCTCTAATCATTCCTCTTGGTTAAGAGTACCAAAAATATATTCCACCAAACACCATTTTCTTTTTAAATTAACACATCTTCCTCTTGTTTACTCCTTACATAAAATGACTAGTGGGCATTTTGGTCCTATTGTGTAAAACGTTTTACTTGCCCCAGCGGGAGAAGCTCATGAAGTTAGCCACCCTTCACATCATCTGCTGTGGCCACAAGGCTTGTCAAGCATCTCCCTGGGATGTATCACAATGACATTTCTTAAAGTTGTGGGTTGTGGACCCAAGGCTCTGGAGGAATTTCTCTTTTTGGGTCACAAGAGGACACTATGTGAGCATTCCTAGCTCTCCTGAGCTCACAGCCCTTCCCTCATCTGCCTTCCCATGCAGTAGTGCAGCAAGCCCCGCCTTTCTTGTCCATCCCCACCCCTACACAAGCCCCGCCTTCATTGTCCACCTCACCTCTACACAAGACACGCCCTCTTCGCCTACCCCCCACCTCTATATAAGCCCCGCCTTCCTTGTCCTATTTCCGTGTGCCCCACCCCTACCCTCCTATCCTGCCCCATCTCAGTGTTTAAAATCAAGGCCATCCAATTCTAAAAGCCTAAAGCAAAAAGTGGGAAATGGGGATGGGTTGGTGAGGCGTGATGTTCCATTCTACTCTGTCTTAGCTCTACAAAGCTAAAGAGAAGCAATCTCTCTGTTCTCAAAAACTAGTGCAGCCTTTGTTGCCCCTCACCTCTGTCCCTGCTCCACACACACCCCTGTCCTTTACTAACCATCTTCCAATGCAAGTCTAATTTGGTCACTTTATATACTCTATTCCCTCCATTTGAGCACTAGAATGCGAGTGTCACGGGGGCTGGGGAGCAGTTTAGTAAGCGGTAGTCTTAGAAGGCTTCAGAAGCACACAGGGAAGGCACTAGGCATTCTGTTTCCTCTTAAGGGGCAAACATCAGGGTTTGATCCAGTCAGCAGGAGAGGCAGCAACAGTATCAAGGAAGAAGCTGAGAGAGAGATGGCCCAGGTATGTCCAGTCGCTAAGTTCAGAGAAAGTTCTAGAGAATGAAAACAATAGTCATGCTTGCTGTGATTTGACAAGTACCCAACCTCTCAGTAGATGCACATGATGTCCTTACAGTACGGTTTGGGTAGTTCTCAAATAACACCCCATTTTCTACTGTAAATTCCCCTGAGGTGATGCTAGGATGGACTTAGCAAAGGAAGACTTAGCAAATCCTGGGCTCCCAGCTTTCATCCCGTATCGTAGATTAACAATGACTATATCTCTTTCCCAATTGCCTCACTTTTTTGTTTCTCCCCATTAATTTTTCAGCTCAGTATTTCTATTCAAGCTTCCTTTTCTTACAGATCATACATTTCTCAGCTGCCATTTGCCTGTCTAGTCATACCTGACCTCAGGGGCCCTTACGCTCTACCACAGCTGTTTCTCACCCTTGCATGTGGTCTTATTAATGCGAGTGATGTTCCCTCTGCTCCCATGACTGTTCTAGGGAAAACTGTTTATGATGTCTATGGCTCTCTCGGGGCAGCTAGCATAGTACCTGACTGCCACTCGATGTGCAACAAGTATATCCAATAAAAGTCTATGCAAGTAGAGGGTAGTTAGCAGCAGTAGAAGACCAGTTGCGAGAGCAAGCATTTAAGTGGGGCTGCAAAGCTTATAATCAAGGCTTCTAAAACTTCTGGTGTCTTCTTTATATGAAAGGTGAGCCAAGTTGAGCATGCATCCTTATGCAAAATCTGAAATGCTCCAAAATCTGTAACTTTTGAATGTCAGCATGATACCAGATAATTCTATCCCTGACCTCATAGTCAAAATACAAGCACTAAAAATAGTTACATAGAATCTCTCCAGGCTCTGTGTATAGAGTATGAATGAAGCACAAACGAGCTGCATGCTTAGTCAGTCCTCCTTCCCATTCTTTTTGTTTGTTTTTATTTTTTTGTTTTTGTTTTTGTTTTTTTGAGACAGGGTTTCTCTGTGTAGCCTTGGCTGTCCTGGACTCGCTTTGTAGACCAGGCTGGCCTCGAACTCACAGTGATCCTCCTGCCTCTGCCTCCCGAGTGCTGGGATCAAAGGCATGCGCCGCCACGCCCGGCCTCCTCCTTCCCATTCTTATGAAGCTGAGGCTGCAAGGAATTTTTTCAGATACCCGTTTGAGTACTTCGTGTTCTTCCCTTTTCCACATCAGAACTGTCTGCTCCGGATAACACAGAGCATCTCAGTTATTTATTTATTTTTAACCTATAGTCCTTGAGCTATATTTATCTTTTGGTGTGGAGAAGGTACATAGCTTTCATCAGAACGTCAAAGGGGAAGTCCACAAGCCAAAAATAGGTCAAACCCACCGCAGAGACATCACTGGTGTTCTGTTAAGGAAAGTGAAACTGGCCATGGTAGTGCACTCCTATGATCCCAGCACTCAAAGGACAAAGGCAGGAAGATTGAGGCCAGCCAGAGATGTATAACAAATTTGAAGCCACTCTGGGTCATGTAGGGAGACTTTGTCTCAAATTAAATAGATACATAAACAAGCAAACAAACAAAATAAGAATAAGAGACAAAGGTGAGAGAAAAGCTGGGTACACAATAGACATACACATCTTTAATACACAACTACAACTTCCCATAGAGTTCTTAGATCTCCTGGACCTCAGATTTCAGCACCATAACTCATGCCATCAAGTGTTTCCACGGAGCTCACTAAGTGCTGGGTGCTGTGCTCATTCTGGTAATCAAGGTGTCATTCTTGTTGTGCAAGTGCTCATCGAGTTATTGCTCTTTCCTGGCTTTGTTACGTGGTAACTGGGTGATTTCCTTAGTGTTAATTAACTGATCTTACCAAGTGCTCAGTACTGTCCCAGACAGCACCAGCAAGTGCCGCTTGCTCCACCACTGGTGAAAAGAATGAGTGGCAAGTTTTGAGGACAGGCGGGGGTTTGAGAGAAAGAAAGGGAGAAGCTGGCTTGGACCAGTGTGATGAAAGACAAGCAGTCGAGCTTCCAGGAGTCTGTATCCATGTGGGGTCATGGGCAGAAGAAGGCTTTTTTGATCAGAGACGTCTTTGTGCCTGGGCTTGGCCTGCATTCAGCTCTAATAAAAAAGAGCAATAAATGTCAAGACTAGACAGACATAAAAAGAGGTACAGGTTGTCATTAGAACATGTTCCATAGCATAATGACTCTCCAGCATGATACTATTATTGCTATCATTCCAGCTAGAATGTTACCAGGAAAGAGAGGCCTACGCTGATCGGCTCCAAAGACTGTGTAATGAAGGGAGTGTGTTCAAGGAGAGGGCAGGTGTGAAGAAACTTCTAGGACTGTGCAGTGTCTTAAGGGTATTCACACGTGGGCTCCATCAGCATCCCTGACTAAGGGTGACCTCCTTCCTGTCTCCTGCTGATGTTCTCCAGGGACGCTGGCCAGGAAGAGTCCCACTAAGGTGACCCACACAGCCCAGGCACCAACGATACAGGTGGGGTAGAAAAGGAACCAGAGACCATCTGAAGGACATACAGATGATGTCAGACAAATCTGCTTCTATTGTTGATTTTAGAAGCAAATGTATGTGCTTCTATTTGACCTGTTTGGAAAAACTACAGATTCAATAGCTTCTGCCATAGTTGTGGCACTATCAATTTGTTGGTCTCAGATATTTTGCTGTCTCATCAGTTTTGTTTTGCTTTGTTTTGTTTTTTTCAGAGAAAATTATATAAAAATTAACCTCTTTCTCTCTAAAGCAAACAGAGAATAAAAATGCTTTTCTTTGGAACTGTTGCTCCTTGCAAAGGGAATCACTCCATCTCCCTCTGTGTTTCTCTCCTCTGCTTCCCCCTTCTGTGTTTGGGCTGAGTGCATAATTACCGTGGGAGACACCCACCAAGGTGCTTCCGCAACCCTTCCCAGCCACAGTCCTGTGGGGAGCCAACCAAAGTCCCTGGTTCTCTTTGGTTTTCAGTGACAAGGGCTATATTCCCCAGTAAGGTTATTTTTTATTATTTACAAATATTTTTATAATTAACCAAGATTCCACATTAGTGGTTCTCAACTTTCCTAATGTTGCAACCTTTTAATACAATTCCTCATGTTGTGGTGACCCTCAAACATCAAACTATTCCATTGCTACTTCTTAACTGTAATTTTGCTACTGCTATGAATCCTAATGGAAATGTGTGTGTGTTTTCCGATGATGTTTGGAGGTCACTGCTCACAGGGTGAGAACCACCGCTCCACGTGGAACCAAAGAGAAACAGACTATAGTTATTTCAATTTCTAAATACTGCAGGTGAACATGAATCCCCAACGTCCTATTAAAACAAAGAAGAGAACAATCATAAATTAAACATCAGCTTATAATTGCTAAAGTATATATGCACCATAAATGGCACAATAAAGTAAAATTTAAAAGTCAGCATGCCATAGTAAACATGATTATAGCACATTTGACATGTTACTTTTACTAGCTTTGTGACAGGATTTTTTTATTCTAATTATTTCCTTGCCCACATTTCTTTTATTATCAGTATTTGGCAAGAAATCACTTAAATAACTTCCAAAATGTAGTATTTTCCCTCCTTCCATTCCCGTATGTCATGTGTCCACTCACTCTGCACTTACTTCCCTGTGGAGTCTGACCCTTGCTCCCTTCCCACAGACACCACACACATTAGTGCAGTCTCGGTCTGTGACCACCCTGCCTGCTTGACTGTACTGTTCCAAGTCACTGCAGGCGTTCAATCAGGACATTACCGATCATGCAGCAGGGAAGTGTTCATCCCGAGCTCTTAGCATATTCCCCTTCTCAATGCCATGGAGGCAAATCACCCTTAGCTCTTAGTTTTCCCTCCCTGATTCAAAAAGGACTTTATCCTCTCAAACCAGTCTCTGCTCTCCAACCTCCCTCCCAACCCACCATTTTCTCCTGTGCTCTTCTGGATGGTGCTACTGTCTGTTGTAAGTGTTATAGGTCCCGTGCTCATACTGAGTCTGTGGCTGGACTCATTCTGCAAACTCTTGCTGACTCTATTCCACAGACTCTTAGACAGTCATGAGACACTAAGGGTATGGATAGAGGAGGGCTGCGTTACCTTCTGGTTGGCTCCCTGACTTTTAGAAACAACTCACATTCCTTTAGGGAGTTTCCCACTCTACTCTCCGTCCTTGTTTATGTGCACCTGACACAATCCTCCGATGCTATAGGCTGCCTCTGTAGCCAGGTCAACCAATCAAGGTTTCAGGGATTGGGTTTGGAATGGATATATGACCCAAGCTGAGAACATGAGACTTTACTACCAGAATTTAGTGAGAACCACCAGGAAGAAGGACCCTCTGTCTACCACTGTACCAACCTGGAGGAACACAGCCATAGTGTGCAGTCACACTTTTGAGGAACTTGCCTGAGAACACCACCATACTGCAAAGCAGAGGTAGCAGGTAGAGGAGGGCTCCCATATTTATCTGTTCTCTTTGAGATGGTAAGAGCAATGGTGGTAATAACAGACCACTAGGTCTGTCCCTAGCCCTACTGTTGCTTTGCTTCCCAAATCCACTGTCACTCATAACCCAGATTCATATCTGAGAAGCCGACAACCCCACCAACACCATAAGCCTCTGAGTAGGACCACTGTGTTACTTGTTCATTGCTTAGACAACGCTGGGCAACACAATGGAAGGGAGAGTTATTTATCTTGACTCACACTCTCAGAGATTTTAGTCTGTAGTCTTTGGCTCTGTTGATTCCGGGCCCATGCTGAGACAGAACATCCATCATGGTGGTGTGAGGATGAGACAGGCTACTGAGCTCCTGGCCAAAGGAGAGAGGTCTCTAAGGACAGGCCCCTGGCAGCCTGCTTTCTCAGCTTAGACTAAAGTCTCAAAACCTCCCAGAATAGCACCACGAGGTAGGAACCAAGCTTTTCGAAGAGTGAGCTTTTTAGAGGGGGCTGAGAGGGCATGTCATACCCAAACCATAACAGTCAGTTTGTGCTGGGAATTCCAGAAAAAGTATTCTTCTTTTCCTTTGGTTTCAGAAAGCATAATGATACACATATGGAATGCAGGAATTCCAAGAGGAAGCATGGGACTAGTAACACAATATATCACCAGCTGTGTGGAGCATCTGTAATTAAATGCAGCCTCCCACAGTACGGGGGTGGGTTCTAGGAGGAGGACCCACCCCAACCCCCACTAATACCAAACTCATGGATGCTTAGGCGTCTTACATAAAATGATGCAGTATTTTCATGCAACCTAGGCACTTCTCTTGCACATTTTAAATCATCTCTAGATTATTATAAATACCTAATAGGATGCAAATGGTTGTTCTACCATATTGATTAGGGAATAATAAAGCCTGTATGCATTTAGCACAGATGTATTTCCCCCAAGTATTTTCAGTCCACAGTTGCTTGAATCTATAGATGAAGAAGCATCAGATACAGAGGACCAACTGGAACTAAAGCCCTGGGAGTCCAGATTTTACTTATAAACCATTCTAAAGAAGTTGAATTTTTTCAATTTTAAATAAAATGATGTCAAAGATGTTTTTAAAAGAGAAATTCTAAGTACAGGATCAATTATGCCTTTTTTAAAAAAAATATTAAAATTGAACTTCATGTTAGGCTACGTTTATAGAAGAGTGGTCTGGAAAGCAGGGCCACCATTTTCAGCATTAGTTAAGCACTACCCAGGTTCTCATTCACTCTCGTCCCCAGCTTGGGCTTCTGGGTTTTCAGAGGATATGGAAAGCAACTGAAATGATGAAAAGTGTAGAAAATCAGATCTCTGAATAACAGTGAAAGCAGCTATTTAACAGAAAGAAATCAAATGGTATGTATGTGCAGAAAGAGTTCTTATAAAGAAAAAGATAGCCAGATGTTTTCTGCATCCACTGGGTACACCAAAAGAAAATGGCCTAAGATGGTTCCTTTGGGTAAAAGAAGTGCATTTTCAAGCAGATGGGATTCTTAAGCTAGGTGCTTATACTTTAAGATTCTTCTTCTCTGAGATTCTGTGTCCACAGAGAAGGTCCAGCTATATCTTCAGAGCCCAGCACTCACCTGGGAAGAGGCAGATACTGTGTGCGGACAAACAGCACATCAGAAAAAAATTTACTAAAAACACAAAAGGAAAAGTACCAGTGAGTTTGAGTAAAACAAACAAACAAACAAACAAACAAACAAAAAAAGCAAGGCTTTCTGTTTGTACTCTTTCAGTTCAGCTGCTGGGCAACACTCAGTGGGAAAGCTATGGTCTAGCTGAGCCTTGGTGGCCGTGTTCTGGCATTGCTTAAGTGAATGGGTTCCATATTGAGTTGAGGACATCTAATGTCAGCTCTAGCAAGGGGTGGACACATTTCTTTCTGTAACTTGATAGACTTAAGTCTATCCTGGGCCCCAGATGCTCAGGAAAAGAATTTACTTAGGGGATTCAGCCTTATTTTCTACATAGAAAAGTCTACAGAATAAAGGCTTTGCCATTATTATTGCTTAGCTGGCCCTAAACTTACTAAATGCTCAAGTTAAAAAATAAAACCACTTAAGGCTGTGTGTTGCTCCACATTGTTCAACTCTAGTTGACCATTAAATTCTAGCACGTGGTACCCAGCGTGCTTTGTACAGGTACAAGCTTCGCTCCCTGTGGTGCTTCATGCATCCATCCGTATGTTCAGTAACTAGCTCCATCACAGGGCTCTTCAATTTCCTGGGCCCTGAATGCCCCACACCAGCAGCCATTTCCCTTTCATAGAGCCCACATGGTCACTTGAAAGTAACGTATCAGGGAAGACTGCCAGTCCGTAAAGGAAGACTCTGAGAGCGGAGGTTCACCGCCCTCACCGTCTGCTCTTCTGAATAGGTTCAGGTGACGGTGTGATGCTTTGCAGTTTTGTAGCTTTCAAGTCCCAGGGAACAGCTGGGAAGAGACAAGAGTATCAATTTTGCAAGCTTGTTTTTGAGGGAAAGTTTCCTGAAGATGATGATTTGGGTGGAAAAGGATTTTACAGTGCCCTACTCATTCCTATTTTCCAATTGAACTATGAAAACAAATTAACTCAGAAACAAAAGCAAACAAGCAAAACACTCCTACACACAAAAAAACCTGGCCAAAATGTTTTATGTAATACATTTACCTTTAAAAACATGTTGAGAATCAAGAGCTGGTTTCTAGACTTATTTTCATACTTGCCTTCTGAATCCTTTCAACAGAACCCACCATTTTACCCACCTATCCCCTAAGTACAAATGGCTAGAACAGCCGCCTCTTTCATTCTGGTATATACATACCCCATCCACATATAATGTACATTTCTGCATATATAAATACATGCTTTAGTCATTTATTTTTTTAGTCATTAATCAAAATATAGTTCCTTTTAAGAGTGCAGGCTTGATATGAGATAATTAGTTCAAGAAGACTCAATGAGACTAAACTGCTTTTGACATTATCATTTTCCTTGCAACCCTCTGTGGGGTGTATGACTCTTCCCCCCTGAGAACTGTGGGGAAGTGTCCTGGAGCAGCCTCTGTGTCCACATGGTAGAGGATCTAAGTTGTGCTGGCCAAGGGGCTCACACCCTGGAGCAGCCTCTGTGTCTACATGGTAGAGGATCTAAGTTGTACTGGCCAAGGGGCTCACACCCTGGAGCAGCCTGTGACCAATGGTAGAGGATCTAAGTTGTACTGGCCAAGGGGCTTGCCCCATGGAGCAGCCTCTGTGTCCACATGGTAGAGCATCTAAGTTGTGTTGGCCAAGGGGCTCGCACCCTGGAGCAGCCTCTGTGTCCACATGGTAGAGGATCTAAGTTGTGCTGGCCAAGGGCCTCGCACCATAGATTGAAGATAAGATGTGATGTCTTTGCGTTTCTAGAGACTCTAGTTAGCCCTGGTGCAGAGAAACCAAGTACATCCTCTACCCCTCAGAAGAAAACTATGGACATTCAGCAGACTAAAACTAACTATCTTCTTCTTACTCCAGTTTAGCATCTTTTCATCTTAACACTTCATAAGCTGAGGAGAAAGACTTCCAAGTCATGTCATCTCTTCCTAAACTCTACCAGACTGTACCTCCTTCCTCCTGGGATCCATGAGTGATTGTGAATGGGTTGGTCCAGGGCTCTCTGTCCTACTCTCAAGGGACTAAAAAGCATCAAGTAACAGACTAGCCAGGATGGTGGCTAGACACCTGGAGGGTGGCCACGGAGCCTGCCCACCAGATGAGCTGGCAGTCAGCAGGCTCCTTCACAGGGTAGCTGCCCTAACCCTTCCTTCTTTTGCTGCAAGGCTCTGCCAGGAAGCCAGCTACTGAATTGGGTGTCCCCTGGTCACAATCAGGACCAACTAGGAGCTTTTTAAATTTTATTTATTTATTTATTTTTGCCTTAAGAGGTTAGACACTATCAAGGAGCTGATGAGATGTATGGTTCACCGGTTAAAGCACTTGCCACACAAGATATGAGAACCTGACAGGATCCCCAGCGTCTGTGTAAATGCACATGTTCTAGCACATGCTTCTGTCTCCAGAATTTTATGGGCTTGCTGTACTGCCATAATCAGCAGGGGGGAAAATCTATAAGAAACCTTGCTCCAAACAAGGTAGAAGGCTAGGCTTTACATTTGAGTTGTTCTCTGACCTTCAGATGTGAACACATATGCTTGCGTTCACACACAGATATTGATGATGATGACAATGATGAAGGAGGAGGTGGTGGTTAGGCCTATTCATATTATAATATATAATAATATAATGTAATATAATATAATGTAATATAATCAACAACAAAACCTTGTATAAAAGTAGACCAAGGTAACCTGCGGCTTGAGAGATGAAGAGCACACCTTGCCCTTCCTGAGGACCTGGGTTCAGTTCTTAGCACCCATGCTGGGCAGCTCACAACCTCCTGTAACCCCAGCACTAAGGAGAATCTCCAGGGAGACACCTCTGGCCTTCAAAGGGTAACTGAACTCATGTGCACATACCCACCCACAGCCACATGCACTAATTCACATTAACTTAAAATAATATTTTTTAAAACCTCCCAAAAAGAAGCAGAAACCGAAGGGTTCTACTTCATATGTCATTAAGAAAATAAAAATCAATGCAGACATGAAATGCTGCTTTTGCCCATCAGTTTGGTAAAATAAAGCAAACATTGCTGAACTTTCAAGGAAGCAAGAACGCACACTGACCGGCGAGCAGAGTGAGGCAGACACCCTGAGCCACCCTGCAGCAGTGGGTTCTACATAAAAAGGCATCATCACGGCTGCAGCCCGACCTCGGGGATGCTCTGTGCCTTACATGTCACAGTACCTGCAGCGTAAAATGACTGTAGGGACGCATGCCAATTTCTTGAAAGGGATTGTCACTGGGAAAGCAACTGGATGTTGTTTTTGTCTTGTGACTGGGTCCTCGTGTTAAGTTCCCTGCATAGTTGAGACTGTTGTTATATTCCGCCACATCTGGAAACGATGTGTTGTTTCATAATATCTCCTTTTAAAAAGTAATTGAAGAAAATTATAGGAGTAGTGTTTATGGCGCTTTTCCCTGTGCCGTTCTGCATTCAGGTTTTTCAGGGTCGTAACGAGTTTGCCATCTTATGTACGGGTAGCTGGTATGTGGCGTCCCACAATCCTTCACGCGTTTCCGGCCTGCGTCCTTCTGGCATGGGAACAGTTAGCTTTGCCTTAGGACACACATGGGTCTTCCTAGCACTAACTAGTTTCCCACCCAGAGCTGATTACAAGCTCTGCAAAGGAAATCCTTAAAAAGCCTATGGACTCAGGAATTACAGAAGAGATCAGAATCTTTTCCCTGGCCTCACATGCCATTTGACCCGCTATAAGTGATCTCATGAGGACGTCGAGGCTCCGTGGGCTTTATCAGATTCAGTTGGCTGACTAAAAAGCAGAGTGAAGATCCTCCTGTAGCATCCTGACTGCACGTTTTCTTTAGCAAAGACAAGATAATCGGGGGACTAGGGAGGTTTCGCTGCAGCAAGAAGGCACCCTCTGTGGGATTGAGGTTAATAAGCATTTAATCATTGAAATTAAGAAAATCAAAGAGAAGTGAAACCCCCTATGTGCTCAATATAGGTTTCAAGAAGCAGGTTGGCTCAGAGGTTAAAGAGTTAAAATGCCAATCAGAAGCCAGGCATCTTGGTTCTGCCGGTTCTGGCTGGTTGGCTGGGCTAAATTACTCCACGTCTCTGTGTCACTGTTGCTTTCGTGGTGAAAGGGAAAATAATAATAGTGCCTATTTTGTTAACAACATAACATGTGAGGACGACAGTGGCATCTAATGTGTCCAGCAAATGTTAGCTATTATCATTACATCATCTGTAGAACCATTGAAGAATCCAAGGATTTCATAACGTCTTTTCCATCTACTGCCTTAAACCATATACTTACCTCTCAAGACTGTCAGTAGTGTGGTTGTGTCGGCCTTAGATGAGTCTCAGTCTTATAGTCAAAAAAGTACAATCATGTATTTGCCCAAGAACAATTTTATAAATACATACCCATGACCACGGTTCCTTTTCATTATAGTTCATACCACACTCATTCCACTTTTGGAACACGCAGGGCTATGTCAGAGGGCCCAGTCCTTGGGGGTCTGACTGTGCAAAATCCAGACTACTGTCACAATGCACTCTGAACTGAAGGTTCTGAAGGAAGGTGGTACCCCAACCTCTGTAGTCATTTCAGTGGCAAAGCCTTGAGCCTTAACATAAGATGACGCAGAGCTCGGATCTGTTCTGTGGCCTCTCGGTCCCCAGCCACATTCACTTTTCCTATAACAACTCTGAAAACTAACACTATTGCATGTTAATTCTGAGAAGCCTTTCAGACTCCATCGTGCACTGGGAAGAAGTTTTTCCCAGGGCTTGCAAGGAGGCTAACTATATCTTTATTTGTTCCCGGGCCCTAAACAAACAATGTAATAATTCCTAAATAATGAAGTTCTGGGTTAGTGAAGTGACTCCGTGGATAAAGGCATCTGCCATCAAGCCACCTGAATTTAATTCCCAGGGCTCATGTGGTAGGAAAAGAAAATTGTCTCCCACAAATTTTCCTCTGACCTCCATACCCATGTCCCAGGTATGTATGTGTGTCACACACACACACACACACACACACACACACACACACACACACACACGCACACATGCACACCCAAGTTAAATAAATGTAATACTTTTTAAAATCAAATTTTCTTCATTTAGTTGTTTAAAATTGTTTTATTTTGTTTTAACAAATATTTCAGTAATTTTTCTCATCTAGCTCAAAAAGGATCCATGTTCTAGCCCTGGAATAAATTCTTTTGTCAAAGTAATAAGAGCGTGATTTCAATGAAGTTACTTACTAATTTATTCCATAATTTTGGTGTTAATCTTGCTGTCAGATGAATGCAATCAGCTTTTGGACTGGATTTCTTTCTGATGTGTGTTTGGGGGGAGGAGGTGGTTCTAGCACATTCTTCTGTAATTGCCTTTGGCACATGCCCAATGCCTCATTTTCATGTGGGCCCAGCCAAACCCATCACAACCTATAATTAACAACTAAACATTACTTTTAAAGATTTGATGCCGTGCACAAAAGTGACCTGAGTTAAAGTGTCAGTTTATTTCTTTTTGTTTTTGTTCGATGACAAGATCTCACTATGTAGCAGAAGTTGGCCTTGGAACTCAACGATCCTCCTGCCTCAACTTCCTGAGTGCCGTGATTTCAGGTGATCACCAGCATACTCAGACTGATGGCTCATTGATATATAAGCCACAGTTATTTCAACTCTTTGGATGCATACTTCTTTTCCAAAGTGGATGGCTGGAGTTGCCTGGTGCAGTCAGGGTGAGCATGGATGTCACTGTGAGTTGTGGTAGTCTCAGCTGGTAGAAGAGACGAGCCCTGTGCTGCTGCTTCCCCTTTGCCAGTGTTGTTTGTGGTGATAAGTGTCATTCATCAGCTTGACAGGATGAGAGTCCTGGCTTCTGGGGCGTGTCTGTGGGGGGGCGGTTGGCTTACTTTGGTTAGTTGATGTAGGAAGGCCTGTCTTGACTGTGGAGAGTGCTGTTTTCTGTGCAGGCATCCTGAATGGAGCAGATTGGAGAACGCAAGCTGAGCATAGCATTCATCACTCTGTGCTTCTTGCCCAGCTTCCGCTGCTGTGATAGACTGCACTCTTGAACTGTGAACCAAAATAAGCCTTTCCCCCCTTAAGTTGCATCTGTTGAGGTATTTGCAACATCAAGAGGAAAAGAATTGCAGTTGTTATCTTGGTCAGATATGCCCTTTGAGATGCCTATCAGAAAGCCATTCTGTGTATCACAGCTTTCGGGTTGAGCTTTTAACAATTTCACCTTATCATGGCTATATCTCAGACCATCTGTGTCTGATTCCTGAAGCCACTTGACTCTGTATCTACTTTCTTATTTCTTTTTCTCAGTTGGCTAAGCACATAGATAGGCGCAGTATATCCCAAAAACTGGCTTCTAAACCTCTAGAACCACCCCCTTGAATGGGTGGATTCAGATTAAAGTCTGTCTAAATATTTAACTATGTGTCATACTGCTGTTTTGTTTTGTGGTTTTGTTTTTGAGATAGGGTCTCACATAGCCCAGGCTAACCTCAAACTCACTCTGTGGAAGAGCTTGTCCTTGAACATATGATCTTCCTTCTGCCACCTCCTGAGTGCTGGAATTACAACCATGAACTACCATACCCACTCAAAATAGTCTCCATCCTTCTCCAGAACTGTATCAAATAACTGTTTCTATTTCTGCCTTGCAGATGATGGCATGACCTTGTGCAACAATCTCATTATATTAGAGAGATTTTCTTCCAGATTTTGCTGCAGGAATCTTTGAACTATCATCCTCTTTCCATGTCCCTTTCTCCCTTTCATGTATATGACAACATCTATATGTGCAAGTATATGTATCTGTATCTATATGTACCAACATCTATATGTGAAAGTCAGAGCTTTGGCATATCTGCCCTCCTACAGTAAAACTGAAGAGTGGAGAGTAGAGTGGGAATGCTTGAATGCATGAGCACAGCCATTGTCTGCATTGCAAGCACCATAGGGGACCAGGTTCACTTACCATGGAGATGCTGGCATGGAATTTGATAAAGCTCTCCTACAGAGACGGCTGCTGCTTTTTCTTTGTCCACACAAAGATTCCAAAGGGAAATACTAGGCTGGCAAGATGGCTCATCAAATAAGCAAAGACGATTGCCACTAGCCACCAAGCCTGAAAACCTGACTTTGATCCCTCCACCTACATGGTGGATGTTGATAGCCAACTGTGAGTTGTCATCTGTACACACACACACACACACACACACACACACACACACACACACACACACACAAATAAATACTAAATAAATGTGTTCTGTTTTGTTTTAATGTTACCAGAAGCCTGGCACGTAGCTATTGTGTGGCTAGTTTTATGTCAACTTGATACAATGACATCATCTATAGTCACAGTTAAGAAAATGCCTCCATATCATTGGGCTATAGGCAAGCCTGTAAAACATCTTCTTAATTAGTGATTGATGAGAAAGGGCCAGCCCACTGTGAGTGGTACTATCCCTGGGCTGGTGGTCCTAGTCACTATAAAAAAGCACACTGAGCAAGCCAGTAAGCAGCACCCTTCCATGGCCTCTGCATCAGCTCCTGCCTCCAGATTCCCTCCCTGTTTGAGTTCCTGTCCTGACTTCCTTCAGTGATGAACAGTGATGTGGAAATGTAAGCTGAATAAACCCTTTCCTGCCCAAGTTACTTTGGTCATGATGTTTTATCACAGGAATAGCAAACCTAACTAAGACAGCTAGTATTCAGTACCCTGTTACTAATAGTGTTTACTTAGCATTTTTTTAACCAGATATGACTGGGTTTAGATTGATGAGATGTGTTTCCAGGGGAAGTAGATAAGCTTTTCCCATTCTCTCCCTTTCCATCTAGCCACTGTCTTCCATATATGGAATAGCCAAAGGAATTCATGAAACTTGGCTAAGAACTCCAATCTGGTAGTGGAAGAAGTCATTGTTAGGCCAACAAGGACACATTTGGACAGAGACTTGGAGAGCCCAGCCCTCATGTACTCCATCTCAGCGTTTAGAAGCAGGACTCATTATGGGTCAGTCAATCAGAATAGCTTAAAATCCTGACTTTGCTGATACCTGACCCTTCAGGGAAGGTGGGGAGCAAGGGCTTTTCTGTAAAGGAGGGGATTTGCCATTGAGAAGGCCACTGAGATGCTCTGGGACCACAATGTTAAGGTAAAGCAAAGGCCATAAATGTACTAGAGTTAAAGGGGGAATTTATTGCTTCAAGGACTAAACAAAACAAAAACCAAAGGGGGTTGGATTTCAGTAAATTGTAATGCACAGTGGATAAAATAAATGATAGAGCAGTAAGCAACATTCTAGGAGAAGTTAAAGCTACAGGTGACAGCTGGTAAATCTGCATCCAAGAAGATTCCCCAGTAAATAGCACAGATGTCATCCATAGAGGAACCGGCATTCTTAGAACGTGTCTTCAAGCAGGAAGTCTGCATATATTTTCTTTACATCTGAAAACCCAGTAACTCAGGTTGAAAGGACAGTAAGTAACATTTAAAAGTAATTTATAATTAATGATAAAAGCAGGTGCCAGATGCAGTGGAGTTTCCTGCCTAGTATGGGGGTGGGGGAAGGAAGCGCTGCACCCAGGGTTGCAGAGTTGCTGCACCTTTCTGTCGCACTCCACCCCTGCTCCACCCTGCTGGTTTGGCCCCTGTTGGTTTGGTTCTCAGCTGCCACTTTTGCCTCGTGGCAGCAAAGCAACCTCTCTGACTCTTCCACTCAGGACCTCAGAAGGCGTGAGGGGGCCTTTTCCTCTCTGACATTAAGTCGGCAGCACCTGTTGGCTCTCAGGATCACTCCTTGCCCCTGTAGCGTGAAGACAGGGTCCTCATGAGGGTAGTTCTCCAGGGAAGGCTTCTACTGTCAGAGGTGCGGAAGGGCCATCAGTCAAGTGGAAAGAACACATGTCCACCCATACGTTGCACAATGGCACACAGGTACTTTTACATCCTGTGGCAAATGAGAAACCGTCACTAATGGAAAAGCACTGAAATGCTGTATGTGGTGGCGAGCTGGCACAGGCCTTGTCCTCCACCTGGAGCTTACAAATTCAGCTAGACTAACTGGCTGGCAAGCCCCAGAGACCCTTCTGTCTCTGCCCGGCAGCACTAGGATCACAGATACACACCGTCATGCCCGGCTTTTTACATGGGCTCTGGGCATCGAACTCTGGTCCTGATGCTAACACTTGACTGACAGCCAACTCCTCAGTCCCCCATTTTTTTTTTTATACTACAGTATTGTACTCACTCTGTGCAATCTGTTGTTACCCACACACCATGCAATATACCCTAAAGTTCAAAGAAAAGTTATTCCTCCTGTTTCATTGAAGATCTGGACCTCTGACGCTCCACTTCCCTCCCTCAGCACAGTTACTGCTATTCTAGTCTCAGCATCTAAGCTCCACACATAAATGTCACCATGCCAAGTGTGTCTCTCTACGCTTTGTCCTACTTAACATGGCATTTGCCAGCTCTGTACACTTTGTTACAAAGTCAAGATTCCTTTGTTTCTCTTTTTTAAATTCAAACTCAATTTAACTGTACTTTGCATCTTATTCCACAACTTGCTCATTTCAAATCCCATTAAATCTCTTGCTCCAAAGAGGCAGAGGACAATAAGAGAAAATTAGGGAGCAGTATTCCAGTTGTTAAATAGCAGTCCAGCTGTTTGAGATACAGGAGATATTAGATATCTAAATCAATAACCCCTCAAACCTCAAGAAAGGGATTTTGCAGAGATTGTTTGTCTTTGAGTATATTTGGAGAACAGAGCAGAATCTAAAAACATAAACACTCTGTATATTATTCATTTATCTCTTTCCAAAACAGATTTACAGTGGCTTCAGCTCTGACATGGTAATCGTGCGTGTGGCATTTGAAAACCAGAGACAGAGAAAGACTGTCCCCTGGTACCCTGAAGCACAGCGTCATTTGATATAATCAGGAAGGCACTGTCTCTTTAAAAGTTTTGTGTTAAAACAGAAAAGCAAGCAAACAAACAAACAAGAAATCCTACTCTTCTATTCCTTTGCATGGCAAATCTCTCCAGTAGTTACCCAGCCACCAAACCAGAAACCTAGAAATCAGCTTAACCCCTCCTCTGTGGCCCCGCCCACCTCCTCTCTCAGCTTCCCTCCTAATGAAGCTCCTGTCCTGCCTTTTGTCCACTTCTCTCACTGGACTAGTTTAACACTTCCCCTCTGGAGTAAGTACCTCATGTCACCCCCATCCCCACCCCGTGCTCCACGACCAAGTGTTCATTCTGACCTAATGGTGTGTCTCGCCCACGCTTCCCTTGGTATCTTTTCCTTGTCTCTGGGATTTAGTTGAGACTCTTGCGCATGCTCACAGGACCCCCGAGGCTCTGTCAGCAGCTGAGCCCTGTAGCCGCACATCTCCCTAAATGGCCTCTCCTTTGCCTCATTTCTCCATCACCTTCCTCCAAACACTGAGCCTGTTTATGTCACTCAGAGTGGCTCCTATGATCTAACCGCCTTGTGATTTACCTTGCTCGGTCCCTTGCCCCAAAGCGGATCCTGTGTTCAAGACTCGGTGACACCTCCTGGACAAAGCTGTTTTCACAACCCGCCCCCTGAAGATCAGAAGTTCTCTTCCTATGCTGCCCTCTGTTTGGGGGCCCATCACCTCTTTGCCATAGTGTTTTATCTTCATTGGAGTCAATGAACAAAGGAACAAAGGCCACACTGTGCTGTCTCTGTTGTCCTTGGCGTAAGCATTTCACCTGACACATTTGCAATACTCTATAAATGTTGACAACGCCCAAGTTCATACGCATGGGTGAATGATGTAGCACTTTTGTTAGTGGCACTCTTTCTACCCCTATAATTGCAGGGAAACAGCTTAGCTCTTCCCACAGTGGCTGGAGGTCCTGTGCGTTGCTAAGATCTGGCTGTAGAAAGCAGACTTATGAATAGTAGCAGGCTCTCAGCTCTTGATATGAGCATCAGTTCCTTGTAGGGTGCAGAAAGGCTTCTTCTTCTTCTTCTTCTTCTTCTTCTTCTTCTTCTTCTTCTTCTTCTCTTCCTCCTCCTCCTCCTCCTCCTCCTTCTTCCATCCTTGGTCTTTACCGTAATCCACAGAAAGACTGCATGGGAGTCCAAGGCTGCGCATGTCTGTGGATTGAGAGGGGACTTCAGAGCTTTAGGAAACCTCATCTTTCTTGGTCAGCTGAACTCTGTACCTTGCTAAGGCAAGGGTGAGGTAAATGCATCACTCATTGTTCAATCCAGGCTCCACAAATTGACAGGGCAAGGCAGAAGTAAAGAATGCTATTAAAATCAACAAGAACCAAGTGACCATTACAGAGTCACACTCTGGGAGGCATAGTCAAAAGAAAGTGAAGACATCCCTGAAACACAAGCCATAACTATTACTGTCACTGCAACTCATACACCTCCTGTGACAGGTTCTGATGATAAAGTTATTTAAGAGTATGAAATGTGGTGTAAAGCATAGGAAATGTTCTTAAAGCCAGCCACAACAGCAAGTAATAGTTGAAAATTAAGACATGTTTCAGAGTTAATTACAGCAACGGCCTAAATCAGAGATTGCAACTGGTTCCTGCTGGGTCCAGTATCACAAGATTTTTCAAGCTCAGGAAATTGTTAATAAGAATCAAAGTTTCTCACTTGTGGTTCTTTGTGATGTTGGGTGTAAATATGTCGCGCATGACTTGATGGCCTGCGGGAAAACCTACAAAGACTCTGTATGTGTGGATTCTGTTTAAACACAAGGGCTGTTTAACTCACTGTGCTCCCCAGGCATGATGCATAAGCATGCGGAAAAGCAAAACTAGCAACTGAAGAGTACCTTAATCTCATAGTAGAGATCTGAGAGGCCAAGAAACCTTTCTGTAAAGGTCCCGATACATGTTTTGGGCTTTGTGCATCAGATGGTCTTTGAAGCAAGTCCTCTGTTCTGCCATTATAGCACAGAAGCACTATGGGCCATCAACAGTTAAGCGCGGCTATGTTCCTGTGAACTGTGAAGGCTGGGAACTTGAGCCTCATGCAGTGCCCACATGTCACAAATATGTTTCTTTTGTCTTTGTTCAAATTTGAAGAAAAAAATCATTAAAACAATTCTTAGCTGGGTAAGACGTATTTAAAAAAAAAAAAAAAAACCAGGAGGCAAGCCTCAACGCATAGATCAGATGAATGCTGGATAGTTGTCATTGTAGAGCCTTGGGCTTAGTCTGTTTAAAGCTAGTCAGCACCCCAGCCCCACCCCCAACAGCTAGGCTGTTTTGTCCTGCGTGGAAGCTAAGGGAATTCTCTTTTCTCTACTTTTCCCCATTCTGAAGAAGTTGGTTGATACCCACACGAATGCGGAAAAGCCAAATTGTTCACCTTGTGTTTTCCAAACCCTCAGAGACTAGTCTACATTTCAGACAGCCTGGGTGATGAGTGAGCCTTGTGTTTCCCACAAGGAACCCTATCCCTTAAGCATCTGCGTCCCAGTCAAATTTATGCATGGGAAGACTAAGTGAAATCTATTAATATCCTAGCTAGAAAGAAAACTATAAAATTACACATATATGCAAGCGTGTGTGTATTCTGCAATTCAAAGTGTAGTCAGCAGAAAAAGCTTGCACACTGTTGCATGGGAGGAAACCGGTGTCTTTGAAATCAAATACCCTGCCATTGGCATATCCAGGCTTGAAGCCCGGCTGCAGCTTTTAGCTTCCACCACATGTTTACATTGGAAATCTCTCTGTGCACATATAGAGTTTGTTCTCTTATGAAATCATGTCTCTGGGGATGGATAATTTAAAGCCATTTCCGTTTGTTATGTCTGAGCTGAGCTAGACTATTAGGGCTTGTTAACGCTGGATAAACTTGAGCCCCATAACTGCCTTCATCTGCAGATTATAGAATCTGTCCAACAAATTGCATTCTGATGTTCTCAGAATGATGGCTCAGCAAGCAGGGGTCTTTTAATTTATATTCTATCACCACAACTGTCTTAAGAATCATGATTCTGACTTTTATGCTCACTCGGTATAGCAGAGATGATCTGTCAGATGGCCGAGTACAGTGGTAATCGAGACACCAAACCCCATCTGCATGCTTCTATAGCAGAGCAGGCAACGGCTGGCAGCAGAAAATTGCTGGCGAAGCATCTTTCTTCAGTGTGTCTCCCCCCCCCCCCCCCCCCCGCCCAAGTCTTAGCATAAATCAATGTTAGGTCCACTGAAATAGCGTGTGTGGTCTACACTTAGAAATTTCACTTGAAAATTATATTGTGGCAGCCGTGAGACAGAGGGATAAACTACAATAAGTTTCTCTCAGCTAGTGCTTAAGTAAACAGAGCTAAGTGAAGATAGACAGTTGCTCTGATTTAGTGAAGGGGAGGTGGTGGTTGCCCCGGTATATTCACCTCCATTCATCAAACCCACTGAGCACACGTGCTGTGAGGCTTATGCTGAAGGCTATGGCTTATTACTGCTCTCTGCTTCACATACCAAGATGATCCAGAGTAAAAACTGCATCCATCTGACTTCGTCTATAGAAGAATCGACCAGAATTTTTGGCACAGCGTCAGGGAAGTCATAGGTGGAGTGACATAGCAGTGGCATGCCCGTGCAGTGTTGTCAGCCTCTGGCTCTAGAAAAGGAGGCTTTTCCTTATGGCTCCACTGAATCCAGTTTTACAATAACAGTGAGAAAAGGCGCTGGCCTGGGCCCTCACATTGGTGGTCTAGCCGGCCATGGGATGTGTCGATGGGTAAGACGTGGACCTTGCTGAAAGGCAACTGTGTGTTTAAGGCGCCCTGATCTAGACCAGACCTCAAGAATGTCAGAACCGGAGGATAGGCATGAAGTAGTGGCATTTGGAGTGGTTAGGGTTTTAACTTATAAGGGAAAGAATCTGTAACACTAAAGCGCCAAACGCACAAACACTAGAAAACTGCAGAACGTGGGGGTGGGGAGGGGTGGATGACTCCCAGTCCTCCTTCATCCTTGGTCTTCTTTTGATCACCTAATGAATACCTGAGGTGAACTTGACTAATGTGGCCTCTACCCACACAAAGCTTATAGTCGGGAGGAGGCATAAATAAGAGTCAAAGGGCCCTCGTCTCTACCTCAGAGGAGATGGATACATACATTGAGGGGACTAAGAGCTCTGTAAGAAAATTCAAACACACTTCTCAGGCCTTTACTAAGGAAGAGGAGTAGGCAACGGTGAGAGCATTCCATGGAGGAAAGTTACCACGTACACTGTGTGTAAAGAGGGCTGTAAGAAAGTGAGGGCATGTGGGGTGCGCACCTGGACTGCAGTCAGGGGCAGCCTACAGGGGAGTTTTGTCTTCACTCAAAACAAAACCAAAACCAAAAATTGTTGACTTGATTTAAGCAACAAAAGGGATTAGGAGATGAGATTTACTTGTTGGGAAGAGAAGGGTAAATGAGGGCGGCCCCTGGGAATCAGATGTGATTGTCCTGCAGGTGAGGTTAAAGAGACAGTAGTCAGGAGCTTGGAGTGTTTGTCAGCAGTAGAGCATTTGCCTAGTATATTCAGGCCCCTTTGTTCGAAACTGGGGAAGGGGGAGACTGAGAAGTACAGGAAGTAAGTTCACAATCTAATTATCACCTTGGCCTTGGAGTCCTTGTCTGGAGTAACTTTGGGATGATAGTGAAAAGGGTGAAGAGGTCTGGGCATTTGAGAGTCATTTCCCTATGGGGGACTGCTGGGCCCTGAGAACAGATCAGTAAATAGAAACTGAACACCTGATAGAATTAATTAATGGATGAGCCCAGGGTCTCTGGGGCACATGTTTAAATAATATATACATGCTATACAAATCTCCTGTGAAGATAAAATAGTGTGTGTATTTATGCTTGTGTATGTGTGTGTGACCCTCTCATCATCATTTCCACAAAACAAACTATATAAATAAAACTAATGTGGTATCAATGCTTTTCTGACCACAAGATTACATATAAAAAACATTAGGAAAATTAACTGTATCATAATCTTGAAAAGAAAAAGTAAAGAGCCATGGTCCTTTCTGCTTATGGCATTATATATTGGTGATGTCCTATTGTAAGAATTTTACATATCACTTGAGTTTGAGGACAGGCTGGGCTACATAGCAAGCTCCTGCTTTAAATAAAATAGAGAATAGCTCAACATGAGTGCTTTTGGCACTTAATAAGAATTCTGGTAAAGTGAACTCTGTAACTGAGGGGCCGTGATGGGCTCAGTGAAGAGCATCTTGTCTCTGTGGAGCGCAGAAGCTGTCCAGTGGACCCCGGTCGGGGATAGTAGAGTTGGCACTCCAGCTTTGGTGGACTAGTACAATGTGGCTTTTTGCTTGTTTGTTTGTTTGTTTGTTTATTCTTCTCTTATATGTCCTGACCAAAGTTTTCCCTTCCTCCTCCCCTCCAAGCCTCCCCCCCACCAACCTACTCCTCCTTCTTTTTTCTTCAGCTATCAGTCAAACATGGCAGAGCAAGTTGTAATAAGACTAGGCACCTCCCCTCATATTAAGGCTGGACAAGGCAATCCAGTATGAGGAAAAGGGTCCCAAAAGCAAGCAAAAGAGTCAGAGACAGCCCTGTTCCCACTGTTAGGAGTCCCACAAGAAGGCCAAGCTACACAACTGTAACATATGTGCAGAGTGAAAGGACTCTAGCCATCCCAGGCCTGGCAAACATGGCTCTGGCAGGCTTTGCCCTTCTCCTCCATCCCCTCTGCATCACTGAAAACTGTGAGATTACATTCCTAAAGCCAGCCACCCACCTCTAGTCCCTTATTTGGCCACTTCCTCCTCCTGAGGCTCACTACCAAGGTCCAGCTATCAAAGTATTGAAGTCCAGCAATCAAAAGCCTCCTTTAGTTCACCAAATTAATATGACAAATTAAAATTAAACACCTCATCCTAACACGGGGTTCTCTTTTTACCTTAAAAAAAATCTCAGGATTCTTTTTAGCCATAAAGAAAAATGGAATCCTGACATTGCTTACCAAATTGATGCAAATGGAAATCATCATGTGTAAAATGAACTTTTATTCGCCTGTTTCAATTGTTGTCTCAGAGGATTATTTTCTCTGCCAACCTAGGCCTAGAATGTTTTCTGCCTCTGAGACTTACTGCTTAATAAGCTCACCCTTTCTTGTCCTTACTGAGCTATGGTCTGACTGGCTCAACTCAGCTGATATGGCTCAAACTCCTCTCCCAGCTAATTTATTCAATCTGGCTTTTCTCTTGGCCTCTGAATTGTTTTGCTTGGCCTCACACTAACTCCAGCAGTCTGATCTAATCTCTGGCTCCTCATTCTCTGGCTCATTTGGTCTTCATCTGAGTTCTCTCTCTTTGCATCCTGTCTCTCTATTACTGTCCTGTTAAAAACTGCCTTCTGTCTCTGTCTGTCTGTCTGTCTATCTATCTATCTATCTATCTATCTATCATCTGCATTGCCCCTTAAGTAGCTTCCCTTTTCCCTCTCATCTCATGAGAGTTGGGTGTACCCTATTCTGTCAAGTCTTTCTCTGATTCATCACTTTTTCTGCCACTCAATTAGACATTGCTTTCTAATATGGGTACTTCCTTCTACAAACTAACTTTACCTTCGTTTGGAATTAAAGGCATGTACCACCACACCTGGACCTAAGCTTTTCGTTACCTGAAACTTGCTCTATATCATGCTGGCACTGCACTGAGATCTGCTTGCCTGTGTGTCCTGGACTAAAGGCGTGTTTGTATTCTAGCCAGATCACAGAGACCTAGAAGTTCTTTGGATACGATCTCTTGCCAGCTATGTTCTGACTTAAAGCTCCTCTACAACTTCCCCCTTTCTGCTTAAGCCAAAATTTTTACACAGTTTAACTTTTACAATAGAAAGAGTTATCAATCCCCAAAATGTAACAGTCCGACTATCCTAATAAAGATGCACTCAGCCATTGATACAATGATCCCTCATAATTGCAGTCCTGATCATCTATCCTTCAGCAACAGTCCATTTCAGCATCAAGGTTTTCCAACCTGTCAGTCAGATAAACTATCTGTCCCTCTTCAGCTGGTTTATTAAGCTATCTCCATGTGGGGGGTGGTCTGCTTTCTGTGTTATCTGCTTTGCTGTCTTTTTGTATCTCTTCCTTGAGTTGCACCTTTCATTTGGAAGCATCTCTTATTCGGCTTGGATCCTTATCAATTTTGATTAAAAAAGGGGAAACTCCATTTTAGATACCTTGAGAACAGGGTAGGAATTGTGAGGATAAAAACATTACTTGAAAAAGCCATTGCATACTCACTACAATTATGACCACTGGAGTAAACCACTCTCTGCTGTCAATTGCAATCTTTATGTTTTTCTTCTCAAAAAATAGGTTGAGAAAACAGCTACACAACAAGAAAAATTAGCTATGATAATACAAAGGCTAGAGAGACAAGAGACAGAAGAACTAAGAGAACAGAAAATACTTGTGAACCTGTGGTACTGGTACCTAAGGAAATTGAGGACCAAGACAGACAGCCCACTGATAATGGATAAGAAGCCTCACTTGATGGAATGGAGCCTAGCTCACGGAACTGGAGCTAGGCGTGGAATGAGATTGCCTATCTGTCTAGTTTATGTGTGAATTCATAAAGACCTAATTGTACCTTGATAAGTAGAAACGAGGAATAAGATTAGCTGAGAGACACTGGATGGTGGGGGAAAAAAACTACTGAATTAGATCAACCTGTACACTTTAAAGATGTTTTAACATCAGAATGGAACTCAGGGAATATGTTACATTGGGGAAGAAGTTTTGCCTATATTGGCCTTTTACCTTTATAAACCAGCATCTGCCCATGGGCCACATCTGTCTCCTCTATCCGGAGGCAGTTCTTCCCCAGCTCTCCTGTTCCCTTTCCCTTCTCCCTCATCCTCTATCTCCTGTCTTTGTCTCTTATTCCCTGCCCTATGTCCCTCTGGGGAAAATAAATCTCCTTTGTGCTGAGAGCATGGTCTTAGGGGTCCTGAGCTCATATGGGTCTAGATCAGACCCATGCAGGCTCTCTGTTGTCAGTCAGTGTCTGTGAGCCCTATGAACCCTTGTTAGTTGATTCTGTTGTTTTTGTGTGTGTGTGTGTGGTGTCCTTGACCCCTCTGGCTCCTACAGTCCTCTCCGCCCCCCCCCCCCACCAGCAGGATTCTCCAAGCTCTGCCTAATTGTTTGCGTGTGGGTCTCTGCATCTGCTCCATCAATTGCTGGATGAAATCTCTCTGATGACAACTGGGCAAATGTGTTTTTTATATTCCTGCATTAGTTACATTTCTCTATGCTATGACAAAGTATCTGACCAAAGGCAGCTTAAGAGAGGAAGAAATTACTTGGGCTTTTCATTGGGGGAGCAGTACATCATAAAATGGAAGTCAAGGCAGCAGGAGTGACTCACAGCTGTGTCCGCGGGAGCCTGAGACTGCTTGCTCATATCTCAGTGGACCAGAAAGCAGAGAGAAGGAGACCAGGGTTGGAAGTGGGGCCTCACTATAACCATAGGCCAAACTCCCAGTGACCCAGTTCCTCCAGCAAAGACTGACCTCCTAAAGGTCCCATCACTTCTGAAAACAGCATCGCTATCAGGGACCAAGTGCTCAAAGACAAAATAAGTCTTTAAGGGACGTTTCACATCCAAACCGAAACTTTTTACTCGTAGACTGTGGCCATCTCATAATACAAATTGGTTTCAGTCCAACACCAAAGATCTCTGACATCTTACAGTAGTGGCACTATTTAAATGTCCAAAGTCTCTTCTTGAGACCCTAGGCCATCTCTTAACTGAACTCCTGTTTATTTCCAACAGACAGTGATATGGAGTAAATAAACTTTCCCATTTCAAAGGGAGGAATTCGGGCATAGAAGGGAAGAGCTGACCAAAGCAAGACTGAAACTCCGCAGGGAAGACACTAAATCCTGCAGCTCCAACAGACCTGGGTAGCCCCACCCTTTAGCACTGATGCCTGAACCACACTTAGGCTCTCTTAGGCTGCTTCCACTGGATATCTGTAGCTTTTCTTGCAAGACGCCCCACATTCTTGGCATCTTCAATGTTCTAGGCTATCCTCACTACAACTTAGACTTCACCTGCACAGCTTCATGCACAGCCCACTCAGGGGATCCATGCAAGGAGCCCAGCTCTGCTACATGTACCTGGCTTCAGTGGCTTTCTAGAACCTGGCATAAGCCTGCCTCCTCCTCTATGCCTTTTTTTTTTCCTTGAAGTGTGTGTGGTTGGGGTGTGCTGTGTGGGTGCATATGTATGCACACGTCAGCGGGCAGGCAATGGAGAAGCAACTCAGGTACAGCCCACCTTGATTTCTGTTTAGTTTTGCTTTACTTTGAAACAAGGTCTCTCTGGAGCTCATCAAGCAGGCTAGCCTGGCAGGCCAGTTAGCTCCAGGGATCCACCTGTCTCTGCCTCCTCAGTGTTTGGATTTACAAGAGTGCCCCCATCAGGTCTGGCTTTGCTCTTTTATGTGGATTCTGAGGATGGAACTCAAGCCTTTTGCTTGCAAGCCAATCACTTGGCCACCAGGCCTCTTTAGGTTTCTTCTTCATTGCACTAATATCTTAAACTCCTTTTTCAACTGCCCTGCCTCAATTGAATAATTGAGTTCACAGTCTTTTCCTCACTAAACCACACATTGTTTGCTTTTGTCTCTGCTTCTTGCTTTGAATCCTCACCGTAAACCTGACTTAAAGGCAAGAACAGCCGCCATGCCGTACATCTTTACTTGCAAGTGTTCATTGCAATGTGTCTTGGTCTGGTTCGAGACCTCTGGCTTCTGTGGTATCATCAATATCAGATCCTCACCAGGACTCCTTCAGGTTTTCTTGTTGTTGTCCTGTGTCATGGAGATCCTGCAGCTTTACAATGGCAGTATTGGCCCTTTCATGAGAGGCCCTTTCATGAGATGATATAAAGTTTGGGTGGGCCAATTCAGAGCTCTGGATCTAGGCCTGGGTGGTAGCTAAGCTGGTCAGCCCACCTGCTCTCTCTTATCCACACCACCAGGGCAAGCTCTCCAGCACTGCTCCAGCTAAGCCACCCAGTGCCACCATTGACAGGAGGCAGGGTCATTTCTCCTGCTTCCATGCCCTCAGGGCTGAAATCAGCCTCACCCATACCTCCAGAGTCAGCGCCACTGTGCTGCCCAGTCAAGGTTTGGGAAACTGCTCTCCCAAGTGCTACAGCCTCCTGCTCTCACACCCTCAGGGCTGGTTCACCTAAGCCTTCAATATCAGGGCCGGCTCCAACGTGTTACCCAGGCGAGGTGCAGGGCCCACTTCTAGCAAGATCCATCCCCTAAAATTCCCCCAAACAGTGTTGGAGACTAAGTGCTGGAGTTTATGGGGACATGTCACACCATAACAATCTCATTTCTGTATGGCCCACTTTTCAGGACATAATTGTTTTTATTCTCTTTACTCTTTGTATTATATTTAACAAATATGAATACAAATTTATCAAGTGCCCAGTTAGCTTTGGGATCCTCAAAGTAACTTGAATATTTTAAAATTCATCTTAATATTGCCCAAGACTCAGATATTTTGCCAAAAATATCTTGGCCCTTCATTTTGTTACCAGTTTTGATGTGAATCTGGAGACACAAGGAAGTGAAGTGGCACCTGGGCTGTAGGTCTATTCCATCCTTAACTTAATCTACTCCCTAGTCTCCTGGGCATTTTATCTACTTCTCCTGTTCCCAACAGTAACAAACTCTCTGATACCAACTGCCTGTGGTTGTAGTCCTGGCTCTCCTCAGAATCAGACAGGTTTGCTGTTGAGATTATTCTGGGAGTTTAAGGGTTATTTATTTTTTAATTCCAGTGAAAGTAGACCAATTGTTATTGTTTTCTAATTAAGGGAAAAAAAAAACACTGGGGAGGGAAATAACATGATCAAATTATATTTAAAGTTAAAGTTAGTTTAAATATAATAAATATACTAAAAATAAATGTTAATAGTTTTTAAAATGTTTAAAAAAAAAAAAAAGACAAAAATAAATAAATAAATAAATCCTAAAACTATCCGTATACATGGTAGTCAATTAAGGTCATTCTCTTGATGAAATAAGGGTTTAATGACCACTGCTCCATGGATCTCAGCATGTGTACTTGCTATATTTACACACCACCATCAGAAATCAAAGTTGTACTGAACTGACTTTTTTTTTCTTACTGCACAAGTCTATTGTGGGTAACAACAATTTATGTCTATAAGAAGCAACGTCATCAGTTCTGTTGGCAAAGGGTAATTAATATTCCACTAAAAAGCTGTGCCATAATCTATTTACACTTCCCAGCTGTTGGTCGTTTCATTTTATCAATTTTTACTATCATTAAAAATGGATAATGACCATTCTTTTATATCCAGACTTCTGTCCTTGTGTCCCTGTGTCCTTAGGATGTAACCCTAAATAGCCTGGACTGATCCTATGCATGTTCACATGTTCACATGTCAAACTGCCTGCTGACAGCATGCCATTTGCATGATGATGAGGCCTGCCTGTGAAATTTTCGTCATGCACCCTGTCGCTGGACTGGCACTTGTTTCTCGGCCTCTGTGATTCTTGTAAGTGAAAACCGTGTCTTCCTGGATTCGTGTTTGCTTTGCTTGATTGATTACTGGAGGGAATGTGTGTCTTTTAAAAAAATATTTATTGTCCATTTGTATTTCTCTGGTGGTGACTTGCTTGTTTGGACCTGTCTGAGCACTCTGTGAGGGTTATGGTCGGCTTGCTCTATGGAATGCAAGGTCTGGGCTATAAATTCTTCTTCAGTTAGATTACGTGGTATGCTGACCGATGATAAGGAAAATATTGAAAATCATCCGAAAGTAATTTTAAGGATATTGTTTCCTTACAAATGAATAAGTTCATAAGACCTGTTAAAGATGTGTCAGTCCTGGAGCTCCTCTAGAAGACCAACAGAGCCAACTAACTGGGACCCAGAGGGGTCTGTGGAGTCTGAAGCACCAACCAAGGATCCTGCATGGACTGGACCTAGGTCATCTACATACATGTAGCCAATGAGCAACTCAGGCTTCATGTGAATTTCCATGTGGGAGCGGGAGCTGTCTCTGACCTGGACTCTGTTGCCTGGCTCAACTGCCTTGCCAGACCATAGGGGAAGAGGACCAACTCAATCCTAATGTGACTTGATAAGCTAGGGTGGGTGCGTAGCAGGGGGGGGAGGTAGAGGAGGGGGCTCACCTTTTCTGAGGAATAGGAATGGGGGCTATGACAAGGATGTAAAGTGAACTAATTAATTAATTTTTAAAAAACATGTGTCAATCTTAGGCAGGATGGGACTCAGTTGGACCCTTGTGTTGTAGCCCAAGCAAGTACAAGTAAAAATGGTTAAAACAAACAAACAAACAAACAAAAATCCCTCACCAAATCCACATCGCCAGGGGAGGCTATGCTACAGTAGTGCAGCCTACCCCACCTGCTTCAAGCTGCTTAGGGCCAGCCTCTCCTGGTGCAGCATACCCCACCTGTCTGAAGCTGCCTCTCCAGGTTTTATGATATGTCTGAGATGAAATTTTTACTGCATTCGTCTTCCACCTCCCTCAAATCCCCAGGGGGGAAGGAAAGCAGACCCCTTGTAGAGGAACAGGCAGAGGTGGGGAGTTGGCCACTCCAGAAGAGCTGAGAGTAAAGTACTAAAGACATAAAGCACGCCTTGCTTTTATCCCTTTCATCTGCCCAGAGCTCCCAGAGAGCTCATATTGTCTCCCTTTTTGGGGTGATCGGATTCCTTTAGCTGGGGTGTGGGCTGGGTTTTATTGTCGAAGGAGAGCTGGGGCAAGGAGAAAGGCCAGTTTCTGGGGAATGAAAACTCCTGAGTTCAAGGTACTGATATGTAAATATAAACAGCAGTGGAAGGAGGGGCCAGGCAGGCCCACAGCCACCTCCAGTCATCCTAGGGATGTGAGGCTTCACCTCTGTGTCCCTTCGGAGGACTGGGGACCATTTGGAATGCTGCTAGCAAAAATGAATGTGTTTTCTCTCTGAAAAAGTGGTTCTTCTGTGCCAGTATTTGGAAGCTGGGGCTGTCTATTCGTTCTTTTTGTTTCAAATGAAGTCTAGAGACCAGTCCTTTCAGACAGTGGAAAAGGAGAAAGGAGGGGAAATCTCCAGGCTGCCTTTGGTGTGAGTCCTTTTTTGTATGTTTGCTTTTGACTTTTTGCAGTGTTTGCAGGGTGGGGGAACTGGGCCTGCTCCATCTAGACTGAGCTCCTGGGTCCCCAACAGCAAACACTTAAAACAATCCAAACAATCTATTTGGCAGTTTCAAGAAGAATCTCCTGAAGTGTGCCTAGTCTCGGCTACCTTTGAACTGCTGGCAAAGGCAGACATCGCCTGTTCTTCCCCCATCCTGCCCAGCAGCTCTTCTAGGCCTCCTCTTGCCACTTAGCCCTCCTGGACCCATGCTGCTTTCCACTTCACTCCTTCAAAGCCTTTCCCACCTCCCCCGGGGAAGCCATCCTCACTATCAAGTTAGGCTGTTCTGAATGCATGGTCTGTGTCCTCAGAGAAGACAGGACCATGATTTCTGTTTCTCCTTTTCATTGGCTGTAGAAAGGAGAGCCAACCTTGGATGTCTAGCTGCCTGAGGGTGCAGCAGCAGTCATGGTGAGGAATGCCTGCTTTGCCATGCACATTTCAAGGGAAAGCAAGGCCTTCTCTTACTGGCACTGTGGGTGGCAAAGGCAAGGTCTGCTGAGTATTTACCTTAGCTTTGCTTTGCCATCATCCCTTCTCGGCTGGCTTTATCATCTCTCTCTCCCCGCCCCCATCTTCCTGGTCCCTTGATTGCTCTTGTTTATGTACTCCTAACCCATGCCCAGTCAACCCCCTCGTCCTGTCCTCTCCCGTTGCTCACAACTGCTCTCCCTGGCATCAGAGGAGAGGCCTTCTCCTGACTCAGGACTGGCATGAAACAGAGTGCGACACATAGGCAACCACCAGGCATTTTGTGGGAGAGGACCAATTAGAGGCCGGAGTGACCAGGGTGAGCAGCAGGACATCCAGAAGGACGCTTTGGGGCTGAGGAGTGGGGCCTAATCCCGTTATAGGCAGGGATGGGGACTCCTGGGGCCCACAAGTCTCCTTCCCGCTGTGGCTGGAGGGATATCATTGAAGGACTGCGGGGCTGTGGAGGGCTCTGCTAGCCAGCGGCCCCCTCTCCCCCACCCTCCAGCCCCCGAGATCCTCTTTTCTTTTGCAGTGACACACACTGCAGTGCCTCTGAGGTCATTTGTTTCCCACAGCCTCACAGGGCGCTGTGGCAACAAGGGGCACAATGATCTCTCACAGGAATGATGGGAGGGCCTTGTTTTGCCTTAAATAAGCCCCTTCAAGGGAGCAGTAAGGTCTGTTGTGTGTGGGTTTTTTTTTTTTTTTTTTTTTTTTTTTTTTCCAGAAAATCCTCTTGCCCATAGTTCCAGTGTGAAGTACTCAGGCAACCTCAATTGAGGACATAAAGAATCCCATGTGTGTGAGAGAGGGTTTAATTTTATTTTTATTGCCACTTTGAGACCAGAACTCTGTTTTCCCTGCTCTCAGTTACCCTTGTTCTACTCGCGCTTTCTGGACCCCGGCGTTCTTTGGATAGTTTTCGGCAGGAATGGGCAGGTGCTCGGGACAGGGCATCCATCGATGCCCACATCAACTGCCGGCCTCCAGTTGCCCTTTTCTTTGGTGAGGGAGCTCAGCAGGAATTTAGAAATGTGTTTCTTCACATTTTTCACGTCCTCCCGAGCCTGAAGCGAGCGCGTGAAAGGGCCGATGAGGGGGAGGGGCAGGGATCCAGAGCAAAGGGCATGTAGGAACTGAAGAGAGAGGAGAGCAGACCCTGTGTGCCACCTCAGAACACGGAGCTTCGGGGGAGTGCCCAGGAAGGAGGCTTGTGTAGGAAACAGAGGGGTCAGGCTCAGGGCCTGATGCAGCTATGTGCTAAGGAAAGACGCAAAGTGTTCTGCCCGCTCTCTAATAGCCCCACTCAGAAACAAAGAGCTGACCTTCTGTCTTACGGTGTTCTGCCCAGTGTTTCGGGCCTTCTAATGGAGCATAGTTTGACCATGGAGCCTGCTTGAGTAAGCTTTACTACCTGAAAAGGATCAAGCGGTGCCGTGCCATTTTGACATTTCAATGTGGGGAAGCTGAGGTTAGACAGATTAAAGTTGTCCCCAAGACCACGCGATGAGATCACCTAATGCCAGGACTTCAGATTACAACCAAGATACCCTACTTTCTGGACCATTAGCTAACTAGTGTGTCTAGAGATGCTTTGTTCTTGTTTTTTGTTTTTGTTTTTGTTTTGTTTTTCTTTTTTTCTTAAAAAAAAAAAAAAAAAAACAGTTAAGACAGTCTATGAACTGAGCCATAACCAGTACACATCAAGTTGCCTCTTGTTTAACTTCATGGGCAAGTTATGTCTTACAGCCATCTTTTCTTCCTTTGATTTCTATAAATCATATTCCTGTGGATAAAATGTTATCACTTCTGCCATACCAAGCTCAAAAGCTGTTGGCTTCCTCACCCCCTGACCCGGACACTAAGAAATAATAGTTTTCTTGCTTCTTAATTTCCTGGCTTTTCTTCAGTAATATTTTTGTGAGATACACAGGAAGGGGGGTGTTCCACATGTGTTTATTGGCTACACTCTTATGTACATATAACAGTTCAAAGGCTGGTATCACTTTGTGATAAACTGGGGGGAAAATGAGTTATCCTTGAGTTTAATGAGCATCTCCAAGATTAATTCTTAACTTCTGCATCATTTTAATTCTTTAAAGTTTCTCAAGTGGGAGTCCTGAGACTTTTGACAAATGGATTGACATACTGTTTTCTTTCTCATACACCATTGGTTTATTTTTAATTTATTATTTCTTTTTTATTTTATGTACATTGATGTTTTGCCCACATGCATGTATGTGTGAGGGTGTCAGGTCCCCTGAAACTGAAGCTACCAACAGTTGTGATCTACCATGTGGGGAGTTGAATGCAGGGCCTCTGGAAGAGGAACCCATGCTCTAAACCACTGAGCCATCTCTCCAGCCCCTGGCACCATCAGTTTTTATGCTAAACTGAAGTAACATTCATCAGCTTCAAGTAGTAAACATCCTGTAGTCGATATGGCCCTTGGTTCTTTCTGACAGTGATAGAACATTGGCCAGACTGTCCTCTTTATGGCCATGATGGAAGCAGAAAGATAGACTGACTCCAGCTTTGTATTAATTCTAAAAGAAACAACACTTAAACAAATAAGTAAAAATCAACAAAATAATGAGATCTGTGACAAATGGTGGATGGTGAAAGAAAACCCCTAGCCTCTGGTCCTCTTTGGAAATGTCTGACTTTAAGGAAGTAGACTGTACATAATTTGCCCTGTGACCCTAGACTCAAGCAGCCTTCCTTTGGGGATCATCTCAACACCCTCCCCCACACAGATCCTCAGGACTTTTTGCCTATTGACACATCCCACCACAGCTTCCACATATACAAAAGTTTCATCAAACCCAAAACGGCAACCAAAAATGTTGAGCTGCAAGGAAATGGCAGTCATAGCACTGAGGGCTGGTAAATAAATAACAGGCCTGTTGTCCCACACCCCAGTTTAATGCTCTCAAGAGGTTCTTATGTTGCTTGAATTAGTGGGCATGTAAATGAAACCCCTGTTGGCCTTGGCAGACATTGGCCTCTTCCTTGACCTTGTTTGACTGAAACAAAAAGTCATTGGTGGAACAAAAATTCAGAGCTCTGAACTTGGTTGAAAGAAAAGGGCAATTCTCTGAATTGGGTAATTGGATCACCCTCCCAAGTGCCCTCCGGCTTATATCAAACATATAAGAAGAGGATTAATAACTTCAGTGTGTAAGTGAGCTTCAGGCGGCTTCTAACTCTAGCGTTTCACTCTCAGGAGCTTTGGGACGCTAACAGATTTCCTTCAGAGCATTTGAAGTGCTCTTTATAAAGCCCAGGAAGGGTCTAGTCTACAGGCTCCTGTGGAATCCCAATGTCATTGTGGGCTGCTCTACTTGACAGGCAAGCACCTAGAAACCTCTGCAAAATGGCCACTTAACGAAGCTTATGGCTGGAATTATCAGGATCTGAAAAACAACAATAACAATGTTATTCCAAATTGTGCTTGACAGTCCCTTACTCATGACTTTATAACCCAGACTAAATTAAGTGTGCCTGTAAAATGGAAAGCTCACCATAGTCCTGTTTCTTACAGATAAGTTTGGGGATCTCAAGACTTACCACAGACCCAGAGAGCAGTGAATTTTTGATTAATGCATTTTAATTAGCTCATGTTCTCACTCAGTATTGAATGCCTGCTACATAGCTTCCAGATACAAACAGTATAAAGTAAATCAAAGGTCATTGAAAGGTATCTAAACAGTGGGTTCATAAAGGTTTTGGGGGGACACACAGGAAGAGAATCTTTGCTTCATGGGAATGTGAAAGTGCAAAGAGAACCAAAGGAGATGGCAAGTGAGTTTATGAGGCAGCAAAGCTGGGAAGAACATTCCAAGTAGAAGGTACAGCAGTAAAAGTAGTTTTCTTTTTTTTTTTTAAAGGCAACATTGGCCCAATAGAAAAATGCCATTTTTTCTCATAGAGGCTGTTGTGCAGGCCCTATGTCCCAGGGTTACCAGGGGTAAAGACGATTTGTTGAATAAAGGGCAGGGAAGAGGTAGGGAACACTTATGAAACCTTTACAAGTATTGGCATCTTCTGGCGATCACACAGAAGAGCTCTTAAGGAACATTCTAGAATCGATTCTTATCTTAATGGCTATAGATCAGTTCAAAGTCCAAAAAAAGTCAGCCTGCTCTTACTATTTATTCATTTATTGCTAATTTAGTTTAGAGAGAGAGTCTTTTTTTTTTTTTAAACTGCTGGTGAAATGTTACTAAAGCTGGGTGGATGTAATAGTCCAGTTCTCTACAGTAACAGAACTGAGAGAATGAATCTATGAAGACATAGACAGAGAATTGATTAACATGCCTTACAGGCTGTGGTCCAGCTAGTCCAATAATGACTGTTCACTAGTGGAAAATCCAAGAATTCAGTAGATGTTCAGTCCAGGGAATAGGATGTCTCAGCTGGTCTTCAGTTTATGCTGGAATCCTGACAAAGTAGGCTCTGATGCCAGTGATGGAATGGTCTGGCCACTGAGAGCGAGCAGGCAAAGAGACACGCTTCCTTTTTCTGGGCCCTCTGTAAAGGGTGCCATCAGAAGGCGTGGCCCAGATTAAGGGGGATCTTCCCCCCTCAAAAGATCTGGATTAAATGTGGGTCTTCCTACTTCATATGCCTTAATTAAGGAAGGTCCCTCACAGGTGTGCCCAGCCACTTGGGATTCAGTTAATTCCAGATGTTGTCAAGTTGACAACCAAGAACAACCATCACAATAGAGTTGCTTCTGAGAATTAGAATACCAGAAAACTAACCAGGAAAATAATTAGCTTTAGTCATGAGCCGAGTGTTTATTTTCTTTCTTCTGTTTAACTTTTATAGAAAACCTGTGAAACAAATGTCTTGCCTATATCATAACAGAAGAATAAACAGTCTCAGAGAAGTTAAGTAACTTGCCAGAGTAAAGGCAGACCATTTATTTTTATTTTTATTTTTTCTCCAGCAATGGTTTCTAGCCAGAGATGACAAAAAGATTTTGCCATGTCAGATAGTGTGCTTGGATCGCTGTGTTGAAATCTCGATGCAACTACCCCCACATGCTCCAGTGTGGAGTGGTAGTGATGTGTGACCTATATGCCTCTCATCAAAGAGATAGCCTTCACATCTTTACCTCATCCTGAAAGTGGAAAGACCACTGCAGCAAAGCTACGCCTACCTGCCAAGGAGAAAGGCACTCTTGTCACATAAACAAAATAGGCCAGTAAATTTATAAGAGCTATTTGCTAAAACTTGAAAGGGAAGTTAAGTGTATATAAAGTTGTGTGTAGCTTAAATGTGATGACAAATTCATGTTTGCTTTGGTGGCTTATTCTATGGATAGCTGCTAGGATCTGTTTGCTTTGACCTGTCCTCCTCCTCTTCCTCCTCTTCCTTCCCCTTCTCCTCTTGCTCATCCTCCCCTTCCTCCTCCTCCTCCTCCTCCTCTTTAGGGCTATTGTATCTTATTCTCTGTGAGATGGAAACTACAAACATACACACACAGTCTTGGCTGTAATGTTCCTCTGTTAGGCAGTTTGTCTTTACCCAACTCTTTTCCCTACAGCTAATGCTTTGCTCGTCCTGAAGTGCCCGATGAGTCATCTCTCCAGGGAGATGAGACATGGTTCCATATTGGTATCATCCATTGGGCTTATTGCTTGAATCCCCGGATTGTTCAAGTGTCTGCTGACTTTTTATCCAGAAATAAAGTCATTTAAGCCACCAGTGTAGTGCCAGTGGGTCTAGCTACTTAGAAAGCTTAGAAAGCCTCTGACAGGATGTTCCTAGCACTGCATCAGCTAGCGTTCAGTGCCCTTTAACATACAAGGTCTTACACAGATTGGGTCCACAGAACTGAATTCTGGAAACCTAGACTCTCCCTTAGAAGCCAAGAGCACTCAGGAAGAAGTTTTGATGATCCTCAGAGCACTGCTGTGCCACCTCAGGTTCTTTCTTCATTGCACCCTAGTTTTGCTCTTGAGTGAGATTACAGTGATGGTTCTGCCTTTCTCAGGGGTTACTTGTTAGCTACTTGGCTTTGGATGTGGATGTAAGTAAGCTGGTGAAATTCCTTTTGTAAAGTCCTGCTGTTCTGTAAATGGATGCTGTGTCCTTCGCTTCCCCTCCCGAGACGTGCTATGCCATTTCCGGCAACTGGGCTCCATCTAGATCCTCCTCTTGCATACATGGGATAGATGGAGCACTTATAATGACCAGCTCAGCACAAGCTGCAGAATTGGAAACTGTGGCCTGGTTGTCTCTGTGGATCACACAAAAGTCACTTCTGAACAACAACAACAAAATGCTATAGATAATAAAATAATCTTTATTCTTTTTGCTGCAAAAACAAACTTTGAGAGGATTCTCTCACAGGATATGGAAATGGCCTTGGAGAAAGTCCAGCGCTAGGGGCACAGCTGCTATTTCCTGCAAAGGATATCTACATCCAGAGGGGAAGAGACAAAGTTAAATATATAGCAGAAAAATAATGCCTGAACATATTAACAAGAATGAAAGGATTTGCCTGGAGCACAGTCTGTCCGTAAAGATATACAGCCATTGGCAGGAATTGCAGCTTATGTTTAGAAGAAATATTTAAAACTCTCTATCAAAGAGTGACTGATGTATCAACAGCAATAGCAATAACAATAGCATCTACTTATGGCGCCTAATAATTTTAAACCTCTTTTGGATATCTGGTTTTATATTTACAACAGCTTAGTATGGCTAACGAGTTATTTTTAAAAGGCTAAGGCCTGTAGAACCTGAGCTAGGGTATCTAAAACCAGGGGAAGGCTTGATATTTTATCCTAAACATGATATGGATTTTATAATGGAGATAAATGTGACATAACTTACACTTTTAGAAACTTGCATAGACTTGAGCGGTGCCTGCAGCAGATGGAAGCTAGGATATAAATTAGAAAATATAACACCAGTCCTGGAAAAACAATTATCTGGGCAGCTTTGGAGGAAGGTTTGAGTGTATGAGACTGGTCCAAACTATGCCTCTCTCTCAACTGTGAAAGAGCTCTTGGGTGTCCCCTCTGCATATACTACAGGCCAAGTGAACTTCCCAGACATATTTGAATTCCATCCAAATGTATTTGTTTACTGGTGTTAATTCGAGTTCTGATATTTTAAGATCCCTGCTTCACATTTTATGAAGTAGAAAACACTGGGCTGGTGGGTTAAAAGAATTTATTAAAAAGTAACGATGACATTAAGGGTGATAATGTTTTCCTTCTGGAATCTGTGAAAGAATGGCAATCCAAAAACTAGACATACCCAACTCCCCAACTCGAAAGCACTGACATTGCTTTGTGAGGACCATGTTTCTCAACAGAAGTCCCACTGTGATGTGGGTCATAGAGTTAGGATATTCACTTTGTATCTCTGTGACTCTGACAAGTAAATTAAGAAAAATACAAGTACTGTAAGAGCCAAGCCAAACCAGCACCTTTAAGACAGTGTTTCGCTGCCCCTGTTGCTTGTTAATGAGCTAGGGTGTTGCTGTTGCTTCCTCATGATCCTCTGCAGGCCCTATATTCCTCTTAACTCTCAAGGCTATGGGGTTTTTTTGTTTGTTTGTTTGTTTTGTTTTGTTTTGTTTTGTTTTTTGACTGTTCACAGATAAAGACACAGAGGCCCAGAGAAGTTTAAATAGTTACTCAAAGCCCCACGTCCAGGACTCAGGAGTGCCAAGCTTCTAACTCTGTGTCTCCCAAACTACAGCTCTTCCTGCCACTCTGCTTGTTGGAAGTAAAGTGGTAATAGCAGCTTGGTTGTTCGCATTTGTGAAGCATCTTTCGCTTGAAGAGCTGAAACGACAGCATTGTTTTGGGGTTTGTTTGGAAGGAGGGATTTTTGTTTTGTCGGTTTTTTGGGGGGTTGGAGGTTTTTTTGTTTGTTTTGTTTTGGTTTGGGGTTTAAGTTGTTTTTCCCCCTTTTGTGGCTCTTGGAGAGAAGAAGGAAAGAATTAGCATTTACTGGCTAACTCACAGGTGTCCGATATAATTTTAGTCACATTCACATTCCAAACAGGGAATATCTCTTGTTTTCATTCTGCCGATGAGGAATTGAGGTTGTCCAGTGTCACGCAGGTCACAATGGAGTAAATCTCAACCTTTGTGCAGCCCCACAACTCACTCCAGGCTTCCTTAGAGCAGGGAAGAAGTCAGTTTTCCCCTGGGGGGTTGCTTTGTTTTGTTTTATACCAATGAGCTAAATCCCTGATTCCAGGCGGTCTGTTTTCAGAGTATTATACCTCTCATGCCTGCAACAGGGTCTGACTCTGGCATATATGAGATGCTCGGGAGCAAATGTTGAGTGAGTAGCGAGAGAACATGCTCTGAGGTGCAATTAAGACTGCACAGAGCCTTAGATCGTGCTCCCTAGTGTCTTCCAATAGATGTTGAGATGGTTCTGTGGGAAGGGTCTGAGGATCCATCCATGAAAAAATTGTGTGCTCCTGATCTGCAAAACCCATGGCTGTGCAGTTTAAGTAATGAGATTGTTTTCCTGTCTTCCCAGAAACCCAGACTGAGCAGTTACCGTGGCAAAGGCTTGACAAGTCGGTGAACAGTTTGTGACACAACTAGAATTTTGAGATTCTCACCTTTACAGCCTAAAACCACTTAACAGCCCTGTGGTCCTGGTAGGCCTAGAGCTTTCCATAAATCTGACACTTAATCATTTAAAGAGATGGCAATTTATCTTAAATACACGCCTCATTATGGATGCGACACGCTCGACACACATGGTCTCAGCAGTTTTTCCTGGCTTCCTTTACCCTAACATATCTAGTACGCTAATGTCAATATTAGCTTTGCTGTTTTAGGTAACTTCGGTGTGCTTCTCATTAGCTGTAGCCATAAAGAGTTGAGTTTTACCTGTGCTGAGGGATCGCTAAATTCCTGCTGGCATCTGCGCGCAGAGCCCCATGTCCAAAGTGAGGTCATGTTTCTCCTGGATTGTGCCTGTATCTGATGAGCCTGGGCTGGCATGAATCCGAGACAATGAAATAATCACACCCATTAGCTCACCAGGGCCTTGTTAAGATGTGGCCTGGCTTTCCATCCATTTCTCCTGCTTGGAAAAACTGACATAGTCATGGTGTGTAAAGGTTAGCCGGGATGAAGCTGCTTCAGCAACCAAGACTTAGCCCTCCTGCTCAAGCCTGGGGCGGAGCTGTGGCTGACGGCCGGAAGTAGCACTTCAAGAGGCGGGCTGCACGGGGCGGCACAGGATGTACTGGTCTTTTTCCTCCTTGTCTCTCTCTTTTTTTTTTTTTTTTTTTTTTTTTTTTTCTTGTGGGGGTTGGGGACAAGACCAGACGGACAGAGAATACTTTACTTTGGAGCGCTAACTAACCCGAAACTTGCATGATGCTTCTGTGTCGAGGAAAATTCGGGCAGCTCCCTGTCTGGTTCAAGGGTGTACTTTGATCTGTGCACGTGGGATGATAACACTGAATGTCCCCCCTTTCTACACCTTTCATTGTTGATTACATTTCTCTATGGAACCCCACATTTGGAAGGTTTGGGTCTAGTAAACAAACTGTAATAATTAAACAATGATTTTGTTTCCTCGTTGACAATGAACGTCACTGTGCCAAATCTTCTGCCTCTGTCTCTCTCCATAGTAACGTGACCACCCGTTACACGTCCAGAATGCCATCCACTTCACCCACAGAGGCCCTCTCACAGTCACTTGTTTAACCCAACACTGTATAACCATCTGCCACCATAAAGACAGGTCCGTCTCACTCATGACTGTTTTTCCAGCAAATGTGATTGGCACTTGGTAAACACTTGTTGAGTGAATTAAAGAATTAGGTAACTGAAGTACAAGAGAAATAAAAAGAATTGTGGGCCTTATATTGGCTTAGAGAATCTTAATCTATATAAATCTGGTGGGGTTTCCTGAAGTGTTGACACCAGCTTAAATGAAAAGTCAGCAAGTTGAAAAATAAAAGGTTGAACAGGGGTGGGGGAGTGGGGGGAGGCAGGGTGAGGTGATGCTTCCAGTGCGTTGGTGAGGTTCTGACTCATACTGTGGAGGACTAATGGCTACTCCTGAACTAGGAACACATAAACCTGCTCATTGTGTGCATCTCCGTGGCAGAGCTTATGGAGAAAACTAAGGATTTTTACAAACTGGAAGGGCATTATTATTTAATGCTCAGATGGCTGTTCAGCTAACTGTCTTGGCACTGACTGCCTGTTTTCCCTGGTCATATCTTTGGGGACACTCAGAGCCCCTGCACATCAGCTCTCCTGCCTCTGTTTTTGTGTCTACTGCCTGTCAAACCCACCTTATTCTCTTAAACCACAGTGTTTGGTTGAGCACCTACTTTGTGCTTTGTGTTATAAGTTACAATTTGAACACCTGGAGTCTTTCACTAAGCTTTACAGGGTCTTTACCAGTGGGCAGCATCCTGTAAGAGAAAGGTCTGGTGGTGTCAGGGAAGCTTTTCAGTCTCTCCTAATGATCTGATACTCTCTTTTGGGGGACAGAACCTGAAGAAATACAGGATATTTCTTGGGAAAGTGCCAGCACCTGCCAACACCCTTGGGCAGGGACCTAAGCGGAATGGTGTGCTGCTTGGCTCCCCAGTGCTCAGAGACCACCTATTAGCAGAAGTTTGCCAAACCCAGCTCTTAGGGAGAGTCATCCGAGCAACCTCAGTCAGCCCTCTAATCTGATGGTGATCAAAAGTTGCTTGGTAAATCAGCCAGGCTGAAAACATTCTTGGCAATTTAAACTGCCAGTGGTAAGAACATGCTTTCTTTGCTTGCAATGAGTTAGTTCATTATCTGAGGGCCGGAAGTGCTCAAAATCGATTGACTAATTATAAGCAACTCAAGGGCCATGATGTTTCAGTGCCATCGGTGGGAATATTTATAAGCATTCAGATTCAGCTCAGATAAAAGAGAGGGACCCCACCCAAGGAAACTGCAGGGGAAAGTCTGTGATGTAGATGGCACAGGATGCTGCCCATCTGAAATAGAAAGGCTCAGTACATCTCCAAGTTTTACAAACAAGCCTTGGAAAAACAGATTTCCCTGTGTCCTTCCCAGCTTTCAGATGGGACGGAAACTAGAGGCTTTCCCCTTTCCTTGTAGTTAGTCTACCCTACTTTTCTTAGGAAGGGAAGCCGTTGCTTTAACACCCTGGCTAGATTCCCAACATGAACAGGGTGGCCTGTTTTAACCAGGCCTGTGGATGCTTCTGCATGAGGGAAGGAGTTAGCTGTAAAGCACCATGTGTATGTGGGTGTTTAATGAATATGAGCTGATTAAATTGGCCACCCTGAATTATAACCTCATACCTCTGGGGCTCCTCTCTGGCTTTTAGCTCAGGACCACGTTCTTAAAACTTTCTGCTCAGACTTGTTAGGCAGAAATGCTTCCCTTTAAAGCTGCTTGCGTTTTCCATCCAACTTTTCTTTGCTTCAAAGATGCTCAGAAGAATATGGCCATCGGAGTCCCTTCCCTTCAAATGCAGGCCCAGCTGCAGCGATGGCAGCCACACCCACAGCACTTCCCCTCAAACCTGCTGCCTCCATCTGTTTCCCTGTCTCTGGACTAGTACAAAGCCAGTGTCTGTCTGGGTCAGATAGTGAGCTATGCAGCAGACAGAGGAGGCCTTGTCTAAAGAAGGAAAACCACTGTTCTAGAAACAGGGAGACCTGGCTTTCTGGCTGGATTGTGTGCTAAGAGCCATCTGTGTGGTTAGGGGAGTCATTTGTTCCTTCACCCATAAAAAGCAAGGGTGAGACAAAAAAAATCAATATTTCTTAAGTTGTGGGCTCTGGATTCTTGGGGTCTGCAAATTCTATGAGATTTTTAAAAATTTTATGCTCTTACCATAAAGTTTTTTAAATTATAAAGGCATTATCATTATAGTTGAAAGACATTTCAAAAATAAATAAGTTTCCTATATTGGTGATTCTGAAACTTACGTAACACTTTCTGGGAGGGTTCTGGGTATGTTTGGCGAATCTCAAAAAGTTGTTAATTTTTAAAATGGCCTCATGTATTGATAGAGTTTGAGATAGAGGCAAACCATCTTAGTTTTAAGTTTTTTTTTTCTCAATTCCCACCATAATAGGCTTAACTCTATTACCACATGGACTTTTTTTGTTTGTTTGTCTTCATAATAAAGATATTTCCTCTTTGACAAAAAGTATATATTAAATTGTAAAGAGTATGCTTCCCACGAAAGCTTCTTTTCCCCTTAAGAGTCAGGGCATTGGTCTGGGGAGATAATTCAGTGGGTAAAGTACTTGACACGCAAGCATGAGGACCTCAGTTTAGACCTCTAGAGCCCAGGCAAAACTGGTCCTGTAGCACATGTCTGTGGTGCTGATGCTGCTGATGCTCCTACATGGAGACGGAGGACACGAGAATCTCTGGGAGCTCATCACTGAACCTGGTGCTTGAAGCACAGGAGAACAGAGACCCTGCCTCAAACGAAGAGAAGGCAAGGAGGGATAGGGAGGTGATCTTCTGGCCTCTGCTTGTGCCATGACACACATGTCCCCTCATATACACACGCGCATACACACACACACAAATTCAGAGGGCTGGCGAGGTGCTTCAGTGGTTAAGAACACTGGTTGGTTTTTCAGAGGATCCAGGTTCAGTTCTTAGCACCCACACGGTAGCTTACAACCAATTATAATTCCATTTCTGAGGGGTCCAATGCCTTCTTCTAGCCTCTTCAGGTACTGCACGCACATAATGTATAGATTATACAGGTAGGAAAAAAACACTCATGTACACTTAAAAAGAGTCAGAGCATTAACGTTATTTCTGATCAACCTTGTTAGCTGCAACTGCTTTTCTTTTATTTCTCAACCCTTATAAAGGTTCATTAAATCTGAGATTGAATTTATTTGTACATTTTAAACCATAGTTTATGAAATGCATTTGTGTATATAATCTATCTATTTAGTTTGTGTGTGCTTATGTGTAGAGATCAGAGGATAGCTTATAGGAATTAGTTATCATAGCCCATCATGTGGGTCTTGGGGATCAAGCCCAGGCCCTTGGATTTGATGGCAGGAGTCTCTACCACTGAGGCATCTCACTTACTAGCCCTTTTAATTTTCAGTATGACGTTGTCTGCCAAATGAATCAGGTAGCATGATGCCCATTATATGAGGGAGGATACTCTGACCATAAAAAATACCTCATGTTTTCTGACTCATCCTACCCAGCAAAGCTCCCTACTCTACGGACAGCCTGGGTACCTGTCAGTCACTCTATGTGCTGCTCAGGGCTACTTGTTTCAGGAAATAATAGTAAATAGGGCTTCTCTTTCACTGATAGACTGACGTTGCCAGGTATCAATCACATGCCACCAGTACTGACTTAGTCTCAGCCCAGTTCCTAGTATACACAGGTACTCAGTATTTATTGAATAGTGAGTGAATGAATGAATGAATGAATGATTTTTTAAAATCAATCCTTCTGCTAGGCATGGGGATGCATGCCTACAATCCCATCACTCAGGAGGCAAATGACAACTCTGGCTCAGAAGCCAAACCAACAAAATCTTTCTGATTGAAGTCTGTACATTGGAGGTCCCTTTTACCGCGCGGAGTTTTCCAAGTACTAAGTAAACAGGATTTTCTCAGGGTCTTCCAAGTGCTTTGAGGGGAAAGAAGGGAATGATGAGAAATGGTAAACTGACAGGCCAGGATAGGAAAGGTAGAAAAAAAATCTTCTGGCTTTCTCTACCTTTCTGTCTAGGGCTGATTTCCTAGGCTTCCAAGAAGACATGGCAAATGCCAGGAGTTGAGCGTAACTGTCACTTTCATGGAGAGAGGAGAGGTATGACTGGGGTGTGAAGTATAACTAGAAGGCAGCCAGGTGCACCCTGTGGGGAGATGGGTCAGAGAGCAGAGGAGCTGTCGGGAAGGCAGTGGCTATAGCCAGAACATGTCTGCATGGAGCAGAGAGACGCTTTGTCTGCTCCTCACATAGTGTGGTTTGGCTACTCTCCATCACTTCCCAGGAGAACTCTTAGGGACCAGAAACATCGTATTTTAATCAAGGCAGTTCTTGCTGGAATGGTCAGCGAGGCTCCCGTGGGTGTGGTGAAGTTACAGCTGGTGAAGAGGGAGGCTGCGGCTCACTAGGATCCACTCACTCTCTTCCATTGCTGGCGGCGGCTGTGGCGTCTATAAACATACACCGTGTCCTCAAATACTCATAAATGCTTCTTAGTGCCCTGCGACTGCATTGTCTATGGAAGTGGCTCCATTTCACTTTTCTCAACTCATTGTTCCTAGGACCACGTCCTTAAAACCTGGGCTTTCCTTTTGCTGCCATTCTCCTAATCTGCCTTTTTGTGGAAGCCCTGGGGATTCCTGAGAGGGTCTAGGGCTTCAGTGGCGCCTCAGACTGGTTGCTGGGAACTCCGTAAGATGGTCTGGTTCTGCCTGGCCAAGGAGGAGGTCATGACGTTCCCTTCCAAGTGTTCCTCTCTGACAGGAGTCGTTGGTCATCTTGGAAAGCTAAGAATGTTGGAGGGGACCAACGTGAAATGGTAGAGCATACTCACTCAGCTAAGCTAAAGCACACGTGACTAACTGGCCACACATACAGGCTAAGATGACATCCCACTCGTGGATTGTGGTTAATGCCCCAGCAAAGCCCAGATAGTTAAAGTTAATGTGCACCTATGCGTTCTGCCAGGTAGTTTTCATCAGATTCCCAGAATGTCAATATGTGCGCATAACTAAGATGATTTAATCATATTAAAATTCCCACAGAGATGAGGATGCAATAAGGTAGAGATCCCTAGGTCTAGCAGGAGTCAGCGGTTAGGGACTATCTTAGTTAAGGTTACTA